>NW_012153729.1:8203251-8246467 GCF_000956105.1 Propithecus coquereli
AAACATGCAGGCTCTGGGTTCAGAATTAGAATTAAGCTCTTGCTGTTCCACGCGGGGTCCCAGGCTCATTGGACAGGGCTGAGACCCCAGACACGAGCGTGCCGCCTTCAGTGCCCTGAGCTCTGCCGTGGCTCCCACTCAGCCTTTCCTAGGCAATGTGGCTCCCGCACCACTGAAGGCTGCACAGCGAGCTGCCGGATCCACTCGCGAGGACTCAGCATGCCTCTCCCCTTAGGAAGAACGCGCGCCTGCCAAGCGCTGAGAGGGAGCAGATCCGATCCAGCGCTAATCAGCCTTTGCAGTTATTGAGTGTTTTCTGTCCTTAGGAGCTCAAGGTTCTCAATCTGAAAAACAAGTAGTTGCAGATACTTGTCACATGGCAACCGGAACTCTGCCTAAAATGGTTAGTGCTTGTTCGCGAACGCCAAGTTCTGATGCTATAGATTTTTCTAGGTCATGCAGAGTCAGGAAGACTGATGTGTCTTTTTAACTCTACATCGGGACCATCTGTCCCTCCCGGGACCCATCACGCTGCCGTGCCCAGCCAGGAGGAGGAGGGGTGCCCTTCCGGGGCTCGCCATCTCTGCAGTGGCACCGACGTCCAAGTGCAGCTCCTCCCCCGGGTGCTCTGCCGCACCTGCCAGAGGGATGCGGGTGACTGAGGTCAGCCCAAGAGCCTTTCTCGGGGACTTATGCGTGCAGAACTTGCTGACTGCAGTTCTAGGGAGGAAACAAAAAGAGAAAAGAAATGTTCTCCAGCTGCCTATATGCTCCTCACTGCTCAGGAGCGCTTTCCAGGCCTTCTATGTTTTGTTTTTTAAATTATTTCACTAATTAGTCTGCAAGCCTTGAAATACCAGAGACATTAAAAATCAAACTCTCCAGCACCTAGACAGGTAATCACTTGGTTACCCCTTCAGATTTGAAAGAGTGAACGGTGAGTTTTCAGAGGCTGCTAGGATCGTCTGATGGTGCCTTGAAGGAGAAATGACATCTTAACTCATTCTCAAGATGCTAGTCACGTTGAGGTGATCAGGACTTCAGGGCATTGGGCAAGGGGACCAGGGACTCTGCCACGGGAAACAGCTCCCCCGTCGGATCCGCCCAGCATCAGCCCTGCTGCTGCACAAAGGCTCAGGGGCACCCACGTGGAACTGGCGTCCCTGGGTCCTTCCCGGCCCCAGCTGTCCAGCCCACGCTGTATAATCATTACTTAAATTACCAGGGCTGTGTCTGGAAAGAATCGAAGGGTTTGACCTTCTGGAGATGCGCCTCCAGGGAAGGGGAATTTCTATTTTCGGCATGTGGATAATGAGCACAGGCAGCGGGCAAGCCCCGCTCCAGGCTCCATGTCTTTTTCTAGCTTGATGAAATAGGACGTCCACACCCATCCTTTGCCCCCACGGCCCCCTACTAATTGGCTTTAATCAGGGGAGCCTGAGCGGCTGCACATTTGGGTGGAAGAGGAGAAGGGTGCACCCCTGCGCAGCCACCAGAGGCCAGCAAGGCACCTCAACAGGGGTCCCCAAAGGCAGTTTGTGCTTGTTTGGGACCAGGGTAAGAAGCGACTTCACCATCCCTCAGTGCAGATGAGTGTCCACCCACAGGTGGGTGGAAACAGCCCCAGACCATTAGTGCAAATGCCTGGCCTGGGCCACGGCCAACCCGCTGTCTGTTTGCTTTGGGAACCACCCAAGGACACATTTTAGCTTTAGAGAAATGTGAAAGTGGAAAACATTGCAAAACAAAAAGCCCCCGGAAAGCTGTGCACACACCCATCCCCTCAGCCTGAAGCTCGGCTGCAAAGGGCTAAAAGCAGCTCGCTTTCCTGCTCCCTGATTGCAGAGGTGCCAGGTCCTGCTTCCTGGTTTCCCTTTTGGGAACTGCCCGAGGTGGTTTGGCACACAGCTGTTGGCTTCTCTTCCCTTGGATGGGAACATCTACCAGTTGCTGGGAGGTCTCTGAACTAGGACCCACCAGCAAGTGTGCACACAGCATAGCAGGAGGGAGGCTGGCTGCAGCCTCAGCAGAAGGGAAACATCGCTCTGCTCACAAGTATCCAGGATGTGGGATTGGATATTGGTTTCCAGGCCAGAGCCCACTTTGGGCCCAAGCGGGAACTATGGAATGTTCCCAGTGAGTGGCTCTTCCCGCTGGCTGTGGTTTTCAGTGTGGCTGGCCTGATCTGGCCTTGCCACAGGAGTAGAAGCAGCTGGACTGTCAGGTCACTGTCAGGAGCTGGGAGGGCCACACACTTCCATTTGGTGCGGGCCTGTGCTGGGTGGCAGGCCCTTCCTGCAAAGCAGTGTGGGTTACGCTGCCGGCCAAAGATGGATGGGCCGGTCTGCTTCCACTCCCTTCCTCAGGTGCATAGTTGGGGTTTTGCAATCCTATAATCATTATGTTTTTAGAAAAGATGCCAATTTCTCCTTCTGGGGTAATTTTCAAAAATGGAAACCAATTTTCTTTGTACAGGCCCCTGCTGGATGAGCCAAAGACCACAAAGTCTATGGAATCACGTCTCCATCCCAGCAAGAGTGTGTTCAGCTCCACTCATAAAAGCAAGCTCTTGGTTTGTGTGCACTTGTGTAGAGCTTAGGGCAGGAGGAGGAGTTGGAAAAGCAGGTTCTGGAGCCCCAAAGGACACAGTGCCCAGACAACTTCCCTACTCATCTGTGATTTGAAAAACAAGGGCCCCTCAAAGATGTCCCTGGAACCTGTGAATGAATATTACCTTATATGGCAAAAGGGATTTTGCAGATGTGATTAAGGAACTTGAGAAGGGGAGATTATCCTGGGCCATCTGGGTGGGGCCAATGTAATCCTAGGGTCCTTATAGGAGGGAGGCAGGAAGGTCAGAGTTGGAGAAGGAGCAGTGACAACAGAAGCAGAGGTCACACAGAGGTAGATTTGGAGATGCTCTACTGCTGGCTTTGGAGATAAAGGAAGGGCCCCTGAGCCAAGGATGCAGGTGGCCTCTAGGGACTAGAAAGGCCGAGGGAACACCACGCTGCTGGTCTATTTTAGACTTCTGACCTCCAGAAATGTAAGGTAATAAATTTGTGTTGCTTTAAATTTGTGTAGCAATAGGAACCTAATACACCATCCAGCACAAAGCTTAGCTTTGTTCTTCCAAGGACTGGGGAAGAAACCCATCTGCTCAGGAAGCTGAAGATGCCATAAACCAAGGTGTAAGGTAACATCTGAAAGTCAAGGGAGCTGGAGCAGCGGAGAGCCTGGGTATGTGAAGTCTGGCTGCCAGCAGACACAACTCCTCCCAGCAGATCACAGCCTGGCCATGCCGGGAGGAGGGTAGGCCTGGCTGCCAGACACACCTTTCCTCCTACACCCACAGGAGCATGGACTAATTCTCTCTTTCAAGACACCTATTGATATTATTATTATTTAAAGATGGGGTCCCGCTATGTTGCCCAGGGTGGTCTCAAACTCCTGGGCTCAAGCGATCCTCCTGCTCAGTTTCCTTAGTAGCTGGGACTATAGGTGTGTACCACTGCACCTGGCTAGGACACCTACTATTGGTACATCTTTTTATCTTATTTCATTTTTTTTCGAGACAGTCTTGCTCTGTTGCCTGGCTAGACTGCTGAGGAATCAGCCTAGCTCACAGCAATCTCTAACTCCTAGGCTCAAGAGAGTCTCCTGCCTCAGCCTCCCAAGTAGCTTGGACTACAGGCATGCGCCATGATGCCCGGCTAATTTTTCTACTTTTTGTAGAGACAGGGTGTCAGCCTGGTCTCAAACTTCTGATCTCAAGCGATCCGCCTGCCTCGGTTGGCCTCCCAGAGTGCTAGGATTACAGGTGTGAGCCACCTTGCCTGGCAGTATATATTTTTATTAAAAACATGAAACACTGATTCACACTAAGGTCCTAATAACTTATTGGTTTCAGAGTCATTAGCGTTTGAAGAACATGCCCACAGAGGGTAATGCAGACCCTACAGAACAAATCTCAGCCAACTCTTTCACGGGGAGAAGCCGTGGGAAGATGAAAGCAGAGGTTGGGGTGATGCTTCTACAAGATTTGGGACACGGAAGATGCCAGCAAACCGCTAGAAGTCAGGAGAGAGGCCTGGGACAGTCTCTCTCACAGCCTCAGAAGGAACCAACCCTGCCAGCACCTTGATCTCAGACTTCTAGCCTCCAAAACTGTGAGCCAGTGAATTTCTGTTTAAGCCTCCAGGAAACTAATACAGATGCCTCCAGACACCAGGCAGGCACAGAGCTGAGTGGAAGGGCATGGCCAGCAGGCCTGTACATTGAGAGGGTTCTGGAAGCTAATTACCCTGAGTTGCAGCAGAGGGTAGCAGGCCTGGAGGTGAGGGCGTGGGAGGCAGAGCCCAGAGGCCCAGAAGAGACCTGGCTCCCAGCCCCAGCAAGGATGCCCACAAGGACAAGAAGACCCCTCCCCGAAAGGGTAGAATGAGGGGTGACCCCGCACACGCCCAGAGCAGTGAAACCACTGGAGAGAGACAGAAACTCAAGCCAGGTGCACACTCCCTGCAAGCAGCCAAGAATCCTACATGACCGGTCAGCTCCAGATCCATGTGGGGCACCTGGCACACCCACCCCTGCCCCGATGCCTGGCATGCTTGACCTGGAAACAGCATCTAGAAAACGCTCAGAATGGAAAGCCACGTCAGGGGCGGCCCTAGAACACATGTCTAATGCAGAGTTTGCAGACCTGGACACCTCTGGTCCCCTGCCCTTACAACCTCTCAGGCAGTGAAGTACTTACTGTAAAAAGGGACAGAAGTTGAGGTCAAGGGAAGCCTCCAGGCCATGCAATTAGGGAGCTGAGATCTCCCAGGGAAGTAGCTCCAGGGAAGGGTGAGATGGCAGAATCCTTTCCTCATAAAAGGCAGTAATTTGCCATCTGTCAGCCCTGACCCCAGGTTTCTGGAGAGCCAGTCCTGGCGAGTGGCTGCTTTCTTTCTTTGAAAAAAGAAAAATGGGGGTTCTCTGGTGTGTCTCCCTGGGGAGGCCGCCTACAGGAGGGGAAACTAGGGGAGACAGAAAGACAATCCCTCTCACCTGTGAGACAGGTATTACCTGCAAGCCAAGTTTGGTGATCAAGACTTTGCCAGCCCAAGCCTGGTGCCAGGCCCACGGTGGGCCTTGCTGGGCACAGTGGCTGCCAAGCTCTCCCGGGCTTCATTAACGAGGACCTGGAGGAGGACTTGGAGTTGCCCCCTCTTGCTGGTGGAGACTGACCAGCTGTGTGTGGCAAGCAATTCACCAGGCCAACAGACACCTACACTTCAGGGAGAAGCCTGGGCCCTCCGGGAGAATCTGGCCTCCCAGGCTGGGGGTCGGGGCTCGGGGTTTGCTTCTCAGCTCCCTTGGGAACTGGTCTGGGGACTTGGGCAAGATCCTTTACTTTTCAAGGTTTCAGTTCCTCCAACTGTCAAAAGGGAAACAGCCTCTTGCTCTTGTCAAATCCTGTCTCTTGGGCCAGGGATACAGATGGGTGAGTTTGGGGAGAAAGGATAAAGTTCTTCAGAAAGGGAAAGGGGTCTGAGAAAGGCGGCCGGGTGGGGGAGGTGACTGACAAGAATGAGGGGAACAGAGCAGAGGCCGGGTGGGGGAGGTGAATGACAAGAATGAGGGGGACAGAGCAGAGGCCGTAGAGGTGAGGGGGGCGCGGTGGGGGGGGGAGGGGCGGTGCCAGGGAGGACAGAGGAGCCATTATGCAGACTGGAACCGGGGCCAGAGGGTTCTGCCCTTCGCCTGCCTCCCACTGGGCCTCCCAGAGCGGGAGGGCAGCTGGCCCCCAAGCTGCGGTGGAGTCCAGCGGGCTGCCCCGTCTCCCCTCGCCAACTCAGTTTCCAGCCAATCCCGCCCCCGCCCGCCTCGAGGACTCCAGGGGCTCCAGTCTGGGGCTCCTGGGGGTTGGGGGAAAGGGGGCCGCGTGCCAGGCTCATTTAATCGCCACGAACTCACACAGACAGGTCTTTCCTTCTCCGTGCCTCAGTTTCCCCCCTTAAACTCCAAGGCTAATGATGCCGGCTATTCAGGCCAGACGGAAATATCCTTCCGAGCAGGGGGCAGAGGGCGAAGCCGCCCGGCCTGTTTCCGCAGCCAGCCCCCCGCAGGGCTCAGATCTCCAGGGCACAGGCTCAGACTCTCCCGTCTTCTAGGCGCCAAAGCCCGGACCTGGACCCTAGCCCTCGCTGGGAGGAGAGGAGGGAAAGAAGGAAGAGAAGCGGAGGGGCGGGCGGATCTGGCCCCGGGTTCCCGCGCTGAGCCCCCTCCTCCCGCCGGGGCTCGCGTCCCCGCAGCGCGTGACCGCGCCACTGCGGCTGCAGCGCTGCCCTCCCCCGCCCGCGCCGGATTCCTGGGGATGGGGGTGGAGAGGAGATGGGGGTCGGAGGTCCGGAGGTGCAGGACCCGACCTCCGCCGCCGCGCTGGGAGTGGGGGATGACGCCCCTGCTCTCTCCCCTCCCCGCGTTGCTGTTTCTCGACCCTTGAGCGCGTCGCTGAGTCACCTTCCCGGAACGCGCCCGGGACGCTCAGGACCCAGCCGGGGCTTCCCGGGGACCGCGCAGGGCGGAGGCGCACATCGCCGGACCGCGCGTGTCAGCCGCTCCCCCCGCCTCGCCCGGGGACCCCCGGGTCCCGCCCGCCTGGCCCCCCAGAGTTGGGAAGCGGGGCCGAGCCGCCCCGGGCCTCCGCGGAGAAGATGCGCGGAGGCGTGCCAGAGTTCAGGGCGCCGCCCGGCTTACTGGTTCCGCGCTCCTCCCGGACCTGCCTCTTCTCCACTTTAAGAAGCGATAGAGAGAGGTGTGTGGGGTGGGGCGGGACAGGTGTGGGCGCGTGAGCCTCTGCAGCCAGGGCCTGGGCCCCCTCCGCCTACTACACGGGCTTGGCTTTTTTCTAACTCTGGCCCTACTTGGTCTGGTCACCAAGTGGGCCTTGCCAACTTCTTCCTCCCAGTCTCCGCAGAAACCCCGCAGGGATATAATTTGAGTTGGTCGCGGACACGTTCAGGTCACTTGACGTGATGCGTGTATCACTCGCACACTGACACACGCGTCCCCGCTGGCCTCGACTTAAGTGACAACTTCTGAGCACGTTCGCATCTTCCAGCTGAGCGGGAGGGCGGGGGCCAGGAGGGGGGACACGCCCCCCTTAACTGGCTCTCCAATGCGGACAGGGACCCTTAGCCCTGTCTGCTCCAGCGAGCCTTCTCTCCCGCTCCCTCCTCCCGACCGCATACCCCGGCTAGAAGCCCCCGATCCGGTCGCCTGCTCTGCCCGGGACGGCGTGCCAGGCTGCCTCAGGCTCGGTGGCTCGGTGGCCGAGCTGCCGCGTCAGGGAGTTAAAAATAACCCTTCGCTGGAGAGTGGGAGAGGAAAACAGAGAAGCCGCGGGAGGCCAGCGAGGCGTCCCGGCCCGGAGGAGGGGCGCGGGGCGAAGTCGGGCCTCAAATTCCGCGAGGGAGGGGGCAAGGCGCGCGAGGGGCGCCCATCCCCGCCGCGGACGTTGCGGGCAGTCCTGCGGCAGCACCGAGCGGCGAGGGCGCGGCGTCGAGGTGAAGCCAAGCGTGGAGAGGAAGCCGAGGTGAAGCCGCGGGCGCCTGGCGCCAGCTCCGACGTCGGGTACTGAGGCCGGTTCGCGCCGGGCCCGCGCCTCGGCCTGCGCTGCGGGCTCAGCTCCGCGCGCCCGGGACTCCGCGCCTCGCAGCCCGCCTCCGCCACAGGCACCGCCTTCTCGCCGGTCACCTGGGCCGAGTGGCAGTGGCGCGCGGCCACGGCCCAGGACCCAGCCAAAAGGCTGCGCGTGGCCGAGCCGTGGGCGCGGGCCGTGGAGACGGCGGCTCAGAGAGGCCGGGGGAGCCGGGGCCAGAGCAGCGACCGGCGCGGGTTCCACCCCCGCGAGCGTGGGGCGTGGCCAGGCCGGCGCCCAGGCTCAGTGCCCTTCCCGCGCCAGCGCGCGGGGCTGCGAAGTTGAGCGAAAAGTTTGAGGCCGGAGGGAGGGAGGCCAGGGACTCAGCGCCAGCCCGGCCCCCCCGTGGTCTCGCAGACGCGGGGCAGAGCCTGGGACGAGCTGCGTCCCAGGGAACGGCGGTGGCGCTTCTCGAGCAAACCGGACCGACTGGGTAGGGCGGTCCGTCCGGCCCTCCCGTCGCTTGCGGCTTCTTGGCAGCCCCCCTTCCCGGGGCTCTGGGGAACTGGGCCGCGCACCGCGCGGCCTTCGCACTCACTTGCCTCCCGTGCGAGGACAGGCGGCGGCTGGCGGCCGGGCTCCAGCTCGGCGCTCGCGCCCCCGGGCGCTGCTCCCACGAGCGCGGCGCGCGTCCCGGGGCAGCCGGGCCCTTGGAGGGGCGCGCGACGGCCCCGGCCGCTCTGGAGTTCGGGGCAGGGGACACAGCGATCTGGGTCGCGATGTCCGCTCAAGTTCTGGGATTTTTACGCAGCCGGGCTCCCCTCCCCCTGGCAGCTCCGCGAGGTGAGCAGCTAGTCCGTCGGAGAGAGCCACGGGGCTCTGACTCATCCCTCGGCCGGAACCCTGGCCTCAGAGAGGAAAGCCTCCCCGGAGGACACCCTTCGCCTGCGGGGGGTGGGGGGTTCAGTCCCACGACGGGGGCGCCCTCGGCGGCACCGGACCTCGGCTCTCTGGACCTCCCGGAAAACTAGGTCCCAGACCCACGGACTTGCCGCGATGCAGGAGCGCGCGGCTCCCCGCGCGTGGTCCCTGGATATGGCGGATCGCCCCCCGCCGGTCCTGGACTCCGTCAGCGCGTCTCTTCCTCTCTCTCAGATCCGGCCGCCGCTGGGAATGACGCGGGTGCCCCCACTGCCCCGGCTCCAGGCGGGGAGGGCGAGCCCCACAGCCGGCCCCGCGACGCCCGCCTGGGCAGCACCGATAAGGAGCTGAAGGCAGGAGCCGCCGCCACGGGCAGCGCCCTGACCGCGCCGGGGACTCCCAGGCAGCGGGAGCCGCGGGTCGCGGTTATGGATTCAGGTTTGTGAGGGCCCTGCTGGGAAGGGCTGTAGGGGGTCCCTCGCCAGGAAGGATGGAACGCTCGGCGGGACGACAGAGAGGGGCTGGGGACGCTCGAGAAACACTCTGCCACGAGGCCAGAAGCCGCAGGGCCCGAGCACAGGCAGGGGGTGTCAGGGACGCCCCCACCCCGGAGCGCTCCGTCCGGTCTGTTCCTCTGGCCACGTTCTGTCGGGTCAATTACCCGGGTGTTGCAGGCACGTTCCCACCCCAGGGCCCCTGTCGCTGTCCTCAGCCCTCTAGTGGCCGGTTGGGGACGCGGCCTTTTCGGGTTTGTTTTCCCAGCGGGCGGCCCAGGGCGCCTGCTTCCGCGGCCCTGCCATGTGCTGGTGCTGCTGAACCCGCGTGGCGGCAAGGGCAAGGCCCTGCAGCTCTTCCGGAGCCACGTGCAGCCCCTTCTGGCGGAGGCCGAAATCTCTTTCATGCTAATGCTCACTGGTGAGTGTCTCCCGGAGGGTGTCGGGGAGCATACCCGGCCAGGGGACCCCTGGCCTTAACAGCTGCGTCTCCGGGCAGAGCGGCAGAACCACGCGCGGGAGCTGGTGCGGTCGGAGGAGCTGGGCCGCTGGGACGCCCTGGTGGTCATGTCTGGAGATGGGCTGATGCATGAGGTGAGGCCTGCACCGTGAGGCTGGCGTGGGCTTGGCACCGTCCTTTCCAGGCTGAGGCCACATTCCCCCAACAGGTGGTGAACGGACTCATGGAGCGGCCCGACTGGGAGACTGCCATCCAGAAGCCCTTGTGTAGCCTCCCAGCAGGCTCTGCCAATGCGCTGGCAGCTTCCTTGAACCATTATGCCGGGTGAGATTCCAGGGCCAGAGTGGGCCTTCCATTCCCTCTTCTGCCTCAGTCCTGGGGTCCTCTCCTTGTGCCCCCAGCTGGCTACTTCCACCTGCTCCATGTGTCATGGTTCCTGCCAACTCCCTAGGGACCACATGTGGCTTTGCCTGTCCCAGGAGGAGGAAGGGGAGGATGCACGGGGGCTCCTGCCCCACCCTATCTGACCTCTTCCCGCTGCAGCTATGAGCAGGTTACTAATGAAGACCTCCTGACCAACTGCACACTGCTGCTGTGCCGCCGGCTACTGTCACCCATGAACCTGCTGTCACTGCACACAGTCTCCGGGCAGCGCCTCTTCTCTGTGCTCAGCTTGGCCTGGGGCTTCATTGCTGACGTGGACCTGGAGAGTGAGAGGTATCGGCGCCTAGGGGCGATGCGCTTCACCGTGGGCACCTTCCTGCGCCTGGCAGCCCTGCGCATCTACCGGGGCCGACTGGCCTACCTTCCCATAGGGAGAGCTGTCTCCAAGACACCCACCTCCCCTGCTCTGGTCCAGCAGGGCCCTGTGGATGTGCACCTAGTGCCCCTGGAGGAGCCAGTGCCCTCTCACTGGACGGTGGTGCCTGACCAGGACTTTGTGCTGGTGCTGGCGCTGCTGCACTCGCACCTGGGCAGCGAGATGTTTGCGGCACCCATGGGCCGCTGTGCGGCTGGCGTTATGCATCTGTTCTACGTGCGGGCCGGCGTGTCTCGGGCCACGCTGCTGCGCCTCTTCCTGGCCATGGAGAAAGGCAGGCACATGGACTACGATTGCCCCCACTTGGTGTATGTACCCGTGGTCGCCTTCCGCCTGGAGCCCCTGGACAGAAGGGGTGTGTTTGCAGTGGACGGGGAGTTGATGGTCAGCGAGGCTGTTCAGGGCCAGGTGCACCCAAACTACTTACGGGTGGTCAGTGGTTGCACGGAGCCCCTGCCAAGCCAGGAGCCCCAGCAGACGCCACCTCCGCAAGAGCCCTGTGACCCCTTGGGCCTTGCTGTGCCTTAGCCTTCTACTTGGTCTACACGGAGCCCAGGATCCTTCCTCTTTCCCTCAGGACTGGAGGGCCTGTGCGTAGCTCCTATGGGGTGGAGGGGGACTCTTCTGGAGAAGGGTGGGAAGGTGGAGGCTTTGGGAGGACAGGCAGTGCCCACCAGAGACTAGAATGAGGTCCTGGGCTGGGAGCCCAGCTGGCTGGGCCCAGCTGCCTGTGGAAGGCACTCCCATTTTGTTCCGAGACCGCCATACCACGAACTAAATCAAATAAAGTGACATTCCCAGCCAGCTGGTCCTGTCCTGGGGATTGAGGAGGGAAGGGGGTCTTGCACCAGCCAGGACAACAGAATGTAACGTTAATGACAGCCAGTGGTACCCCCCGGCATCGCCATTTTGGTGGTAGGCCCAGGACCGGAGCTTGTGCAGCTTCTTGTGCTGGGAGGGGCTCTGCCACACTGACAAGTACACACCTTCAGCCTGAAGAAGTCTCAGAGCTTGGCCAACTACCTGACCACACACAGGGGAAGACTGAGGCTCGGAGCTGGTATGTCTTACCTAGAGCCACGTGGCCAGCTAGTCTTAGCACATCTGGACGGAGCCCCACGTGGATTTAACAGGCAAAGGAAAATGAGTTAAGGGCATGAGAAGGTCGCTGAAGAGCAAGAGGTTTTAGAAGTCAAAGTGGCAGGCAGGTGTTCCTTTTTTAAGAGGAGTCTTTTATCCCCCTCGTGAGGGGACTAGAGAGTTCCCCAGGCTCAATCAGATGCTTCTGCCCATCCTCACCTGTCCTTGTAGACGAGTGCCAGGCAGGAATTAAAAAGCAGCAGCAGGGAGGGGCAGATACCAGTCTCACAAAGTGGGCAACTATTTGGCTTAAAGCCCAGGAGGGGGACACCTGCTCACCGCCAGGTGCTACGACTCAGCTCCCCCAGAATCTGGAAGGAGCTGAACTGGTCAATCTGGCCTCTGGGGAGCACAGCTGCTGGGAGACAGACACGCCATAAGCTGGCTCTCAAGGAATAAATACACCACCAGCCAGGAAGACACAAGAAGACTGACCCTATGACAGGAAACACACAGGTATTCAAGCAGGCTGGGTGGGGGAAGGTGCTGTCTGCAGTGGTCCCCCACCTGGCCAGGGAAGCCAGGACCCACTGCAACAAGCCTTCCCTGGCAGCAGGGGTGCTCCAGAGAGGAAGAAAGGCAACAGAGCCTAGATGAATGGCAGAGGCAGGTTTAATGGTGTCACCTTGTCTGGTTAATGAGCCAACCAAAAAAAAAAAAAAAAAAAATGCAAGTAAAAAAAATTTAATCACACAGCACTTTATACAGTATTGTAAGCAACAGGCATTCACATCTCCACATGAACGATGCACTGGGAAGCACAGCCCGCCAGCCACTCCAGGCGTTGCTCAAACCAGATACCGACTGGGCTCCAAAGGCTGCGGCGTGTGGTCGGCTCCGTCCTCGTCCTCCCGCAGCTCTGCGGCTCGGTGGTCATGGCACAGCACAGTGTGGAGCCCACTTAAGGCTGACAAGACGCATCATGCTTTGGCTTTTTTTTTTCTGTCTTTTTTTCTAATAAGAGTTAATATCTTTGCTTTTGAGATTTTTTTCCAACCTTAAATATTACATACATACACCAAAAATTACATAGCTGCAATGTGCTCAACAGCATCCTCCTAACCTGGAGCTTCACATTATCAAAAGCTTAGAAAACTTGTAAACCTCTGGGCCCGTCCTCTGGGCAACAGGAAAGCCCCGCCAGCGGCCACCCGCTCTGGATCAAACCTGCAGTTTGTAAGCAAAGGGCTGACGGGAGGCCACGCTCTAGTGCGAGAAGGCTGCTCGCTGTGTTCAGTGAGCTGCGCGCCACGTCCCAGTGTGGCCATGTGATGGGGGAGAGGCCCTAGCACTTGCCCTGGCCTTGTGTTGCTGCTCCTGCCTTCTCGGGCCAGAGATGGGGCTGTGTGTGTGTCTGCCGCAGCCCACACAGGCGGGGCCTGAAAGCCAGAACTGCCGATGTCCCCAGCAGCCTCAGACAGGAAGAACAAGGCACCTACAGCCTTTCCCGGCAGCTCCCTGGTCCTCAACTCCATGTTAATGTGTGAGAGCCACCACCTCTCCTGGGTGTCACCCTGAACCTACCCTGGTCCCAGCCTCTCTTAGAGAGCAAGTTCAACGGGCCTGAGGGCTATAATGTGGTAAACAGGCCAGCGCAGAGCTGGGAGTCAGTGACAGCAGCTACAACTCCCAGAGGACAGTGTCGCTGGGGGACTAGGGAGGGTCTGGGACATGGGGAGGCTAAAATTGAATGGAAGAAGTTAACAGGTACCAGGGGAATTACTGGAGCAACCCACACTTCATGCAAGGCCACCTGCAGGGCACCCGGCCCAAAGAGAGCTCAGCATCAGGCCCTAGAATACCCACCTCTGACCTGAGAAGGGGACAGCAAGGGAGCAAGTGCCGGGACATTCTGTCTGGGGTGACAAGTGTAAAATCAGCAACAGGGTTCCGATTTTCTTTGACACGGGGGACCCGCCTATTGAAAGATCGCTTCGGAATAGAAATGGCAGCATCTCTAGACACTTCTTGCACTTCAGCATCAAACTCACCTTGGGGACAAGAGGGTAGTGAGGGGCTTGCACGGGGGGATGGGAAGAGGGGAGATTCCAGGGGGGGAGTGAGCAGGCAGCAGCTGGCCTCTCCCACTATGATGCTCCTTCCTGCGGGGCTGGCGCTACTTGTCTTCTGTGCTCTCAGGCATGCCTGCCTCTAGCAGGGCAGCCCGGAACTGCGTGAGGACACCCCGGATGCTCTTGATGAAACCCTTAGAAAGCGGGAAGAGGGGGAAGCCGATGTCAGGGTAGCCACTCTTCTCAGGCAAGAAGCTCCGGTAGCTCTTTCTCCGCTTCTTTGGTTTGACACTGGGTGGCACCGATGTGTCTGGCGCAGTCTCCAAAGTCTGGTCCATGTGGTCCCTGCTGGCTGAGGCTGGGCCCTGGGCACCGCCCTCTGAGTCTGATCCCTGGGAGGCCTCTCCAGGGGCCAGCCCTCCATCCTCGGGTTCTTGTCTGCCGGAGTCTGAGAGCTCGGCTGCAGCTGGTGGCTCCGGTGAGCTGCTAGCCTTGGGGACCCCATTGGGCAGCGCCTGGGTTCTCTCCAGCAAGGCGTGTGTTTCCAGCCAGGACTCGATGCGGTTCACCAGCCGCCAGCCACCAGTGCTGAAATGCTGCCGTATCTCCTGCTCAAAGACCTCGGGGGGCCGCCGCACCAGCTGGGTCATGGACTGCACCACACGGATCAGCGCCATCTCATTGTAGCAGCGACTGTTCTCATAGCCTTCCTGCAGGCCCCGGTCGCTGTCGAAGCCGGCTTCGTTGTAGTACGGCTCATTCACCAGGATCAGACCTGCGGGGGAGATACGCCTCTCCTCAGTGGATGGGAGAAGCCCATGGGACAGGCCTGCCCTAGAACCCCCACAGGACAGCCAGTCACTGTGCCCTGCGGTGGCCTTCCCTGTTACCACCCCCACCCCAGCCCAACAGTACCTTGGATGGAGATGAGCACCTGGAGAAGGCTGGACTTGCTCGTCCACCTCTCTGTCCCCTGAAACACACACGGCACCGTCAGCTCTGTCCCAGACAGACCTCCACTCCTACTGGCTCTCCCTGCATCCTGACTGGGGGGCTGGTGCTGTACTCACCTTTCCAATCCAGGTGCCCAGCAGGCTGACGCACACCTTCCCATTGTCATACAGGTTGGGGTTCAGGCGGCCACTGCACTGGGAGAGGTAGCAAAAGTGGGGGGGCACAGCTGGGTAGATGTTGGGGAGCTGGATGTCAAACAGGTAGAGGCCGTCCTCATAGGGGGTTCGAGTGGGGCCCTTGATGAGAGCTGAGAAGAGGTCCTGGAGAACGGAGGGAGGGCTGAGGTTTGGGGTGGGGGGGGCTCCTATACCTGGTATCGGGCTTCGCTCTTTTCCAGGGCACTGTGCGGACCACGTGGGAGAACACCTGGGACCCCAGACGCGGCCGGCAGTGGAGAAGCTGAGTGCACATCTCTCTGTGCACACCCTCTCTGTGCACACCCTCTCTGCATCTTTGAACCCTGGCATAAGAGGACTTTTCCAAACTGGTTTGTATCTTATTAGGTTTTTTCTCCTCATAAATCATCACTTTAAGATTGTATTTCTCTGAATGCCTGCTCTGACCCCCTCCCCCCAAAAGGCAGGCAACAACAATAAGCAGTTAGAAACTGAAACAAAGTTCCAGGGTGGCGAGGCTGCACTTGCTTTTGAGGGACTGGGAAGGGGGATGGTCTCACAACCAGATGACAGTGAGGTCTGAACCCAGGGGACATGTTGGGAGACCACCAGAGGACTCAGGTCACTGAGTCCTGACAGTCGACGCAGACATCTGGAACCTGTGTGATCTCAACCACCAGGGCGACAGAAATGGAAACTGAAACAGCCAGGGCAGGGCGCCAGCCGGAGCCAGGAATGCTCCTGCGCGTGTCCTCTGCGGAGCTGCCCTGAAAGCCTCGAGAAAATGCACCGCTCTCCTTCCCGAGTGCGATTCGGGAAAAATAGCAACAGAACAAAATATATTATTCCCTTTTCCCCCCAGCAGAGCTGAGATAGGCTGGAGTTTTCAAAAGGAATTTTACTAACACCCAAGAAAAAAACATGTTATAAAGAACCTCAAGCAGCACCAGCCCCGCCGTGGCCTGCTCTGGAGCTTGGCCCTGCGGGTCCATCTGAACAGCTGCCTGCTCTCGGTGGCTCTCTGCACCCCTGCTCTTTCTTTGCCCCTTCCTTCTGGGACAGGGCCGGGGCTGGGGCCTCAGACTCGGGGTCAGTGTCCAGCACAGTATGTGGCTCACACTGGAGGCCGAGAAAGGGTTTGCTGAGCAAGTGGCAGGCACGATGGGCCTGCCCATTGCTGGACACCATGGACACCACTGGCGCCCACACTGCCTTGAGTCAACATGACTCCTCTGGGCCCCGTCCATGATGAACGTAACGTGGCCACACGCACGATACTACTGTCTACGTAAAAAGGAACAAACTAGATCATTATGAATCAACACAGGTAGGTCTCAAGAATGACCCTGTTGAGCAAAGCAAGCAAATTACAAATTATGTGTACAGTGACATGCCACCTGTGTTAACAAATTACAAAATACTGTGTGCTTATGGCGATAGAGGAGAGGTAAAAATATGAGAAAACGTCGTTCATCTGAAAGACCTGCCAGACTTCTAACGGTCGTGAGCTCTGGGAGTGGGAAGGGGCCTAGGATCTGGGGGAAAGGGAAGTAAGAAATAACCGTCGGGCAAAGGTAACTTTAGCTCTTTTTGTAAAGTTCCTCTTCTTTTTGAAGAGACAGGGTCTCACTCTGTCACCTGGGATGGACTGCAGTGGCCACATCACAGCTCACTGCAGCTTCAAACTCCTGGGCTCATGCAATCTTCCTGCCTCAGCCTCCAGTCATGTGCCACCACACCCTGCTAATTTTTGTATTTTTTGTAGAGACAGAGTCTTGCTACATTGCCCAGGCTGGTCTCAAACTCCTGGCCTCAAGCCATCCTCTTGCCTCAGCCTCCCAAAGTACTAGGATTACCGGCGTGAGCCACCACACCCAGCCTCTTTCTGTAATGTTCTAATTTTTCAAAAAGTAGAGTAGACTCAGGTAATATCATTAACTGCAAATTAACTTTAAAAAGTTAAAAGGTAAGAAGGAGCCATCTGGTCTGGACAGATGTGTGGGGCTCCTGCCAGCCCCGTGGGCCACGTGGCTGCTTGGCTCTGAGTCAGCCCCTCACCGGATTGAGCCTGTGACCGCACCTGTAAAAGGTGGGCGGCGTCTCGGGCACTGGGTGCCCACACGGCACATCTGTATCTGCCCACACCAAGCCCATGCCAGCCTACTTGCCATTCTGTCCTCGAAAGTCTTAACCATGATGCCATCGGGCAGCGAGGTAGCCAGCAGCGCCATCTCCTTCCGCACTGTGCTGAAGAACTTCTTGGCTTCTGGAGGCTGGAACTCAATTTTCTTGAAAGAGTGATTTGCTAGAGGGAGAAAGAGAGCAGTCAGTCCCTAGTGGAGAGGCCCTGGGAGCTCCATCTGCGAACTTGGCCGCCACCCTCGGGAAGCGTGGCCCAGAGGCGGCAGCTGCTCGACGTGCAGCCAGACAGGTGCACGAACCCACAGGCTTCCCACCCACTGCTCCCGGCCTCAGGAACGTGACCACACCAGGGAACTGGTGTTCCCCAGGCGGCAGCGGGGGCCGGGGCAATGACAATCTGATCCCAGATCTGGCCACACAGACGGGAGCTCGAGCAGGCAGGGAAGGTGACGACCAGGCGAGGGGCGACTCACAAGGTGCAAACTCCAGCACTGAGAAGACCTCGCCCTTGGCGCTGGTGAAGGTGACGCCAGGCTTGCCGCCACACTGCTGGCAGAGCACCGGGGTCTCGCTGGGCCACTCGGCCTTCACAGGTGACTGCCCCTCAGGCTTGTCCTCCTTGCGCTCTGCGTCAGGCATCGCCTCCATCTTCTCTTCCTCTGCGATGGCCACATTGTCCAGGGTCTTCTTGAGGTTTTCCTGCAGCTTCTTGATGTCATCTAGAAACTTCTTCTCCCGAGTTGGCTTCTCCGGCTCCACTGTGGGGGAGGTGGGGGAGCCCGTCAGCAGCTGTTCCACGGTCATGTTCTTGAGGCTCTCCAGGATCTTGATGGCCTCTTTCAACTCCCGGAAGCTTTTGGGGGGCCCATCCTTGCCAGCCTTCTCCATCAGCCCAGCCATGGGGGTGGCCATGGCCACAGCACCCTGGACAGCAGCTGTGGCAGCCTCTTCACTGATCACCACCCCCTTGTCTTCCTCGGGGGCTGGCGGCTGCTCGGCAGGTGGGATGGGGGGCTCCTCTATCTTGGGGTGCTCGTCCTCCACCAGCCCATTGTCCGTCTCCCAGCTGTCACTATCATCTTCCCACTCATCTGAGGATGCCCCACTGGTGCTGCCTTCTACTGAATCGTAGTCCGACTCCTCGATCTCAGACTCGATGTTGTACAAGTGCTGGGGGCAAAAGGAAAGCTCCAAGCTAATTCAGACAGGAAGTCACCTCTCCACCTTCCTGAGGTCTTGGCAACCCCATTCCACCCTTCCCCCTCCTGCTCTGGACTTTGCAGATTCAGCCTCCTTGTGCTAGGTGGTCCCTAGGTTTCTGGAGAGGTCTTTCTCATGTCCCACCCCCTAGCAGTACCCAAAGCCCCAGCCAATAGCTTGTTCCAGCCTCCCGTCCTCCTGTGCACGTGGCCAGCATCTGCCCAACGGGCTGAGGGGAAACCTCGGCAAATCCAGTGCTACCCCTCGAGGATCCAGATCCACACAACCTACGTGGGTCTGCTGGGAACTCGAGGTAGGAGGGGGAGGAGTGGGAGAGCTGGCCCGGGGCATCCCCTGCCACCTTCCCTGGAACGGCCGTTGAGATCACAGGGCGAGCCCTTCCCTCCCCTGCCCCTCGTGTGGGCACCAGGAGGAGGGCTGGGCCCTGTGGATCAGCTCGAATCAGGCGGGAAAGGAACAGGAACCAGAACAGCCCTCTTGCTCAGAACCCAGCAGCAGGGGCTGGACCTGGGCCAGTTCTCTTCTTTTCCATATCTGGCAGAGGTTTCCTAGAAACGGTGGTGGGAAAGTCTCTATCTCCTTTTAGGAAGAAACTTGCATTTTCTTAGCATAGTGAGCTGAGAATCCAGAAAAATCCTGGAGTTTTGTGAAAATCTCATGCACCTGGCAACCAACATGGAAGGGCTGCCAGGGGAGGTGAGACTGGTGGGCTGGCTATGGGTCGCCCGGACCCCTTACCCCAGGGCTCTGCGGAGTGCCCGCCCTGCCTCTAGGCTTTCTCAGAGATGAGCCGTCTTCAGGCTCTCAGGAGCAGGACGCAGGCCACAGCCCCAGCCCAGGTGCCACTTCACAAGCCGAGCGGCTGGGGTCTTGCCCGAGTCTCACCTGAGGCAGGATGATGGTCTTTGTGTTGTCAGCCCACACCACCTCCACCTTGCTGCTGACGTCCACGCGGGCCACCTGGCCCACCGATGGCTGCTGGGCAAAGGGGACAGAGTCAGGGGGCGGCTCTCCAGGAGAGGCAAGGGCCAGAGCACCTCTGAAAGGAGCTCTAGCAGTGGGTGGCAAGAGACGAGGCTGTGAGGATGGAAGGGACGTGGGCAGCGGCAGGAGGTAACTCACGTGTGGGATGCTCTTGCTCACACCCTTCGCCGGGCAGTCGAGTGCTTATAACCCGGCTCTTCGCTGCCTCCCTAAACCTCCTCCTACCTGCAGCATTCTGACTTCTTGGGGCTTCCTCCCATTCCCAGGTGGGGTTTCCTGCCTCGATACTTTTGTTCCTATTCGTCCCCTGCCTGGAATCTGTCCTGACCCGACCCAATGTTCCCTCCAGCCTCTCCTGCTCTGCAGCACTTGACATCATGCCCACAGCGCTTGAGAGGAGCAACTTAGCTCCTCTGGGAAATGTAACCAGCAGGGGCTCAGGAAGTCTCGTCCCAGCAGGGAGACAGGGAGAAGAGTCCTCCTGCAGGTGCTAGGGCTGAGCAGCACGCTCCCCTGGGCAGCTGCCCTCCTGGGGACGCTGAGCCCACAGGACTTTCAGGTCTTGCCTCCTGGAGCCACCTGGTGGCATGGTCAGGGACCACAGCTGCGGCACAGGACATGGGGTCTGTACCTCACCCTCCTGGTGAGAAGCCCCATCCTCGGCATTGCCAATGCGGATCACGATGTCAGTTGTGCGAAACCGAAAGTCAGGGTGGTCGGCAATGTCGTAAACGCTCACGTCCTCCTCCTCTCCGATCAGCTGTGGCACAAGATGGGCTGTCATGAGCCAGGGGCCCTATGCCCGCCCCTAGAGCCCACCCTGAAGGAAGCAGCAGGAGCTGCACGCACCTCCACGTCATCCCCGCTCGGCCGCAGCTTGAACCACTTCACCATGCAGGTACGGCCGATGTGGTCCCCAGACTGCACCACACCATAGACAGCAGGGTCCGGGCAGCTCTGGACTAGGGAACCAGAGGGGGCACACGACCAGCTGAGGCGCCCTGGCGGAGCCTGCCTGCCACCCACATCTCAAACCACAGCAGGGCACAGAACACGGACCTTCCCTGGCTCGGCCAGTAGAGGCCAGAACAGGCCTCCCCCAGTTAGGGAAATGGCAAGACCCCTTCGAAGGAGCAGTCTCCTTCCTGACCTCATTTTAGCTCTGACCCCAAGACCCCTGCCCATTCTTCCCAAGCCCCTCCAACTGGTCCCCGCTAGCAACAGCCTTGCTGGCTGCCCTTCTGGAGCCAGCACTACCTCGCTTATCTACCACGAAGTCTCCGGGGCAGAACTCGTTGTTGTCCAGGTGGTGCACGGGAAAGAGGTCGTTGGAGCGGATGTTGCATTCCACGGAGCCATCCTGCCACATCACGTCGGCCGAGGTCATCGTGGTCACGACCTCCACCGCCACCCTGCCAGGTGCAGGCCAGTGAGCCAGACAGTGCAAAAATGCTTCGGGAAAAGGGCAGATCATCTTTCTGCCCCCTCACCTCCCTGTGGGTTTAGTAACCCAAAACTCCTAATCCCAGGTCTGCAGGATGAGAATTTTTGATGCACGTAAGGCTCACCTATAGTTCCAATGCCGTGCATTCTCCTCTGAGAACAGGACCCATTTGGGAGTGCTCAGGCCAGTGTGGTCCCCAAAGCCAGGCTCAAGCCTGTTGCCACCATCCCACCCTCTGCACCACTCCCGGATCTCTCCTTTCCACCACAGCCTACCCCAGGTACCGTATGTCGTCTCACACGGGCACCCTTGAGCTGTTGCAAGGCCAGCAGATGGCGTGCGTGAGTGTGTACACACATGTAAGGGAACGGGCTCTGCTTGGTTTCACACCGTGTGAGGAGGCATGCTCTATGTTTACCTGTCCCCTGGCTTGAAGTCACGAGTGATTTTATTCTTCTTCCTCTTGTGTTTTCGCTTTAAGTTCTTGATGGACAAGGGGATGCTCTTTTTGCGACTTGTGCCACTGCCACTCTGGGAAGAAGTGGTGGAGCTGGCGGAGGAGGTCACTGAGCTGGTGTCATCTGTGTCGTCGGCGGCCTCGTCATCTGCATCCTGCTCTGCTGAGTGCAGCCTGTCATCTCCACCGTCCTTTAGCAAGAAGGGGGGCAGCTGCTCGCCAGCCTCGTGGGGCTCCTCGGGGCCCTCATCCTGCATCTCCACTGGGCTGGCAGACCCGTCAGGTGTGTCCTCAGGGCTGGCGGACCCTGTTTCGCTCTTGGCTTTGGCTTCTCCTTTCTTGTCTGGGTCCTCCATGGAATGGTCCCTGGAACACTGGATGTCTGGGGAGCATGACATGATCCGCACAACCTGCTTCTTCAACAGGCGCTTCACCTGCGAGGGTGGAGCAGGGGAAACAGGGCTGTGGAGGACAGCAGGCTGGCTGGCCCCGCCCCAGCATTCTGGTCTGGGAGGACGACAGCTATACACACCTGAGTGGCCAGCAAAGGTCATCAGGGCTGCCCCCCAAGGCCTAAAGCACAGACTGTCCTTCCTGGCCATGGAAATGGCTCAAGGCCAGTTCCGCAAATGCCCACCAACCCCTAACCCCAAGGACATACCTTCTTGGCCATAGAGCCCTCCCCCTGGGCGCAGTTTTTTTCTGGACATTCCCAGGCAATCTTGGCCGGCTCTACCTTGGCTGGGAAGACATATAGACAGCGTTCCCCAAGCTGCCGCTGAGCATGGTCAAAGCATCCGAGACGCTTCACCCTGCAGGGGAGAAGTGGAGGTGGGCTGGGCCGGACTTCCAAGAGGCCAGCAGTGCTCTCAGCCCTCCCCATGCATCTGTGGCCGGGGCCCAGAGAGTTGCCCCAGGCGTGCCCCTGAGGTTTCTGGCATGCTCACCTGCCTAGGTTTTCCTGGGTGATGACAGAGGGTGGGGGGCTGACGCTGTCCGTGCCCCCTGGACAGAAACTCTTGGTAATCCATGTGACTTTGAGCTCCACAACCTGCACCTGGGTACGGCAGGTGGGACGTGCCAGTCAGGGCAGGCTCTGATGGCACCTCTTTATCCAGGTGCTATGGCCCCCACCAACTCCAGGGGTCAGTCCCCCGCCTTGCTCAGCCTGTGTAAGTTAGGCAGGGGGTGGGCATCTGTCTATCGGTCACTTTGTGACTGCAGCCTGGGTTCCCTTTATCCTCAAGGCCAGAGTCTAGATGCTGAGGAGCAGGGCTGAACCCCCAGAGCAGGTGAGAAAGGGGCAGAAGCTCAGCTCCAGGCATGGAGGTCAAAGACCTGTCTCGCCACCCTGGTCCCCACCTCTTCCACCACGACTCGGAACTTGCTCTTGGTGCTGAGCACGGGCTTGACACCCGACAGCCACTGGACACTGGAGAAGATCTTGGCGGGGCCAATGAGCACCTGGCCCGGGTAGAAGCCGTAGGAATCATCAAAGAAGAGACCCTGCAGGATTTGGCAAATAAAGTCCCGTGAGTGGTTAGCCTCTTTAGGTGACAGTGTTCTCTGTGCCTGCCCCCTCCTCCCCACCTGCAGAAGCCTCCATACTCCCTAAAACAAAGTCTACAGCTCGAGAGCAGCGCTTCCCAAACCCAAGGTGTGTACAAACCACCCAATAATCTTGTTAAAATGCAGATTCTGACTCCTGTGTTTTTAACAGGCTCCCACGCAGCGTGAATGCGCGAATGCCGTCGGTCAAGGGCCACAGTCTGAAGAATAAAGCTCTAGAGGGCACTGGTCCCTCAACCTGCTGGACCATGTTCCTCCTGTATATTTGCTTATTTACCAGTCGTGCCCATGTACTACTGTACTAATACATCACACTGTACTGAGATACTGTAGGCACCTAAGACAGAAAAATGGAGACGCGAATAACAGTTCTAATACTTTCTGCCTACACCCAAACTTTTAGACCCTCTGGTGCACACCCACCCCTTTTCTAGGAAACCACTTTGTTTAGCCGGGGCCAGCCACTAGCTCTTTGCTGAGTCATGCTTCTTCCTGCGCAGCCAGAGGGCTGAGCAACAAGAGGATGGCGCCCGCCCCCAAGCAGCTGGCTTGGGCAAAGCATACCTACCGAGTCGCTGATATGTGGGCAGACGTCGTAGAGCTTGGCACCATCTTCTGTGTTCATGGAGCACCTGAAACAGTGAACAGAGGCTTGGTCTCCACCAGGGGGCACAATGAACATCAAATTCAGAGGTGCCAATGCGTCCACATGCCCTGAAACAGCACAATTCATCTTCTGCCAATAACTCAGCGTCTGAGATGGTACAAGAAATTCTTCCAACAATGAATGGGACCCCAAGTAGCATCTGAGTGGTCACCGCCATTAAAGCATCTAAAGTAAAGCATCAGTCCCTAGCAGCTATCCTAAATGAAAATGTTTCTCCCTAGAAATTGAACAAGAGAATTAGGCCACAGCAGATAGGAAGACCAGCACAGGGTTAGGCCCTGAGACACAAGGCCCCAAACGCCTGCAACATCTGTCACTGCCTTCGATCAAACCCGTGATCAAGGCCCCGGGAGAAAACACTCTCCTCCTGTCCTGTTTCCAGTAGGCTACCCTTCCCAAGCTGATGGCTCCTTTGTGGTGAGATGTCTACCTGGCACCATTGGATAGCTTCAGGATGATCTGGTTCTTCAAGTCGTAGACCTTCCCCAGCCAGCAGTCATAGGCAATGTAGTCCCCATACATGAAGGGCTGCAGACCAAGGGAACAAGCGCAGAGAGAGAGCAGACAATGTTGACGCTCACGGCACAAACTCCTCTTTGTCCCCCTGAGACGGGGACGAAGGATCTAGACAGCTTATTGTCTGGACTGGTTGGCTCCTAGATCTCAGTAACTGCTGCAGCAGGCCTCCCTGAGTTCTAGGCCACACCCCAACTCCCCCTTCCAGTGAGCAGGAAGTGGTGTGGGGGGGGCCGCCTGGTGGGGCTGGGGCGGCCTGAAATACCCACGGACACAGGACACTGGGCGAGAGTGGGCTATGGAAGTGGCAGGCAGAGGAGACAGGCACACAGCTGGGAGGTGGCTATGTGGACAAATAAGTGCTTTGAGTAAATACATAAATATATTGAGGATATCGAGAGTCACGTTTCTCACTGTTGGAGAAACACAGAGACGGGGAAGGAAAGAGCTGAGGGGCTGAAGTGGAACTGGAGGTACCAGGATGAACTCACATATTTTAATACATAGAATAGGTGCTGATGCATTTAGATGTGTGTACGTGTATCCATGTATGCTTATTTTTTAGTGCTGTCTTAAAAGGGCCTAGCAGCAATTAGCACACCTAGCATACAGATCTTGGTTTTTAAAATACCCTTCTCCTCTGAAAGGAACTAGGCTCCTTGGAGAAATGGCTGATTCTAGGGCCGAGTCAGAAAAAATACAAGATGAACTTGGAACGCATCATGCCAGAAAGTAAGAAAATGCTTTAAAAAAAAAAAAAAAAAGGGGGCCATTTGAAAAGGACACAAAAGCCAGCTTGAAAGGGCTCCCATTGGCCAAATCTGGGATCATTTAAGCAATGAAATAATGGTACTGGCCGGGTGCGGTGGCTCACGCCTGTAATCTCAGCACTCTGGGAGGCCGAGGCAGGAGGATCACTTGAGCCCAGGAACCGGAGGCTGCAGTGAGCTATGATGCTGCTGCTGCACTCTTCCTGGGGTGACACAGTGAGACTGTCTCAAATAAAAGGAAACTGAACCACCCTCCTCACTCTCCCACTTTATATTAATAAAAAAAAGAAAAGAAAGAAAAAAAAAGAAATTTTAAAGGAGAAAGGAAAATAGGTAAAGACAACCACACCAGCAACCTATGCTGAGGCTGGAGGAGAGGGCGTGTCCTGAACTCATGTCTAAGTGGCTTACTTGCAGGGAACAACGAGGCTACAAGGGGCTAGCTGGCCACTAGCTTTGCTGTCTGACCCGGGAGGCTGTGCTGGCAAGCGCATAGAGGAGGGGTGCAGCCCAGAGGTTGTGCCGCTGAGAGAACCCGCGCGCCCAGACAGGACCGTCAGAAGATAGGGCAGCTTACCCAGATGTGCTGGAGGTCCTTGCTGTTGACGGGGTAGATGATGCAGTTGGTGCCGATGAGCTTGACGGCGCAGTCGATGTTGACGTCTATCACCGTGCCACACTGGCTGTCCTAGGGGAGGGAGGAGGCATTGAGGCCAAGCAGGTGCAGCAGCCCTGGCCACCAGGGGAGACCCAGCCCAGACAAGCCCAAGGTGGCCCCCCACCAGAGCCTGCCAGCTCTCTCACTGTGGAGTGCAAGGCAAGCAGGCTAAGTCCCCAAAGTGGCTGCCCTGAGGTCCGCGGCCGCGGTGGGGACAAAAGGACTCACAGTGGATCGCATGTGCCGGACCACATCCCGGGGCACCACGGAACGGTCCTCTAGTTTTAGCTGTAAAAAAAAAAAACGAGTGTGAGAGAACGGACTCTGAAGCTGCCACAGGCTACGCTTCTCTTCCAACTTCTGAAGTGCGATATCCACACTGCTGAGCGCACAAATCCTAAGCACTCGGCTGGAAGCGTTTTCACGGACTGCACACACCTCCAACCAGCACCCAGACTCAGAGATGAAACGTGTTCCGCCCACAAGCCTCCTGGTGTCCCCGCCGGTCGCTATCTCCCCACCAAAGGCAAGCCCTGGGCTTGCTGTAGGTACTCGTGACCACACTGAGCAGTGTGGCTAAATGACAGATCACACAAGGCCTTGCTTTAATTAAGGATTTAATAACCCGTTCTACAGAGAGCAAAAACATTTTGCTATGAGTTAAATCCTTTCCTACCTTCTGCAAGTGCCTGCCCTCTGACCTGGCTGATCGGTACTGAGACGAGGTGGGCTGGGGGAGGGGCAGGACACCGGGCTTTGGTGGGTCACCCTGAAGCCCGCTATCACTGGACACCACGTTCTAATCTGGGTCATCCTCCTGACCAGCTGTAGCCTGCTCCTTATCCACCGCGCTGCGGAGCCCTGTGGGCTGCTGAGTAAGTCTCAGGGCGGCTGGCTTTCGGAGCCTGGCCAAGCACCTGACCCGGCCCTCCACCAACACCCGGCAGAGGCTGCCACCTTCCGCTGCAGATCCCGCTCCAACAGCCGGACAGGGCACGGCTCTCTGCCAGCCCAGCCTGTCTCCTTTTTCGCAGGGCAGCTCCTCTGTGGTTCCTCACTGAGCTACGGCAATGGGTGGGTCTCTACGTGTGCCCACCTCCATGACCCCGAACGGGGCTGGAAGAGCTGTGCCCTCGTACAACACCCACTGGATGTTCCTCAGCAGCAGCCTCTCTCAACCCCTGCGGCATTGAAGGGTCACCACCAGGGAAGGAGAACCAAAGGGCTGAAAAAGGAAGATGCTGGTTGAAGGTTGCCGAAAGTTTGGCAATGGCTAAAGCAAATTCTGCTATGAGGATGCATAACTGCCCATCAGCCAGCAGTGGAGACATTCCCAGAGGGCATGAGCCGCAGTCCCAGAGGACAAGGAGCCCAGTTGTAAAATTCAGGGTTCTTGAGTCAGACACTCAGAAACCTCAGGCAAACCACTCCTTGTCTACTTGCATAATAAGGTGGGGCGACAGCAGACATCTCAGAGTGGCTGGGGCAGGATGAACAAGGCAACGAGAGCACAGACGTGCTCATGGGGCAGGGCACACAGTAAAAGCTGGCTGTGATCGCTGCCCCTGTGAGGTGCAGGCTGAAGACCCCCAAAAGGCTAGGCTCTCCCTACCTCTGCTCCAAGCACAGGAGGCTGTGAGGGGTGTGCTGGGGTGATGATGCCACTTTTCTAACTCAAAGAACATTCTGTGCTGTGATTCTCTATGCCCAAATCTCCACGCTGGGACACGGTGTTTTTGTGTTGCACCTCCCATCTCAAACTCCTGCTCCCGTTTTAGACTTCAGAAAGCCACAACTGTGGGTCTTTCTAAGTTGCCATAGAAACCAGAGGCTGCAGGGGAGGGAAACCCGATAGGAGAGGGACCCTGCCATGGGGGGTAGGAGTGCTGCCTCGCTGCTCAGGGGTCCCTGAGAAGAGACCCAAGATGAGAACCTGCGTCCCCTGTGGCCTTTGCGTCGGTCCTTGAAAGAGCAGCACAGACACGGACCTAAATCCGTGTGCTCTTTGACGGGACGCTCTGTCCAGCCTAACTGCACCCCTGCGGGAGCAGAGGACATCAAGGCTCCAGCTCTGAGGCTGGCAGGGCAGGCGGTGTCCGGTCCCAGGCGAGGGAGGCTGTGCAGCAGGCGCCGTCCTCTCCCTGCAGCTCTCGGGCAAGAGTGATTCCACTTCTCTGGGAAGCTGCCTTCAGGGGGCTCTTCTAACCTCTCCGTGACAAGGAGCTACATTTCTCCAAAGCCTTGACAGTGCTGGCAGCAGAGTGGGCGTGACAGGGAGAAGGAAGGGGTCAGAGGCTACCGGGGTGGCTACGCTCCCTTCCCTTGGGAATTCCAGAAACCGAGACCAAGGTGTCTGGCAGGGCTCAGGATGACTTGGGAGGCTCTCCATTGTCTTCCTTGGCCTTCCCTCCTAATTCCCTATGTCCTGCCCGTACTGGGCACCGCCTTTCTCCAAATAAGCCTGTACTGTCCCCTGCGTGCCCTCTGCTGAGCAGTTCCTCCCAAGTGCCCTCCTTTCCTCTCCTTGCCTGCATGTGCTGCCTGCTTCATGAAGCCTTTCAGCATGGCCATTCCAGAAGGAGCCGCTGTGCTCCCGGGGAACTCCGGAGCTCTGGAGTCCTTGCCTCACAGTAACAGCGCAACCAGGTGCTTGCTACCTGTCAGGCTGTCTTCTAGCACTTTACACGTTTTCACCTACGAGATGCTCCAACACTCTATAAAGTATTAATTACTGCCATTCCCATTTTACAGATAAGTAAACTAAGACAAAGAGAAAATAAGTAACTTGCGCAAGGTCACAAAGCTTGTAAGTAGTGGAGCTGGGACTTGAAGTCAGAAGTCTGGCTCCAGAGTAAATTCTCTTAACCACATAAAAGGCTCATCCCTCCTCAGAGCTGCAGAGATAGGAACAGAGTAAAAGACATTTCTGCCAAGTCCACACGTTCTATAATAAAAACTGATTGTTCTTCTGGTTATAAAAGTAATAAACCCTCTCTTCGTTCCTGGGGCACATGTAAGGCAGTTGTGGCCCTGACTGCAGATGTTTTCGGGGCCCTGAGCACCTGCTTGTCCTCCTCTCCCTTCTTCCCCCGGAAAATCAAGTATCCCAATCACAGGTGCCAGGCGGCCCTGCGAAGGCAGACACTAGAGGGCGCTGTGCCCACTCTAGGAAAGCACCAGGTTCTAATCTAGAACTATCTCTACTATCTCTATTGTTAAGGTGGGCCCTGAGTATAGTTTTTAAAAAAACTGTTCCTAGGAAGGAATCTGAGATGGGGCGATAGATTTCAGCTGTCCTCATAGGCTCTACAATTCTGAACAACCTCAGAGTTGGCGAGCTATTTATTGTCTAACATTTCTTGGACAGCTATAGGTATCAGAGGTTTCTGAACAGAGAAAGGACAAGACAGATAAGACACCAAAATGTTAACAGTGTCTCCAAGCCCGGAGGGTTTAAATGAACATGCATTACTTGGACACATGTACCAGGCATGCAGGGCTATCTGGTGCAAGCTCAAGACCCACATCCTTTGTAGCTCTTCTAGAAACAAGAGCATCAGACAACACGCCTGCCCTCCGTGAAGAGGGATCCTGGCCTGCGCTGTGGAGGAGAGCCAGGCTTTAAGGAGCTCACTCATCTGCCCAACGCTGACTGCACACCTTCCGTGTGCCTGGCGGGAGACACACCCCGCACTCACAAAGCGCTGTTCTCCCGTAGTGGGGAAGCAGGCAGACAGATGCAGGGCAGGGGCAACGTGGGGGGTGGTGGGGGACAGCACTGGTGAGTTATTTTAAATAGGTGGTCAGGAAAGGCCATCCCAAGGTGACATTTGACTAGAGATCTGGGTGAAGTAAGGGAGTGAGCTTTCCAAGCAGAGAGAAGAGGAGCCATCAAGATGCTGGCAGAGTGTGACCAGCAGAGGCTTCAGGAGCGTGAAAGTAATGGAGCCAGGTAATTGAGGCCTCAGAGAACCACGGGAGGACTTGAGATTCTATGCCAAGCGAGACAGAAGCTCTGCGCGGGCCTTTACGCAGATCCCTGCACGATGGGAATGCCAAGAGGGCCAGGGAGACCAGCTAACTCAGTGGTTCTCACCTGGGGGTGATCTGGCTCCTCAAAGGACACTTGGCAATGTCTGTAGACACTTTTGGGTTGTCACAACTAGAGGAGGGGCTTGTGGCATCTAGTGGGTAGAGGCCAGGGATGCTGCTGAATATCCTACAGTGCACAGGACAGCCCTCAACAAAGGAAGAGCTGGCCACAGCAACAGCAGGGCCACGGCTGAGAAGCCCTGAGGCTGTTCTGTGGATGGAGGTGCTAAGAGCAGAGCACTGGTGGAGAAGAGGGGCCGGCAGACTAGCCTCTGGACGCATTCTCAGGATAAAGCCAGGAGGGCTTCAAGTAGGAGTGCAATCAAATGGCAAGGGAAGGACTAGAGGACAATTCTAGGCAGAAGGCAACGTGGCAGGAGGTTGGGCACTACTCCTACCCCCATTCGAGCTCCAAGGAGCTCTCGTGGGACCACCAAGGGCCAGTGTCCAGGAGTCAGGGGAGCTTGCCAGAGGCCTGTCCTGCCAAGAGGACCACTCTCCTCTGCTGCCACCTGACTCCCGGGTGCACACTGCTGCTCTGAACCGCAATCTTAAGGCCTACCCCTGACAACACAGCAGGAGGAACTAGCTTGTTCTGTGTCTCCTGACGCAGACCCTCATTCATAACACTGACCTTGACTGATCAGGTAGAATGCAAATTCACTGTATAAAATCTACCAAGAACATGAAAGGCAAACAGGCTGATCAACAGGTAGAAAAATACAAGGAAGCTAAAAGAAGTTAATAAGAAGTTACTTTCAAGTGGTTCTGAATGTCGCATTCCTGTACAAGTGGGTGGCCTCTAAGGGCTGGCCTGCCCAGTGGAGGCCAAGCACTTGGCCTAGGGGAAAAGGTGGCTTTGTGCCTGCTCACTAGCATCAGCATCTGGGACACCACAGGGGCTTCTAATTCAAGAAGGGGGGGCAGGAAGTCCAAAGGAGGGGGCTTAATGGTGCCTGAGCATTTATATCTCAAGGCAGGAAGCCACCAGTCACACACCGTCATCTCCTGCCAAAGCAGAGCTGAACATGTGAGTGTTCTCCTTCAATTCCAGAGGAGGAAAACCTTCCTATCTTTTCTGGGGGTTACTGATGCTATCAATACTAGATCTTCAACTTACAGCTGGGAGGAGTTTCAAACACAAGAGGTCCAGCATCATGCCAAGCGCCCTCTGAGGCTTAATAAACAGCTGTGGTTTTTAAGGACAAGCTGAATGCCAGCCCCACACTGTGTCCCTGGTGAGTGAGTAGAAGACTGGGGACAGCTTATAGTGGCGCCTCATTTGGGTTTGTGTTCAGAGTGAGGCTTTACTTTCGGCGGACTGAACGAGGCCTGAGACGTCTGAAGGCCCAGCAGAGATACACAGGAATGATGCTGTTTACCTAGGCCAGGACTCAAAGAACAGATTCCTCAAAGGAATATGAGGTGAGACCGGCATTGGAAATTTCTAAATTCCAACTTGCTACTCCCCACGGAGTAAAAACAATCTGAATAACACCACTAGTTCTGCGCTCCTCCACCCTGTGACAGTCTGAGCTGGGTCTGAGTCCTAGGCGTCCAGAAAAAGGGAAAAGTAGACAGTGGCCAGTTACGGGTGTGGAGGAGACAGGGCTTCCAGTGATGTTGGGGGCCTCAGGAGCTCCCAACCAGCCCCTCTCACTCCCCTCCAGCCCGGCTGAGGTTGCAGGCACTGAAGAAGACCCCTCTGGATCTCCTGTTGTCTCTGAGCTCAGAGGGCCTAGCCAGGCTGCCCATGGCCCACTCCACCGTGAGCAGCCCCACCTCGCTACAGTGGGGTCACCCAGAGGCACCCCCAGCGTGGCAGCACAACAGTCTGAAATGGGGGGGGGGGCATGTGTGTCAGTACACACTTAGATGCTTCTCTGGCTGAGAAACCCAACTCAGTTTTGGGGGGTGGAAATAGAGGAAACCTATTTCAGTAGGAACTTTGCTGAAACCTAGGATCACATTTTCTTGTACTTCCTAAAGATTCAAAGATTGACAAGAATACAAACATAAATAAGGATTGTACATTGTCTTTGAAGATTTTACAAGACTATAGCACAGAGATGGGGGGCAGGCCCAGCTGCATTCACCCCCCTACTCCACAAATGTTAATGCAATTTAGTGGCCTGAGAAGCTACTTGCACCAGATTGAAAGGTTTAATCTCAGTGTGGACTCTGAAAAAGCTTTGGAAATCTTAGAATGGAATAGTCTCTAGAGTAGCGTTTTTTGAAACTGTGGGTTATGGAATCAATTTAACGGGTCATGGCCAACATTGGGGGGGAAAAGGGAAGAAAATATTTAAGTACCATGTGGAGAAAACCTTTTCAGCTGCATATATAATATGTATGTGTCCTAGGTCACGATGTAACATGTGTATCTTACTGTGGGTAACTATCAAAAAGCTGGAGAATCTTCACCCTACTGAAGTATCCGGCAGGTTACATCATAGGGAGAGACATCGTCTCTCACCAAAAATAAGCAAGCAAACCAAACACAAAACCCAGGCCTACACATTCACACTTAGGCACTTTTGGGGTGGGGAACTTTTAACTCTTTCTGATCTGACTTAAAATATCACTGAGTCGCTAGAACAGCAAAACTAGGAGTGGCAGAAAATGGGGCCTCTGGCGGGAGCTGGCCTCTTCTTCTAGCTTCTTCCTAGGCCTGAGTTTCTAGTTCCGACTGGATTTGGGGATATGACTGGTCAGTGATTCCAGCTTGTGCCAATGTAAGGACTTTCTCAGAACATTTGACCATCACGTGGCTGAGCCCCTGATAACCCAGCAATCAGCAGCCTGCCCACCTGAGGACAGAAGGTTTTACCAGCAAAGCACAAATGGCCAGAGGGCCTCACATGCTTGGGAGAGAGGGGGAGGATAGCAGAAAAGGCTGGAAGTAAAAGACAGGTTGGTGTCCCGAGCTAGAAAATTCTGTCAATCATGTGCTACAGAGGCCAGTTCAACAGAAGCTCTGCTAAGACTGAGGTCAGTCAATTCAATAGTTTTTGAGTGTTTTCTATATACTCAGGATGAGACAAGAATACAAATATATAATTAAGAATGTGCATTGGCTTTCTAGAACTTACGTTTAGATGAGGGAGGCAAAATGAAACTACACCCGAAAACATTTACACACAAAGAAATGTGCTGCTGAGCTGGGCAGAGGGACGATAATTCCCGTTTCTGGATGGCAAGCTGGGGGGCGCGGGAGGAGCTGCGCAGTAACCGCACGGCAGAGACTCCGCTCCAGGCAGCCCCCGCCCCCAGTACTCTCAACCCCCCGGGGCAGTCACCTCCTCAGGGACCCCTCTCTGATCTCTCATCTCACACCACAGACTAGAGGCCTGCAGTCAGGGCCCAGCCGTGCAGCACAACTGCATCACTGCTCGGCAACTGCAGCTGCAGCTCACCGGCTTGCTGGAATGGTCTGGAGGCACAGCCCGCCTGAGGGGACAGAGACAGGGGACTGAGTCCAACTGCCTGCTAAGTGAGGGGAAGGACTGTGGAGTTGGGCCTGGCAGGAAGCCGGTGGGAGGCCCAGGCAGCAGCAGGGCTGGTCTCTGCAGGTGCTGCGGTGCTTGATAAGCAGTAAGTGCACCGCACCCTCATCCTGGCTCTGGGCTTAAAACTCTAGCCTGGGCAAGAGAGCGAGATCGTGTCTCAGAACAACAAAAAGGGCGAAAACAGCCCAGGACCCCTGTGTTTGAAGGCAGGGGACAAATGGGCATCTTTAGAAGGTGGCCCCCTCCTCAAGAAGTACGAATAGAAGGTAGAGAAGTGAATAGCAAGATTCCGCCCTCTGTTCCTGGCTGGCCTGACTGGGCCATCACTGCCCAGCCAGTGGGTCTGGCTGCTCTGTTTACACACAACAGGCTGCTGTCCTGGGCTGCCCGGCATCCTGAGAGTAAGCATGGGGCGGCCACCTGTCCAGCCATAGCGGGCTCACTGCCTGAACGCTGCCTTCCAGACACCCACCATGTGTCTGATGCCATGTGAGTCCACAGAATGATGACCCAGGTGGTAATCATGGAGCAAGCCTGACAGAGCTGGCACAATGCCAGGGAAGAACCCCATGTACTCCATCTTTTCCAACCCCCATGACCCCCAAAGGGAAGACACTGCTCTTGTTCTCACTCTACAGGAGGCTGGGTGGCCTGGAGGGTAAGTCAGCTGCCCAAGGTCACTGCTGTGCTAACCTGTCCTTCCTCATTTGACCTGTGTGGCCCTCCAGCACAGCCCTTGCAACCCCTGGGCAATTAGAGCAAGGCTGCCTCAAAGTGTGGTCCCTGGACCCGCAGCCCAGCATCTCCCCTGAGCTCACTGGAAATGCAGGCTCTCAGGCCCCACTCAGACCTGCTGCCTGGGAATCTGCATGTTTACAAGGCTTCCAGGTGATCTGTGTGCACATTAACAGAGCAGTGGTTCTCAGTGGGGCAAGCATCGGAGTGGGGGCGGGAGGCTGTTATGAGCCTACTGCAGGCTCACTGCTCAATCACAGTCCCCAGGGTGGATAATCTGAAAAGAGGCATTTTGAAAAAAGTTCCCAATGTGATTCTGATGCATACCCCCAAACCCGGGCTACTCTGATAGGCATTTTAAAGACAGCAAGGGAGGAGGAGGAGAAATAGCTAAAATATCCCTCTGAGCTGCTTCTGGGAAAATTCTAGTTTGAGGGAAACCCCTGTGCTGTCCTGTAGCTATGCTCTCTAGGAGAAGAGGGGCCCTGGAGGGGCAGGCCTCTCAGCCATGGGGGACCCTACGTGCAAGAAACACAACCTCCCTGCACCATCCAACCTCCGCTTGCTTCTCCAGAGCCCGCAGTTGCTCTGTCCAGGCGGATGAGATGAATACATCCTGGGGTGCTGGCTTCACTGGCACCAACTGGCCTGGAGACTCCAGGGCTGACCAAAATGGCTCCTGAGGGTTGCTGTCACTTCTTGGTCAGATCATGAAGTCCCAAGAGCCTTGAGTGCTCACCCCTCCACTGCCATTTCTCTCAGGGTGCACCAGTGACATGCAACTCACTTCTGGACAGTAAGCCAGGACTAAAATACTAACTAAGAAAGTACAATCACAGAGACTGAGAGAAGGATCTGCTCAATTCTGCAGGTGCAGCAGATGAGGCTGCACCAGCCACGTGGAGGCCACATGCCGCAGGAGACAGAGGTGAGGGTACAGGCTGCAGGGCACAACAAGAACTAAGTCCTGCAGAGGCCACAGAGTTGCCACTTCCCAGCTGCCTACGCTGAGGGAGTCCCATGACCTCCCTGGGTGCCAGGTGCCTCATCGGGGACGGGCAGCCCTGGGCTGGATGAGCTCCGAGCTTCCAGCTACGGCTCCAGAGCTGGTTCCCTGCAATGTTTCCAGGGCCCCGATTTCTACCTGCTTAACACCTCTCCCTGCCTCAGTGCTAGATCTCTGCTCTGCATATGCGGGCAGGCCCTTTGGAGTGTGCGTCCACAGATCCTCAAAGCAGGCCAGCTGAAAAGAAGAGAAGGCCTGGTCAACATGGCCTGAGGAAGTCCCCATAGACCAGAGCACCAGGGCAGGGCCTGAACAAGGCTCCCGACAGTTTCTCTCTCAAGGAACTAACAGCTCAGCTGGAGAAGCCAAATGCCGACGAAATAATGCTGACAAAAAATGGAACAAGATGCAAAAATCAATGTACAGGTGCATCTAGATTTCGATATATTCGTTTTTTTTTTTTTTTTTTTAGAGACAGGATGTCACCCTATCACCTAAGCCGAGGGTTCAGTGGCATGATCACAGCTCACTGCAGGCTCGAACTCCTGGGCTCAAGCGATCATCCTGCTTCAGCCTCCCAAGTAGCTGGGACTATAGGAGCAAGCCATCAGGCCTGGCTAATTTTTAAATTTTTTTGTAGAGATGGAGTCTTGCTATGTTGCCCAGGCTAGTCTTAAACTCCTGGCCTCAAGTGATCCTCCGACTCAGCCTCCCGAGTGTTGAAACTACAGGTGTGAGCCACCCTGCCTTGCGTATTATTAAATGGAAGGGATTGTAGCTATACCAGGGGAGCTATCTGAAGAAAACCCATAAGAAATCTTAACCACTCCCTTGTTTATATTGTCGAAATTGTCTATCCCCCTCCTTTTTAGGAGTGTGGACACACCCACCCCCAACGATGAGGAGACACGGACAGAGGCTGAATCAGAGTACTCGGGCGACTGAGCAGAGCTGGGTCCGTAGAGCGTATCGCTAACACCACTCAGTGGAGAGTGCTATAAATGGCTTTTGACTGCAGGAAGAAATAGCGCCACGGAGGCCAAGAGGCAGGAAATGGGTTATCTCAGGCCCAGGAGAGAGTGGAGGAGGGAAGACCCCATTCGATGCTCCTAACCACCTCAGGCGAAGCTCTTATCCCCATTTCAGGGACAGAAAATGGTGAGCTGGGGGTTGGTCACAGAACTGGGATGCACTGCAGCAAGCCTCACCCGGTCTCACTAGGGACCGGAACAGTCCCAAGTGTGGTGCCCTGGGAGAAGGGACAAGCAAAGAATAAACACCAGCATGCAAGACCTGGGACCCCAGCCTTCTGATGGCTTTTCCCATATAATCATGCATAAAACTTCCTTCCTCTGTGAGCCCACAGCCTCCCAGAGCGCTCTCTAGGTCTCACTTTATCACAGGCCTGAAAGAGGTACACATTTCCTCAGAGTAACAGATCAGAACTTGCTAACTACAGGACACCTACTTCTGGGTGCCATGCCTTACAACCAGCTACTACAAGGTGGTGGTGTGGCTGACCACACACTGTGCTGGCCTTTGAAGGGCAACTGGGGGAAACCAACGGTTGTAGGAAGTGTAGATATTCGATTCAGCAGTGCTGAGAAAGAAAAAGATTATGAAGTCATGAAAAATGGAGGCAGCCTCAACAGATCCCTTGGAAGGAGAAATAGGTTTTAATGCCATTGTTTATCAACTTTAAGAACATAAGACTCCCAATATTTTACCCCAAACCTATTGAGTGAATCTCTGGATGAAGTCAGAAATCTATTTCTTTCTTTCATTTTTTTTTCCTTTGAGACAGGGTCTCATTCTGTTGCCCAGGCTAGAGTGCAATGGCCCGATCATAGCTCATTGTAACCCTGAACTTCTGGGCTCAAGCGAGCCTCCTGAGGAGCTGGGACTACAGGTGCCTACCACCATGCCCAGCTAATTTTTCTATTTTTTTTTTTTTTTTTTGTGGTGACAGGGTCTCACTGTGTTGCCCAGGCTGGTGTCGAACTCCTGGTCTTAAGTGATCCTCCTGCCTCAGCCTCCCAAAGTACTGGGATTACAGGTATGCGCCACCGTGCCCGGCTCATGAATCTATTTTTTAACATTCCCTAAGTAAGTCTGATAATCAGCCTGGTTAATATAGTTCTACTTTAATCAGCAATTTTCCCTTTCTTTTAAGTCAAATATACTGACTACTAAGAACATTTGTTTTTAATTTTTAAAAATTTGATAGAAATCTAGGGATCAATATAAAGGCAAGGTGGCTCAAAATAATGAACGAAGTGAGAGTCAACTGATACCCCCTCAGTATTCCCTGACATACTTTCCTGTGGTTCAGCCCTTGGGACAGATACACAGTCCTCAAAGCCATGTGGCCCCAAACTTGACTGACCCTCTGTTCAGGTGGTCCAGATCCCATTCTGGGCCAGTTCCCATGTAGACGGCAAGAACAAAGCTCTGGGCTCTGGCACCATCTAGTGTGTGACCTCACTCACTGAGAGAGAAGGGCCTGACCCAGGCCAGCTGCTGCCACAGTGGCAAAGGACAGACTCTGTCAGCTGTGGCCAAGAGAACCCGACTCTCAGAGCTGCGTTACTGGATGGGAGTGAGCTGCTATATAAAATGTGGCTCTACCCACATGTGAAACTCACAGTCTGAGAGAGAAGTGTGCTGCAGGACACACCCTACCTGGCCTAGATCCTGGGCCATGGCCCTCAGGACCTCGGCTATAGGCACTCCCTCGCCCCTCTTTCTCCCCCCCCCACCACGAACCCACAGAAACCTGACATAACCTTCGGGCAGAACTGCTGCCTCACTCCCGCGCCAGCTGGTGACAGGGAGCCTCACCCCTCCCGGCGAGCAGCGGCTGCCTTTGCTCCACACTCCCAGCGCCCAGCATTAGCTGCTAATCAATAGCCACACTCTGCAAAAGCATCCTACCTTCCAGGCAGACTCACTCTGAAAAGGATTCACTCAGCACTGCTATTTTTAAAAATGCAAATATGGTAGGAAAGGCAATAAAAATAACACTCCAGAGCCCTGATCCAAGGCCGGTTCTTTCTTCAGGGGCCAGGTTCTCTCTGAAGCGGGAGCAGGGCGTATGGAGGACCAGGGTGGCTAATCTTCCCGCGGCGATCCCGGTTTCCTGCACCACTTTGTTTTCCTAATACCTGTGATTTCAGATAAATCCCAGTGGCCAGAGATTGTATAGACTCACCCGCACCTTCACCTAGATACACGCCGACCCACCCCACCAGGAGACTCCACGGCAGAGGAACAGGCAGGTTTCGTGACAGCCTGAATGACTATGTCAAAACAGTGCTGGTTCTCCCCTTCCTGACAATGCTACGACTACATCTTTCCAAGACAAACTGGGCTGCGGTGCTGCAAACATCCTTCTTCACAGGGGCAGGAGCTTGAAAAAGGCACAGGCAGCCACCAAGGAAGAGGAGATCCAAGACCCCACGCTGGGGCCTACGCCTGTCTGACAGCCTCCGAAACAGGCCTGACACACACCGTCGATGTCCCCGGCCACAGAGAGCCCCACAGACAGGCTGACCCTGCCGCTCAGCCTCCTGGACTCCTCAACACCAGCCTTGACAGTGTGTCTTCCCTTTCTTCAGCTCCCCATGTCGGTGGAATTGGTTCAGGACAGGATCAGGTAGCCTGCCTCCTAAGCCAAGAGTTCCAACAAAATTAAACACAAATACGTAGCAGTGTGTACCTGGGCTGAGTTCATGGTAACTGGCATGGACAGGAAGTGGAAAGAATTCTCCACCACCCATTTGGAAAAAGAGGTGGGGAGGAAACACCCAGCAGCAGTACTGCAGACTTCTCCCCAGCAGGCCTTTGCTCCTTCTCTGGCAGGAAACGGGAAACAGTCACAGCTACAAGTTCCCTATAGCTGAGCCAAACCATAGGAAAATACTGCAAAAAGCAGTGACAGTCTGCCATCAGCATGTGGCTGATACTACACAGTCACCATCCCTCCAGACAATGAAATACTGGAGTCATCCACATCAAAGCTACCAGAGCACAGAACATGGTTTGAATATTTTCTATTTCCCAAGGATGGAGTAATTAGCACCATTTGAGAGGCATTAATGTATTACAATTGATGTGGGGGGCGGGGGTGCTGGAACCCCTGGTTGAGGACTGGCAGACTTTCTTTTACAGGAGTAAATGCCACCTGCTTTCCTCTCTCTCCTGTCCGGGCTGGCTCTACTTCCCCCAGTCCCTGGGTCCTAGGAGGCAGCCAGCACACTGCCGGACCAGGAGTCGGAAGGCCGCTCGAGACTGTGTCTAAAGGACCCCTCCCATCACCAGTGAGCCTGCAGCAAACCTTCTCAAGGGGCACAGACCCCAAATGGAGGAAGACGGGAAGGTGAAGACATCTCAAGGGCTCCACTCTATCCTTCCTTTAAGGGACAACCAAGCCACAGGAGGGTGAAGGCAGGCCTGCAGTGACAGCTTTGAGACCTCTGCAACGTGATAAGCCTGGGAGGCCCTGGGATGTGTGTGGCATGTGCCAAGTAGGCCAAAATCCTGAGTGCTCATGGCCTTCCATGCTCCCCACCACCCCCTGGCCCCCACGGTTCCCAACTGTCTCCGAGTTACTCCTTCCCCCGGGTGTGAACTGTCCTGAAAGGGCAGATGATGTCCAGAAGCATGACCTTAATGACGGCATGGGGAGAGGGTGGCCAATCTTAACCTGGCTTTTCCCAGGCCGAGCTCCAGTCCACCAGGGGTCCGGCAGGGACAGAGCCTGCCCTGCAATAAAACACCTGCTCCTTGCCATTTATTACACGCTGCCCACTTGATCTGCAGAGGACCATCCATCCATCCAGTCGGTCATTCGCTCACTCAACAAACTAAATGTCTCCTGGGTTGGCAGCCCCTGTGCTAGATGCTGATGAAACATCAGGGAACACAAGAGACAGCCCTTGCAGGGACAAGAGCAGGATGGGAGGATAGGGAGTTCAATCCGTAACTGCACACTGAGACATGCCAGGCTGGGGGAGTCGTGACTTTTACACCTCCCTAGACGGCTGCACTTAAGCCTTGCTCAGATGTCACCTCCCGAGAAAGGCTTCTCTGACCACCCTGTCTGGAATCACTTCTCCCTGTTCTCTACCCGCCTGGCTGTACTTTTCCCCACAGCTCTTACCATTCCCTGGCCTGCAGTTCCTGCATGTTACTGCCTGTCTGCCCCCGTGGGGCTAAAATGTGAACCCTAAGGAGTGGGCAATGCTCACTGACAGCCCCAGCAAGTGCCTGGAACACGGAAGGATGCACTCGAGGAGGTGCTAGAGAGACGCTGGAGGAAAAGCCGTGAGAATGGGGACAGGTGTCGAGAAAGGAGTGGTCGGCAGCGCCCAATGCTGCCAAGAAATCGAGGGCCATGGGGAAAACAGCATCCCTGGTGACCCGGGCTCAGCGGTGCCAGTGGGTGGTGCAGGCAGAAGCCTCACTGGCAGGGCCTAGATAACAGCTGGCAGTGCAGGAAGTAGGGCTCGGAGGGTGGAACTTGTTCAGAACTATGGTTCAAGAGGAGGAAAGAGGAAGGGGCAGTCGAAGGGATGGATGTGGGCTGAGAAAAGGTCTCTTTTTAAGACATTAAAAATAGGACCTCCCTGTAGAGGGAGTTTGCAGATCCAGGCCTGAGTGGTAACCAACAGAGGTTGCTCTGCACAGCATATGCGAAGGACCCAGAGCACAGGAGAGGGGGCCTGTCCCCTCTGCACAAGGCGGCTCTCAGCTCAGCAAACCTGCTACTTCCAAAAGGTTGGGTTTTCCAATAGCAGCCGGAACTCTCTTGGTCAGGTAAGGCCAGAGTGCATCACACAGATATCCCCACGGCTTTCTCTTGGTGGTAGACAGCGCCGAAGGGCCTCTGCTGCTGCTCCAGCCCTGCACCTTGCCACAGCCTCAGGTGCTGGTGAGTGCCCAGTTCTCAGCAAAGGCCCTCATGCTGGCAGCCACCTTTAGTATATGAGCTGCCCTCTCACCCAGATCACAGGCTGCTCAGGGGTGGGGTCACGTCACACTTAGTCTCTGATGGCTGGCACAGTGCTTGTGCACGGTGGGCACACAAGTATTTGCATACCGCCTATGGTGAGTATCCCAGATCAATGGCTCAGCCCCCAAACCCCACCACTGGCAGCCTATTGGTCTAACAGTTGGTGACGGTGTTCATGGTGCAGGCATTACATATCGTGATGTGCTCAGAGCCACAGGTCTGTGCCTTCTCCAGGGTCTCAGAGGGGTGGGATTGAGAGCAGTGGGAAGGCTAGAGGATGGGGAGGCACCTGCCCTTCCTTGCCCATGGTCGCCCTGATGCAATTCCTTCATTCCTAGCTCTATGACTAGACCTACACAGTGGTGGCTTTTAACTGGGTCTTTTGTGGAAGGGGTGGAAACTCTTTGGCTGAAAGGGAAAAGAAACAAGGAAAAGGAACCATGTGGGGGATTATTTCTTGTGTGTGTGTGAGTGTGTGTGTGGGTATGTGTGTGTCCCCTATGTGGACCATGACTTTCCCGATCCTCAGAGTTAAATATAAAAAAAAAAATAGGGCAATTAAAAAAAAAAATGGAGGGGGTAGGGATTGCCAATAGCTTTAAAACACAGAACAATGTTAGCACTCTTAAAAAAAAAACAAAACACAAAACTTCATAGGGCTCCACTGATTTAAATCTAAGGGTTGAGCTCTAGGATTCTAGGTACAATTACAGTTTGAGAAACAGGCTTTAAAATATTAATACCCAATCATTATTCTTAACACTGCAAGCTCACCTTTATGCTTGCAAAACCAAGGAAGCACCACTAGTTCTAGAGGCTTGAATACAGCTGAAAAGAATCTCAGGAGGTTCCTGTCTGCCTAGATGCGTTGGACACAACAAACATACCAGCCCAAGGCATGTGTATAGGTGAGGAGGTGTTTTATCTAACCAAGGGCTGAGCACAAAGTGTGGGGACTGGTATTATGACGGAAGAGCAATAGAAATTGGTTTGAGGTAGAAAGTCCAGCATTTAGGAAAACAGGATTTCACAGATTTAGTATGAAGAATGTAAACTACCTCATCAAAATTCATTACACTCATCACATGCTGAAATGATATCCTGGATATACACTGGGTTAAATAGAACATATTAAAATGGATTTCACCTATTTCTTTTGACTCTTTAAAAATATAGCCACTAAAAATTTTTAAATTACATATGTAGCTCATATTACATTTCTATGGAACAGTGTTGGTTTAAACCAGTAAGTTCTTTAAAAGAAATAATTTAGGTGAATTTTATCAAAGTAATGCACAAGTTAAAAAAAAATCAAAATGGCTTAATGAAATAATAGCAGGCCCGTCTTACCCTCTCAATTGTGCTCCTTGAAGCAATCACTTTGTAATTTCTTAGTTATTTGAGTATTTACCTCCATATATACATAAACAACATTCTTGCCCCTCTAATTCCTAATTAATTATAGACATTTTTATTGACTTCCTGTTTCGACAGCTGACAACCTAACTGTCACCCTCCGCCCAACCCCTTGCCTTCACCCCATCCTTCCAATGCTTCTACTGCATTAACTAGAGAACACAAACGTGCTGTGATGGGGTTAACGTAGCTCACAGTGAAACCAAGTGGGCTCCGTGAACACCGAGTCCTCACGCAACCCATGCACATACTGATACTTTCGTCAAATACTCACCCCTGACTTTTCTAAACCTCATCAACATATGTATGAGGTATCTTTTGGTTTTGCCTCTTTTTTTTCCTGGAGCTCTCCCTCTTGCTGAATTCCACCCTGCCTCTCTAACCTGGATTTCCTTTGCTGCTCACGTGCGTCAGAGCCCTTGTTTCCTGGATCCCAGAAAAACTCCCTGGTTTTGGTGAAGAACAACCCCGCCCCCCAAGAAAGGGTTCACGGGAGACACTTTTTTTTTTTCCAGTCCCTGCGTGTCTGAGAAGAATTTTTTTCCTACTCTACTTGACTGCTAATTTGGCTGGATGTGGACGTGGACTCGGAATGCTGAAGGATTTGCTCTGTTGTCTTCCAGTCTGAGAACCTGTGTCTTAACTGGCATATTTAATCTGTTTATATTCACTGTGATCCATGTGGATTTATTTCTATTACCTTCAGGGCTTTCTATCTACCACACTTTTTCTTAGCTTTCTTTCTTCCAGACGAATGACCTAGTTTTTAAATTCCGTATTTTTTCCCTCTGTGATTTTGAAAGCTTTAAATCCTGTTTCTATTCTTTTAGCGGTTACCGTTCAAATTTGAACATGTCTACTTGACTCAAAAAGTCTAACGCCAATCAATATCCCTCCCACGCTTCCCAAACGGTTCAAAGATTTTAGAGTGTATTAATTCAAATCATCCCCTCTGTCATTTTCATTTATTGTCAGAATTTTAGTTTTTAATTCTTCCCAAATCAGTGCTGAGCACTGTTTTAAGTGAATGCTTAGATTTACCCGCACTTTCTGATGTCTTTGCACACCATTCCTTTCTGCATCAATCCCATCTCCTAAATTTAGTTTCGCCTTCCTGAAGTACAATGAAGGTCTGTTAGTGTATAGTTTTTTCTCTCTGTGAAAATGTCTTTATTTGTTCTCATTATTGAATGATAATTTAAGCTGGTTACTGAAAACTAAGCCAACAACTGATTTTCTGTAGCACGTTGAAGATTTTGTTCCATTGTGGCCTCTACTGTTCGGACTTAGGCATTTCCTGAGTTTCGTCGTTGAACCTTGGGGGCAATCTGTCTTTTTCTCTCAAGCTGCTTTTATTTATTTATTTATTTATTTTTGAGACAGAGTCTCACTCTGTTGCCCAGGCTAGAGTGC
>NW_012153729.1:8247262-8249755 GCF_000956105.1 Propithecus coquereli
ATCCCTTTTAAAATGTCTTGTCTTATTCTTTCCTTTGATATCTACCCCTTCTTTTAGCCCTTTGATGACCTTAAACATTTCTATTATAATCTCTTCTATTATCTGAAATTTTCATCTTGGGAATCTTCCTGTTTGTTGTCACCGCTGACTTATGCTTATAATTTCTACATGTTTGGTGATTTCCTAGAACAAGATGGGGGGATTGTAGGATTCCAAGTGGCCTGCACTGTGGAAGGGTCGCTCTAAAGAAGTTTGCCTTTGCTTCTGCAAGGAGCTTCAGGGACATCATCAGCCTGCTGTTAGCTGGTGCTAGCTTGGGGATTCCTGAAACTTGGGGGTACTACAAATACAGACTTCGAATTTGGATGTGTCACTGCTCACAGAAGGCTTCCTCCAACACCATCCAGATGTGGGGCAATGATAAACTCCCTTGCCATTTCTCTGGCCCCATGGGGGAGATTTTCTTGGCATCCCTTTTACCTGGGAATGGCCCTCTGAGGGGATTTCCATTTCCATTCCATGCTTTTAATGTTCATTAAAATCCAAACCTCTATTATTGTTAGGGCCAATTCTGGGGTTCAGTAAACAATCTCCAGAACCGCCTACTCTGCTTTGGCTTTAAGTTTCTGCTTTGATTTTGGTTCTTTGTTGTCTCTTTTCTTTCTTATAAGCTCAGCTACATATTTAAAGTCTTTGTTATATTTTATACAGCATTACCAAGTGAATACGGTAGGAGTGATTCTACTTTAGGTCAATCTGCCATATTACTGGAATGGGAAATCCATTCCATTCTGGTCTGGCTTCCGACGAGGTTGAAAAATTCTCCCCATCTTGCTTCCAGACCTTTTGTATGTGATCTTTTTCTCTCTTTGGAAGCTTAACCCCAGTGTTCTGGAATCACACAGTGTGCCACAGTTAGGACATTTTCCATTCACCGCTTTGGAATCTTATGACTGTCAATTCTGAAAACATTTGTTACTTCTTATTTCTGTCCTTCATTTTCCTTTCCTCTCTTTATAGACCTTCTAGATGTTGGGTGTTTTTATTCTATTTCCTGGAAGTCTTCATCAACTCTTTGAAAAAAAAAAATGGTTTTAATTGCCAAGAACTCTTTCTTGTTTTAATTTTTTTTTTTTTTTCTTTTTGAGACAGAGTCTCACTCTGTTGCCCTGGCTAGAGTGAGTGCCGTGGCGTCAGCCTAGCTCACAGCAACCTCAAACTCCTGGGCTCAAGCAATCCTTCTGTCTCAGCCTCCCGAGTAGCTGGGACTACAGGCATGCGCCACCATGCCCGGCTAATTTTTTCTATATATTTTTAGTTGTCCGATTAATTTCTTTCTATTTTTAGTAGAGACGGGGTCTCGCTCTTGCTCAGGCTGGTCTCGAACTCCTGAGCTCAAACAATCCGCCCGCCTCAGCCTCCCAGAGTGCTAGGATTACAGGCGTGAGCCACCTCTTGTTTTGATTTTTATAGTATCCTGTTTTTATTTTATGTATTATTAACTCTATGTATTATTAACTCTTATTTCTCTGAGTATATCTGACGTGTGTTTTGAGGGTTTCTTTTGCTGGAATTAAGTCTGATTCCTCTGAGATACATTTTTCTCCTTGTTTTTCCTGGTCTCTATCTTTCATGTTGTAAGCTTTCCGAATATATCCAGGGATCTTTGGCTGTCCATTCCTATTTAAAAGCGAGGCAACAGGAGATCTTCATGGTGATGGTGATGGAACAGTTCTGTATCTTGACTGCTATGGTGGTTACATGAATCTACACATGTGATAAAAGGGCACAGAACTGTACACATACATTGTGTACCAATGTCAATTCCCTGGTTTTGGTACTACCTATGATTATACAAGATGAAACCATCAGGGGAAACTGCAGGAAGGGTGCAGGGGACCTCTCTGCTATTTTTGCAATTTCCTGTGAATCTATAATTATTTCAAGATAAAAAGTTAAAAAAAGTTGAGGCAATAAAAAGATGATGGAAGCTTTGTGAATATGAGCAAGGCTCTGCACTGGTTAGGACCACATTAGCTGGAGTAGAGAGCCAGATTTTGCTGTGAGGGACCACCAAATGCTAGCAATGGCAGGTCTTGTCTCTGACATGCTCATTTTTCTAGCAAGGAATCCTCCAATGCTGCACCTTGTGTCTGGTCTCAGCACTCTGGGAGCAGGCAGGAGCGTGGGTGGGATTTGCTCCTTTAGTGTGTGGACGCTCTCAAATTCCTCCTTCAGTCCAGTGGTACCCTGTCCCGTGCTACGCCTGCAGTACCTCAGTCCAGGGCATGGGCCTCTGCTCTCTGTCTCCGGTTTGCTGAGTTAGAGAGGTCAAGAAGTTTAATTTCTCCCTATACTGACTCTCAACTAATTCTTCTGTTTTAGGCCCAAACCTCACTCCCACCTTGAGTGACACGAAATGCCTACAATTCCTGAGGCTTTCCAAAGTGCTCTTCCCTTGGTGTCTCTCTGCAGCCACCAACATTTCAGCTT
>NW_012153729.1:8250210-8258101 GCF_000956105.1 Propithecus coquereli
TACAGGCATGCGCCACCATGCCCAGCTAATTTTTTCTATATATTTTTAGTTGTCTGGCTAATTTCTTTCGATTTTCAGTAGAGATGGGGTCTCACTATTGTTCAGGCTGGTCTCAAACTCCTGAGCTCAAGAGATCCTCCCGCCTCGGCCTCCCAGAGTGCTAGGATTACAGGCGTGAGCCACCATGCCTCGCTAAAAATTACAAACCTTTAGTTCAGATATTCACCTACTCGATGCAGAGACCAATTCATCTTTGATGGGCTCTTCCAGTGCTGCTACTCTGAGAAGTGAAATGGTGGGTAGGGAAAAGAAAAGAGTAACTCCATTAGAAACTCCCCCAAACACCTGAGAGGGCCACCTAGCCTCTCCTACAAATGCCTTTTTGTTTCAAATGTCAAAGAAATTTTACATTCCATAGTTTGCTGTGATTTAACCATGATAGAGCTGATCCAGGACAAAGCTGAACTCTGAGTAGAAAAGACTCGCTGTCAGTATCATGCAGCAGGCGTGGGTATCAACACTTTACACACTTACAAAATTAAATTAGATTCTTAAATGCTAAACTAAAAACAATCACTGAGAAAGTCACCAAACATAAATAGCAGCACATGTGCCCCTCAGCAGACAGCCGCACTGCTTGAGGATGGAGGATCTGTGAGGCGACAGTAGCCAAGATCCTCTGGGGAAACTCAGGGCCTCCTATCACCAGGCTCACACACCAGACACCCTCTCATGTGTTTCAGCATAACCATGTCTTAAACCTGCCAAACAGCTCCAGAAACGACTGTCACCAAAGTACGTTCCTGTCAATCAACAAATATTTCATCATCCTACTCCCTAAGGAGTATTGTAATTATACTACGAAAGAGACTTAAAAGAAATAGACGGCATGGTCTCCACCTCTGAAACCCTTTTATTGTACCTGGCATACCTATGGTTCCTGCAACTGGAAAATATTTGAAAGCTTGCCCACTGTCCAAGAAGACCTATTTAGCAACCTTTTTCATCCTGGGGTGATTGTGGAGCCCAGATTTAAAACAATTAGAACTCTGTTCCTGGGAAGACTCAGACTTAAAGCCCTTTCCGTTTCTAAGGGTCTCAAATCCCTTAGAGCATATTCAAATAGAAATGGGGGTCACATCCCAACATAATGCAAGATGCCAGGCTCAGACCCCAATGACACTGACAGGGCACCTACCTCAAAAGGTGGCCCACCTGCCAGACTCTACGGGACAGAGAGAAGCTTCAAATGCAGGGTCTAATAAGCAAGTAAACAAACAACCCAATTCAAAAATGGGCAAAGGATTTATTTGAATGGACATTTCTCCGAAGGAGATATACAAATGGCCAATACGCACATGAAAAGATGCTGATCATTTAGTCATTAGGGAAATGCAAATCAAATCACAATGCGACACCACTTCATACCCACTGGGATGGCTATAAACAAAATGACTGACAATCACAAGTGATGGTGGGATGTGGAGAAATTGGAACCCACCAACGTGAGAAAGAAAGAAAGAAAGAAAGACAGACATTGGAAGCTACAACACTGCTGGTGGGAATGTAAAATGGTAAAATGGTGCAGCCACTCTGGAAAGCAGTCTGGCAGTTGCTCAAAAGGTTAAACATAGACTTACCATATGACCCACCAATTCGTCTCCCGGGTATAATACCCAAGAGAAATGAAAATATATGTTAACATAAAAATGTGTACATAAATACTTATAGCAACATCATTCAGAACAGCCAAAAAGGAGAAACAATCCAAATGTCCATCAACTGATGAAATAGATAAACAAAATGTAATATAACTACATAATGGAACATTTTTCAACAATTTTAAAAAGGAGGCTGAGCACAGCAGCTCACATCTGTAATTCCAGCACTTTGGGAGCCCGAGGTAGGAGGACTGCTTGAGCCCAGGAGTTCGAGACCAGCCTGGGCAACATAGCAAGACCCCATCTCTACCAAAAAATTTTTAAAAATGAGATGGGCATGGTGGCTCATGCCTGTAGTCAGTCTTAGCTACTCATGAGGCTGAGGCAGGAGGAAGATCACTTGAGCCCAGGAGTTCAAGGTTGCAGTGACTGAACTCCAGCCTGGGCAACAGAGCAAGACCCTGTCTCTTAAAAGTAAAAAAAAAAAAGAAATTAAGTACTGATAACTGATACATGGATGAAGTTTACACTAAGTTAAAGAAGCCAGACACAAGGACATATGTTGTATGCTTCCATTTATATGAAATGTCCAGAAAAGGCAAACCCATAGACAAAGAATGTGGTCACCAGGAGTTGGGAAGTAGGGAACAGGATATGACTAATAGGTATGGAGTTTCTTTTTGGGGTGATAAAAATGTTCTAAATTTAGATAGTGATGATGATGAACAACTCTGAATATGCAAAAAACCACTTGAATTGTAATTTTAAAGGGTAATTTGATAGTATGTGAATGATCTCAAGAAATCTGTTATTTTATTAAAAAGGCAAGCTAGGTTGAGTTGCAATTACTGACTGCCTGATTCTATGGTCTTTAGTAGGAAGTTTTCTTGGGTAAGTCTCCTGAGTCATAGTGTTCCCTGTAAACCCTCTGTTATAGATTCTACTTTTCAAGTCAAATACCAGAACCTGTCTCAATTATAACTAGTCACCAGGAAACTAAAATTGGCACTACTAATACCTTCAACTCTTAGAAATTAGATGAGTGTCCTCCTGTGGACTTTTCTTTCCTAAGAAAGAAGTCTGTTTTGTCTGTCACGGTTTCCACCAACCTTAATTTCAACCACTTAGCTTCTGTGTGCCTTAGTATCTCAACTATAAAATAAGGGGATCCAACCAAATCACCCCTTGGATCCCCTCCAGCGCTACCACTATAGACTTAGACATACTTGGAAAACCAGCACAAAGCCATAATACCTCAGGGGCTCAGGTGAGGACCCCACCTGCCATGAGCATTCAGTTGCTGAAAACTGCCTCCTACTCTGATGTCACCAGCACAGAAGCAGAAAGTTTGAGATGTAAGGGTCTATGGGAGAGATGGAGAGGATGGAAACCTCAAAGTGTAGGAAACACACCCTTACTTTGGGAATCACTGGGTGCATATGTTTTCCTGGAAACTGTAAAGGAAAGAATCCTACTATGAGCTATGTTATCTGAAAAACATCTCACTGGGGTCACATGGAAGAAACAGGGATCTAAGCATTAATTAGGATAACTCCTCCTGCTGGTCAGGCACAGTGGCTCATGTCTATAATCCTAGCACTTTGGGAGGCCAAGGCGAGAGGACTGCTTGAGGCCAGGAGTTCGAGACCAGGCTAGGCATCATATTGAGACCCTGTCTCTACAAAAAACAAAAAAATTAGTCTGGGCACAGTGGCTCGTGCCTGTAATCCTAGCGCTCTGGGAGGCCGAGGTGGGAGGATTGCTTGAGCTCAGGAGCTTGAGGCCAGTCTGAGCAAGAGCAAGATCCCGTCTCTACAAAAAATACAGAAAATTAGCTGGGAGCAGTGGTGGTAGTCCTAGCAACTCAGGAGGCTGAGGCACGAGGATCGCTGGAGCCCAGGAGTTTGAGGTTGCAGTGAGCTATGATGCACCACTGCACTCTAGCCGAGGCGACAGAGCGAGACTGTCTCAGAATAAATAAATAAATAAAAATAAAAAAATCAGGCAGGCATGGTGGTGTGGGCCTGTAGTCCCAGCTAATCAAGAGGCTGAGGCAGGAGGGTCACTTGAACCCAGGAGTTCAAAGCTGCAGTGAGCTATGATCTCACCACTGCACTCCAGCCTGGGTGACCGAGTGAGACTCTGTCTCTGGAAAAAAAAGAAAGGATAACTCCTCATCCAGGGGAAAGGAAATAGGACCCATTTTTTACGGCCATGATTTGCACTTGGGTTGTGGAAGGTCCTTTAGAGTTTTGCCTTCGTTTCTGCAAAGAGCTCAGGGGTAGCTCCACCCTGAACTCTAACACCAAGTAAGCAATTCCAACTGGGGCAAAATGCCAAGAGTGGAGTTAAAAGGCATTTGTGGATGTTTCTGGAAATACTTTTTCACTTGAGTTTTTTTTTTTTTTTACTTGAGTTATTTTTAAAAACTTTTTTTCCGTCCTCACAGGGTCTTTTGATTCAAATATCTGAGTACCTCCATCCCCATCAGTGGCACCCTTTGGCTCCTGAGAAAACCCTGCACTAAAAGAGGGGCTCAGGAGCACCCCCCAGGGAATAATGGATTCTTATACCATCCCCCAACAGCAGAGCCGGTCTTTCCCTGAAGCAGCACCAAACTGATCCAACTTAACAGCCTGGCACGAAGGGCAACACTTCAGAGAGAGGAAAGAAGGGAAGTGACATGTCCAGCACGATGCCAAGGGACGAGGCACACCTAGTCAGCTGTGGGCACCACAAAGCAAATAAAGAGAAAGCTTGAATCCAAAGCCAGGATTGTCTAAGTCCAAAGCTGTGACCTGGCAAGTACAAAGCAACTGTACAGAGAGCTACTATTTCTGTAAAAAGTTAACATGGAAAAAAAATTATACACACAAATATGCACAGAATATATGTGGTCACAGTGGCTGTCTCTGGAGAGTAGAAATGGTAGGAGGGAGACAAACATGTCCCTATATATTCTTTTAAACCTTGGAATGCTATGCCATTTGCATATATTATGTATTTAAATATTTTATAGATACACATATACATACAAAGATTTAAGATTTATTTTAAAGTCATCCCCAGGGGGCAGACAAGCTAATTAGCAATATTCCTCCTAAAACTTCAGTCATATTTACTGTGTGGGCTTCCAAACCTGATGGGGAAACTGAAGCAGAAGTAAACTATCCCCCAAGTAGCAGCTACCAGTGGTCAAGTGCTACACCAAGCGCTTCTCATGACGATCTCATCCAGTCCCCAATGACAGAACAAGATTCTGTCTTTTCTAGTGGTGGACACAGAGCAATCTCAGGTCTTTGTGCCCACTCCAAGCCCCATGTCTGAGCCACCACCTGCCTCTCCTGGCTCACTTAATACCCCCTAGTCCAGCCCTCTGCTCAGGGGCCACATCCAGCCTCAAAGGTCAGGGACACTGCAGCACAGTGGCAGAGGACAGTCAGCTGTCCTGAGTTCCAGCCCTGTAGATGTTGCTGACTTGCTGGGGATCCTGCAGGGGTCGCAACAAATTCTCATCGTCATGTAGGGAAAATAAGCATTCCAAGATGAAAGCGTAAACTGGTACCACTTTTCAGGATGACAGATAAAATGAATCAAAAGTCTTAAATATGTGGCTGGGCGCGGTGGCTCAGGCCTGTGACCCTAGCACTCTGGGAAGCCAAGATGGGAGGATCACATGAGGTCAGGAGTTTGAGACCAGCCTGAGCAAGAGTGAGACCCCATCTCTACTAAAAATAGACAATAGCTGGGTGTCAAGGCACGCACCTGTAGTCCCAGCTACTCGGGAGGCTGAGGCAGGAGGATCACCTGGCACCAGGAGTCTGAGGTTGTAGTGAGCTACGATGCACCACTGCACTCCAGCCCAGGCAACAGAGTGAGACCCTGTCTCTTAAACAAACACCAAAAAAGATGTAGACAGAGATGTAAAAAGGTATAAAGCATAGTGATGTTGGTCCCATTTTCTGAAACTGTGAAAACAATCTTACTGGCCAAAAGGGAAGAACTCCATCTGCTGGAATTATAGGCATTCATTAACAATCAGGTTGTCAAAGAAATTTTTTTTAAATGGGAAGAAAGTTTTATGACACAGAAATACCTCTACCTATGAACGTCCACTGAGGAACACTGCAGTCAAGACCAAAGCCAGGTTCCAGGGAAAGAGCAGTGCCATGCACTCGGCCTGTGTGTGTTCCACAAATATCAACCCCATCACGTGAGAAAGAGCAAAGGCAGAGGGAACTAAAACTGCTGTTAGAGGAAGGAATTTGATTATGAAGGCCCCTGAAGTGTGGGTGATAACTGCAACGAAAAGAAAGCAGAAAGAACATGATGGACACTTGGAGAATACACAGGGTGTGCTGACCAACAGCAACAGGACCCTGAAGGGCTGGGTGACTCCGTGCTGGTGTCCACAGTGCTGTGCAGGGTGGGATGCTCAGTAGGTGAGGGGGGTGACAAGCACCACGTCAGTCCAACGTTTACTGCTGGCTCCGCATGGGGCTCCAAATTGAGACCCTTGAACCTAAGCAAGATAAAAGTGGTAAAGGAGTTCTTACTGTTGTTCTTTGTTTTTAAATACAACCCAGAAATGATTCCTTCGGTTTAAGCCTATGAGAATTAGGGTAGCATCCAGGTGAGGGAAGACGTCCAGCAGCTACAGAGGAGTTTCCCGGGACACCTGCGGCAGTCATCAAGGAGGGATCACCTGCACCGCAACAACCCTGACAGGTTTCCAGAGCCGGTGACACGGCCTGTTTTGGGAAAGATGCCTTCTAGAACACTGACTAGCAAAGAGGAAAGACTGGTTTTAAAGTATCTACTGTTCAGTGGAAATATATAGAGGTACTGCAAACTTGAACCCCTCTTGGACACGTGCAAACAGTCTTTTGGTATCTGACCCACTTATAAGTTTGTTAAGTGGGAGGAAGGGGAAGGTTAGAGTTAGCACAGTATGTATTTTTATAAATAGAAATACTTAAACGTTTATAAAAGACTAGACTAACCATCCACCGAAATAATAAAAAGCAGCTATCCCTGAGTGATGGAATTACAGGTGACTTTTTTTACCCACTTTTGTATGTTCTTGCATTTTTTTTGTATTAAGTATATAAATAACTTAATAGAACTTAGCAATAAGGAAAAAAGCTATAAATCTAAGACAAATAAGAGAATGATCCCAGCAATTTTTCTTCAGTGTTGGATCATCAGAGACTGAACAACAGACCATCAAACCTGAGACTTCCCGTCCTTGCCTGAGCCCAGCTCCCCAAGAGGTTGGTCACCTCTCCAGGCCCTGCCTCATGCCGCATTCTCTAGTCCACTCGCTGCTGCTCTGGTTTCCAGCCGCCCCTCTCTATTCAAAGTGCTGTCTGTGGTTACTTAGAACTCCCAAATTGCCTCTTCTCAGAAAGCACCTTACCTGATCCCTTCCTCTCTGGCATCAAAAGCTATTGGCCAGCACTCTCCTTCCTGAACAAAATTCTCCAAAAAAGGTAACTCTTAAGGCAGAGTATGAAATGGGGATTAGACAAAGAGAAAGAGAAAGATCAATTAAGAGGGTTTTTTTCTAATTCAAAAGGTAATTATGTTAAATGCAATGTAGTCTCCTGGAACAGAAAAATAGGACATCAGCAGAAAATTCATCCAAATACAAGTGTGTAGTTCAGATAATAGTATGGGGCCAATGTTAATTCTTACTTTTGACAAATATACCATGGTATGTAAGACGTTAACAGTAGGGGAGACTGGGTGATGGGTATACGAAGACTTTCTGTATGATCTTTGCAACTTTTCTGTAAATTTAAAAAATGTTTATTTAAAAAACGCAATTATGAGGGCATGAAATAGAACAGCAATAAGAATTAAAGATGAAAGATGCAGGATGGACTGAATACACATTTCCAGGGTAGATCTCTCTCTTCACATGCATGCATCCAGGCATCTAACACAAAAAACGGTCTAAAAAGGCCTAAAATGGAATCTCCTCCTGCCTTCCACCTCTCTACACACAATGCTATTACCAGCAGGACCAGCCGCCCGGCCACACATGCGAGAAGCCCGAGTCTCTGCAATGTTTCCCCCTTCTCATTCCCTGAATGTAGGTGACCACATGTCTACAGTGAACATCTATTACTTTTTTTTTTTGTAGACAGAGTCTCGCTTTGTTGCCCGGGCTAGAGTGAGTGTCGTGGCGTTAGCCTAGCTCACAGCAACCTCAAACTCCTGGGCTC
>NW_012153729.1:8258831-8260856 GCF_000956105.1 Propithecus coquereli
CAGCTACGTGCCAGGCAGTGGAACACATGCTCTACCTGTACTCCTCAAACGCCCCTCACGCCTTTGCACCCCTCTGAGAAGCCTTCCCCAACCACCCCATCTTCCTCTCTGTCCCACCACACTAATTCAAAGCTCTGTCACTGCTCTCCTAGATTCAACAGGGTCCTGATTTTACTGGGGGGTAAATTAAGCATTAGCAAAATTATCCTTGAAAAATCCCTTAACTCTATCAGTAAGTCCAACACAATCGGTCTGTCCTCTCGCGTTGGAACAGATCACTGTTTCTTCCACCGAATAATGGATGAAGTTGCTAGTCTACACTTAAGGGCCACTTTGAAAAATCAGTACTTTCAACATTCCCTGCCATGAATGTATATGGGATGTCATGCAAATTAAGTACACAGAAGATATAACTCACCTGCACTGTAAAAACCTCCTACCTAGACCCCAGGCTTCCCAGCTCCCCACTTAATCCACCTAACTGCTGCTGAGTCATGCATTGCAAACTCTGAAGTGGCTTCCAGATGTGTAAAGAAACAAACCCAAACTCCTGCCATCCACAGACCCGTGCCCTGCTCGGCAAGCACCATGCCTCTCTGGCAGCTAGAGGAGCTGCTGGATTTGACTTGAGCCCTTCCGCCCCAAGCTCTTATCTTTCAAGGGATAATTCAAAAGCTACCTCCACGACAGCATTTCCTAATGCTCCCTGCTACCCTTCCTCCAAATCCTAACTGCACCCTCACAAGGAACCTGGCTCTACCTCGTGCGCATCAATTCATTCATTCCCGGAACAAGTCTCACCGAGCAGGTACTTTGGGCCAGTCACTGAGGAAACAGCAGTGAGCAAGATGTTTCTGTGCTTCTCTTACTTTCTGGTTGGGGAGACGGTAAACAGGCCAGGAAGGGATACAATCTCAGATAATGCTAGGTGCTATGAGAAAAGATGGCTGAGTAAGGGATCCGAGGGAGGTCTCTCCCCCACCAGACTAAGTTTCTGGAGCAGAACGATCCAATACAATAGCCACAGTGGGTAAAAGGAACGTGCAGTTTCTCATTAATACTTTTCATAGTGATTACATGTTGATAGGATATTTTAAATACATTGGGTTAAATAAAACATATTAAAGTTAACTTAACCTGTTTCTATTTGCTTTTTTCAGATGTGGCTCACATTATGTTTCTCTTGGTCAGGACTCTTTTAGAGCAGAGGTGGGCAAACTACACCGTGGGCCAGACCTGGCCTATGCCAATTCTTTGAGGTAAAATCTCACTGGAATACAGCCATGCCCGTTCATTTGCTTATTGTCTCTTAGTGCTTTCACGCTACAATGGCAAAGATGAGTAGTTGTGAAAGAGACAGTGTCATCTCTAAAACCTAAAACATTTACCATGTGGCCCTTTCCAGAAAGTCTGTAGGTCCCCGATCTAGAGGCTGGGGCCTGTGTGGGGGTGTCTCCACTCCCCACAGTACCCAGCCTGGTGCAGGGGCAGCCATGTAGCCAGGGAAAAGAACCTGAGCTTTGGCAGCACAAACAGGCCTAAGTTTGAATCTGGGGCCTGCCTGTCACTAGCTGTGTGGCCTTGGTGAGTTATAAGAACTCCCTGGGTTTCAGTCTCTCCCTCTCTACAATGGGGGGTGCTGGCCATGTTAGGGGGAGTGAAACAGGTAAAGCATGGGTTAACACTGCCTGGCACACAGCTGGAACTCCCTGACACTGGCTGGATAACAGAGAGCAATTGCACTGAAATGCTGAATAATCACTTTCCTCTTGGACTAGTTGCATCGTACTCGTAACAACTATCACATTTTCATCCTAAAAAGAAATGAGATCCAATGAAACTTCTTAGCAAAGACTGTATACTAGGCCAGGAGCGGTGGCTCACGCCTGTAATCCTAGCACTCTGGGAGGCCGAGGTGGGTGGATTGCTCAAGATCAGGAGTTCGAGACCAGCCTGAGCAAGAGCGAGACCCCGTCTCTACTAAAAAATAGAAAGAAATGATCTGGACAACTAAAAATATATATA
>NW_012153729.1:8261071-8275830 GCF_000956105.1 Propithecus coquereli
ATAACTGTCAGCAAGCAATGGGGAGGGGAGAAAGAAGCAGGCCTTCCTACCCCCAACACTGCTGATCCCAAAGCACTCCCTCATTATGAAGGCCACCTAATGAATTTCCTGCCCCTCCTGCAGCCCACCTTTTGGTAATTTCTGATTCATTAACACTGGCAGTACACGAACAAACAGAGGGAATACAAAAATCTCCAATCGATCACATGCTAAAACTTGAGAGGTGGGTGCGGTGGCTGACACCTGTAACCTCAGCGACTCAGGCTGAGTCGAGAGGATCACTTGAGCCCAGGAGTTCGAGACGAGCCTGGACAACATAGCGGGACCCCATTTCTACAAAAAATTTTAAAAATTAGCTGGGTGTGGTGGCACATGCCTGTAGTCCCAGCTGTTTGAGAAGCTGAGGCAGGAGGATCGCATCACTAGAGCCTAGGAGTTCGAGGGTGCAGTGAGCTATGATGAGGCCATTGTACTCCAGCCTGGGTGACAGAGGGAAACTCCATCTCAAAACAAAACGAAAACAAAACAAAACATAAAAACCTCGAGGTGGGGGTAAGAAACTGAAGCTATTGGTATCAACAGGGCCTTGAAGGACCTCGGTATCAGTGCGGCTCAGAGGACATTCCCAGCCAGCAGCATCGGCCACCCGAAGCTTCTCGGACGGGCAAATTCTCCAGTCCAAGGGAATCAGAATAACCTGCATTACAAGAGATGCCATGCAACGGTAGCCTCGGAGCAGTGCCAGTCTAGAGCATTTATTCACGCACTCCTCACTCCTCTGACAGAGGTAGTTTTATGCATTTTTAATCGAAGGTTCCTGATTCCTTCAAAGTAACAGGCCTGGCATAACCACTGCAACTCCAGGTCCCTCCCATCCCTCCAGGGTCTCGATGCAGGCAGCGCGCACTGCCAACTTTGTTCCTGGTTCACGTGTCGTTGGGTTGGCATTCTTTTCCAACAGAGGAGCCTCACAGCCATCCTCCTAAGGTAAGGACTGGGTGCTGATCACTGCTGAGGAAACTCACATGTGTGTGAATCTGCCAAGTGCTTTCAGGGGGGGTTATCAAAGGGGAAATGCAGTGAGACACAGCTGCATTTCGACCACAGGCAAATATGCTCTAGCTAGCTTCATCCTGGCCCACTGTGCAGATACTCTGCCTGTGGAGTCTCATCACGGAAGTTGCTAAAACAGTAAACTACAATATGGTGTATTTTGAATAACCTGCTCTTCTAGTATTGGGATGCCCCTATGTCCCAGTCCTGCAGTAATTATTCATAGTGTTCTCAACAGAGCCCTGCTTGGGCAATAAATTACTGTAAATTACTGTACAGGGTCAACCTACATAGTACTGGGCAGGGGTGGGTGGAGTGTGCTCACAAGGGGCCCACATAGCTCCAGCACAGACCATGGGACATCTGGAAGAAGAATGAGAATACTCTTTGTAGGGAAGTGAGAAGGAGCAAACTCTGGTCATTCACTCAAATATTTCCCAAGAATCTACATGTGAGTCACAGCACACAAGCTTTAGGGTTTCCTGTCTTCATTTCTCAAGGAGCTTTCAATCCAGGAGAGAAAACTCGGGTGTGTGCCATGGGGCGTCAGAGGCAAGGAACAGCATGGCGAATTGGGGAAAAGCAGTCAGACTGGCTGGAGTCAACTGAAGAGGCAGGAGAGAAAGCAGGACCTGTGGGAGAAAGGCCTTGAAGGACAACCTAAAGCACAATGAGAGGCGGGGTCCTGACGCGGCCCAAGCAGTCACCTGGGAGGTGAGCCTGCCCGATGCTGCAGGCCGTGCTGAAGGAGGGACTAGAGACAGGAAGAACAGGGAGAAGGCCACACCAGCCCAGGCACAACGCACACAGCAAGCAAACTGGTGTAGAAAGAAAACACAGGCACAGGATGCAAGAGGCATTTCAAACAAAGATCTGATGACAAATTAGACTGGAAGCCAAAGAATGTAAATTTAAAATGATCCCAAATGTTCTGATTTTTAGAAGATGCAAGCTTGGTATTAGGGGTAAAGTGGCATCATGTCTGCTCCTAACTTACAAATGGCTTAAGAGGAAATATACTTACATACACATACAGCTAAAACAAATATGGTAGAATGTTAACAACTGCTGACTCATGATGGTTGGTTATTAGTGATCACTGGTCTAGTCTTTCAGCTTTTCTGTATGTTTAAAATTTTTTCATATTTAAAAGTTAGGTCCTGGGTTTTGGCACCAAAACAAAAAAAAGTTGGGGAAATTTTTTTTTTTAATTCCACAGACTTGGAGACGGGGAGGGTAGTCACAATCACAAGATTTTATCTCCACAGTCTAGATGGCATGATGGAGCTATCAAGTAGCAGCTGGGATGTGATGTAAATGTGGAAGTCATCTAAATGCAGCTATAGGATGGAGATCACTCCAAAAAAAACGGGGAGGGAGAGATGAGGCGAGGACAGATCTTTGGAAAAGTGTCACATCTAGGGGTAAGAGGAAGATGACAAAGGCAAAAAGGAGAAAAATTCAGTACAGTCTGATATAATGGAACCCCAGGGAAAGAAGTTTCCATTAAGAGGGCATGAGCTAGGCTCAGTGGCGCCTGTAGTCCCAGCTACTCAGGAGGACAAGGTGGGAGGATGGCTTGAGCCCAGGAGTTCGAGGTCAGCCTGGGCAACATAGCGAGACACTGTCTCTGGAGGGAAAAAAAGAGGGCATAGTCGACCATATTATTAATAAGTAAGGCTGACAGATCAAAAGGAGGACGAGGACTGAGAAAATGTCAGCAAATGCAGTAACTACAAATTCACTGGCCAATTGTGACCTTCAGGGGAGCCACCACACCCAGTGGTGTGAGAGGCCAGACAGAAAAGGCTTACAGGGTGAGCAGTCATGAGGAAATGGAGACAGGATCCATTCCATCAGCAGGGTGCTGGGTTGCCCCAAAAGCACACCAGAGGTCAGGAGAGATGCGTTCTTCCTTGGCTTGAAGATGATGTCATCAACCTTCAGGGCCCTCAAAATCCCTTAAGTAATTAAACAGAGCAGACAAACATCAGGATGCTTTCAGCACTGCGTGTGTCAAGTCCTGATGCTCCTGAAGCCACCAAGAGACACATACTTGTGTCGATGCACTTTCGACCTGCACCTAAGGGGTTAGCAAATGTAGTCCAGCGGCTGAGCCTGTCAAGGTAGCTTCACCAGCCCTCATCCCAGCAGCAGCTCCCACCACAAGGATCAGAACTAAAACCAGGAGGAAGAACCGTCAGAGCTGCTGAGCGCGGAGAGACCAGCTCTCTCTTGCAGGATGCAAATGAAGGACGCTCTTTTTAAGGGTTCCTGCAGGAAATCTCTCTGTCAGTGCTAGCAGGGAGTTTTCATGTTACCGTTGGGTAGGATTGTCTTTTTTTTTTTTTCCAACCATGACTCAGTATCTTAATTTTTTTAAACTTCAAGTTGTCATAGTCAGACTGTTTCCCAGATAGAGCTATGCTATCAATTTAAAGCAAAAGTGACCTGGCAAGTGTCTTACTGCTCTGACCTAGCTGCAGAATAGTAAATGCTGCTGCAGTCTCTCAAAATATGCAAACAAACTAAAAATCCCCCAACCGAGTATCAACCAGATTTAACCTCAAAAGGACATTCACTCCAATACTTACTGTCAGCTGAATACTTCCGAGTGGTTTATCATTTGCCTGCAATGTTTAAATCATAAAAATTTGCTTTTCGCAACCCTGCTTCAGAAGAATACGGTATACCTGTGTCGGGAGGGGGGGGCCTCTGGGTGAGGTGGACAAAGCTGACCCAAGGATCCATCCAACACAGTCAGCTGGGTCGAAGGACATTAAATTCCCAACCGCAGAGTAGAGCCAATGAACAAAACAAGGGCAAGTAACCTTGGAGTACATAAGTTCAGAGGGTTATCCATTAACACAATTCAATTTTACTCTAACTACAAAAAATTCCAGTAAGCATTTTGCTCTTCCCTGTCTGTAACCACACATATCTCAGGTGGTTCCTAACAGAGACCCCCAGGCTTGCTGAAATGGCAGAAGCAGAAGCGACTCTGAATGGGCACTGCTGCTCAGTAACAGCTGCAAATGCGGACGCAGCAGCACAAAAACTACGACCTGCTCCGGGCCTGGCATCCGTTCGCTGGGCAAGTGGAGCCTCAGGAAGGAGCTTCAGTTACAAATATCAAAATCCTATTAAGTAAGATAAGTGATAGCATCTTCTAAACTGGAAAGCACTTTATAAATGTTCCTAGTTATTACTTTTCCCCTTTTGATTATCACTTTAAATTAACAACTCCCACCTCCACCCAGAAGCAGGCGAAGCACTGGGCAGCAAGGAAACTCCGAAAGCTTCCATGAGAATAGCAGTGCGGATCATGTCCCCCCGGGTGAAACCCTCCCATCACAGAAAACGACCCTGACTCCAACTGAGGGACCACCAGGGGCAGCTGACAGTGGTCATGTGCCCAGCACTGTTGTGATGACAATTCATGTCACACACAATAACTGCATCCCTTTTTAAGAACTGGCCCTGAACAGGTTCCATTGGATTCCATGAGGCCCAATAGTGGGTAAAATAGTAAAAGAGAAAAAAAGTTCCTTTTGGTAGACCAGGAAAATGAAAAAGAGAGAAGAAAGGATAACAGTGAAGTAGGGTTAGGGAAGGTACAAAAAGACCTTTAATGTTCCAAAGGAAAAACACATGGAGAACTCAGTACAGGGAAACCGGAGGGAGAGGAAACCAAAATTGAGGTGGAACTCAGCCTCTCTCCAAGGAATCCTTCCTGAACCTGTCTCATGACTCAGCATTGCCAGCCAGAGGATGACAACAGCAGAAGATAGGACAGGAGGTCAAGCTGGAGTTCCTAACATGAACCATTTCTAAGACAACACAGAAACGCCAGTGGAGCGTCTGCACACTTGTTTTGCTCCAGGAGGTGGAGGTGGGGAACAAAGCCAGTGTCGGAATGAATCAGACTACAGAGGTTGCTTTCATTCAACATCGAGGGGCATGCAAAGGTTCTCTAGAAATGTGTTTTTGACAGTTATTTTGAGAATGACTGAGGGGTCAGGGAATGAAAAGTGTGCAAAAGCAGCAGCACACCACCAGTGCAGCCGTAGCATTCCTCCATCCTGCTGCCTCCCTCCTGCCCGCTGGTACAACTTCCCCCATGCCAACATCCTGCGCCTTCCCCTCCTTGCTTGTCGCTGCCTCCTATTACACTAAGACTTTCAACTGTTTAAAGACGGGATGATTAATGCCAACCACAGGGTTTGTGATTCATGTTTGATTACAGCACTCAGAGTAATAATCTACGAATTCTGAACTTAAATATTCTCAGGTAAGAACAAAGTACATTTACTTCAGTTTGTATTCAGGTTCATGCACCTTAGCAGTGTCAGACTGGGCAATTCACTTAACCTCTCTCTTCCTCAGTTTCCTCCTCTGGAATATGGGGCTAATAATAGTACTTAATTCATACGGTTGTTGTGAGCATTAAGTAAATTATATAAAGCACTGAGAGTACCTGGCTCCTAGTAAACAGTGTACTGTCTTATTATCTTAAAATACAAAAGCAATACTCCAGCATCCTTGTAATTTATAATCTCATTACGTGTCTCTTGGGAATTTCAAACATGTCTTCCAGACTCTGGAAAGCACAGACACACGCATACGTTCATATATATTAATTCCACCCCCCGCCCCAGGTTGGCAGGTGTTACTTTACATGTGCATCACTGAATTTCTTACTAAGTAGTAACAGAGGTGTGAAGTTCATGAGCATTTCTACAAGAAGCTTAATAAACTCAAATCTATAATCCATCTGGTCACTAGCAACAATACGATCAAACAGGAATCCCTACACCACTGAAACAAATCCCCCTTTTGCTTCCCAAGGTGTCCCTTTGGTGCAGCACCGGCCTGTGATGCACGGAAGTGACCTCCTGAAGGGACAGGGCTGGTTCTGTCTGGCAAACATCAGAATGGTGTCGGCTAACAACCAAGTGGTCGTCCCAGGCACGACCAGGCTACGCTTTTGGTTATTCCATCTGTGCAGGCTCATTGCAGGGGTTATAAAGACAGACCTTCTATTTCATTGCAGAGAAAGAAAATGAGGCAATGACTTAACCAAGGTCATTCAGGGTAGGTGCCAGCTAGGAAGAGCACCCAAGGGTTTTGGCTTCTAGTCACAGTAGAAAACACCCATCCCTCATCTGGGGAAAGTGCCCTTGAGTCAGGCAGCAACCAGAGGCACCATCAAGGTGTTGAGGCCCAAGACTTAGAAGGGACAGAGAATAAAATCACAGCACAGCTGTTAGAGTCTATAAGCGCTGAGATCCTATCTGAATAAAATGTGATTTAGATGGACTTAGTCCTTCATCTTGATTAACCTAATATGACTTCTTCCTATTACACTCACACAGGACAATCGCTCTTAATGGGCCCGGCACCTGGACAAGTAAGACAAACTGCTTGTGCTGTGAAGCTACACCTAAATAGCTTTCCCCACGGAAATGCTGGCCTGAGTAGGAGCCAAAAATAAAGTGAAAAGCCAATTCCCGAGGGACCTGTCATCAGGATGCTTCTCTCACTCGCACTCATTCACACTCACACAAACGCACACACGCAAGCATGCATACACATACACACACACACACACACACACACAGACACACACACACACACACCCCTCCCCCCCCTCACAGAAGCAGTGTGATCACAGACAGCTCTAATTTAGAGGTATTATATCTCAAAGCTGGCGAGGCTCTGAATGTTGTGGCAACCTTAAAGACGGTGCACAAGAGATGGGAAAGCAGAAGAAAGCTAAAGCATAAACAGGTCGCCTCCAGAAGGGAAGGTGAACTTGAAGCGACAGACGGCAGTCCTGCTCCCTTCTTTGCAGGGGCCATTCTGTCCAACCACGACAGGCGGAGACCAGAAGGACCCACCATGTCTAGTGCTCAAGAAGTGGTATTTGGCTTTATTCCAAAATTCTACTCAAAGGATGACCAGTGATGGGGAAGTGGCCTCCTCCAAGGAGATCCGTGGTCCAGCAGGAAGAGTTCAAGTGGATAACTGGGCTACCATGCTGAAGGGGTCAGGGACTGGGGAAGGAAGGAACATATAAGAGGCATTGGCTGCTGGCTTCGTTTAAGTCCTTAAGAAGCTTATTTTTGGCTGCTGGAAGCCTCAGAACATGACCATAAATTCCATAGCTCAAGGAAGAGCTTACTTTATTTCTGTTGCTAATTTTCATGGAGGTGGCAGAAAAAGGGGAGGACTTGCTGCTCAGTCTCTTCATCTCTCTTTGTAAATTTGTTTGCTAAAAACTTAAGTTAAAAGACTATTCAGCCTTTACTCAGTGCCCTCCAACTTAGCATGAAAACTACAAAAATATTCCATAGCTTAAGAAACACTCCACCTCAAATGAACACTATTTTAAAAATTCCAATAGGTAGCAGCTTTAAAATATAAGTTTCTCAAAACCATCAATCACTACATTATAAAATCAATAACTAGGTTCTCAAATCTCATAACTAGATTAGTGATGGAGGAGAAAACAACCTAAATGCTCAGTTTTGGTCTAACGGTCTTTCCTTTACAGCACACTGTCACTTCAATGGACTTTGACAGGAGAAGGGTGAGAAAGAAAATCTTCCTAAATCACAGTGCTGCAAGGTCCCAGGATCACCCTACTACCCTGGTCAGTGGCCAGGACCAAAGCAGGAGACACTCAGCTGACCAGGGTCATCTGTGCCTATAGCTCATGGTAACAGAGAGCTACCTATCAGGTATAACACCCCCACCCTGCCCAAAACAAACCTATCCTCACATCCTAAAAGAACTGGATCCTGCCATCCATAAAGGGGCACTGCTTTCCACCACTTCCCTGGAATTTCTATGCAGCTTGGCTTTTGCTAAGCCTAGTAGCTACAGAAATTACAATGACAAAGAAAACACCACCACCAGAGCCACAAAACAGATTTCAACAAATTTCAAGCAAGTCGTAAGAGGTCAGCTTCAAAATCTATCCAAGTTGGTGCCTTAAAGTTGTTTTTTATTTAACTCTAAAATAGGTATTTTAAGTCCAAATTTGTATCATTACACTTGGTGGGAGAGGCAGACTGAACGTAACTGTAAACAAAGTTAACCACCAAAGTCAAGATGGACAGGAACAACAACTGATAAACATGGCAGCTCCCAGCAGTGAGCTGGGTCTGCCTCTCTGAGTCCCAGGGCAGGAGGCCATGACACACAGGACAGGACGCTGGAGTCAAATGAGCTGCATTCCAAAAGTCACAAACCTCTAGAAAAAACAGGAGGTGAAAACACTTTAAAAAACTCACAGAAAGACACCACCAACCATCTGATGTCACACAGTATACAGAGCAATACCCTCTTTTCCTGACACAACAATACTGGTGGTAATTGTAAACAAGCATTTTGCTGTAAAAAGTAATATTTTCCAAATACTTTTGCAAATTAACTTATAATTTTCAAGTCAGAGAGTAGTTGCCTGATCGACATTTCTCTGAGGGGAAGGTGGGTCCTGTGTGAGGATCTGTGTCTGTGGACGTGTGTGCATTAGCGAGAAAAAGACCCTGCTGGCATCAGCAGTCACTTCTGCCACTAGGAAATGGATCGCACAGGAGTGGGGCCTTTTTCCTGCCCAAGCAGTCATCACAGACCCCCTTTGTAGTATGGCATGAAGCCCTATTCCTCTGTTGCCTTTGTCTCCCACTGTGTGAGAAACCCAGATTAACTTCTAAAGTGCCCTCCCCAGAAATCAGACCTGAACCTCCCAGGGACTAAAATGGTGCAGGCCTGATTCCTCCTTAGAAATGTTTTCTTGAAGGGGAGGGGAAGGCGGAGAGGAAGAAGGGGTGTGAGACGCAGGGATGTGTGTGTGAATCACTGATAGGAACTCATACTCAGGAAAACAAGCCACCAAACCAACCCTGGTTCAAGGTTTCAGGTTTATGGGAATAAACCTCTTTGTTTTGTAAAATTGCTATATTCACCAGCATCACCCCAACACAGGTCAAGAAAAACCCTTCAGGTTTCCAAATTGGTGACTCTTCTCTATCCACAGTTCTATAACATTTTTTTTCCAAGAAGTCCAAATGCACTTAGGAGTCATCAATCCCAGTCGCAGCTGTCAGAATCTACCCCAGTACTATTAATATCATGGCTCTGATTGTTAACGATTCTACTCACAAAGTTCCCCGCAGCAATTAAAACGAGGCAGCAAGGTAAAACAAAAAGAGGCTGGGTTGCTTCACCACATGCATCTGTAATCTAGTGAACTTCTTGGGTTTTTACATCGGCCAGGATCTTCACCTCTATCTTTGTTTTGGAATGCCCACAACCCCTCCCTGCACCGACCGGCCACGGCCTTCCTTTCTGGATGCACAATGCAGCACGGAGCTCCGAGGGGGTCAGCAAAACGCCGCACTGGTGTAATGCCTAACGCGCCTCAGAGCCTGAGGAGGTCCCTACGGGAGTCGGTCTACATCTTTAATCTTGAAGCCGACACCACAGCATAGCATGGCGTGGAAGTCCCCTCAAGTCAGGAAGCCCAGGGCCAGGTCCCGAGTCAGCAGTGCCCAGCTCGCATGTGCGTCCAGCGCTGGTGCAATGACTTTGCACGGAGCGTACCCTCTGCTGAGGTTGTCCTCCCAGCTCGGCCACTGCAGTGGCTCCGCTCCGGGCAGTGCCCTGCACGCCGCCCCTCCCCGGCCCAGGGCTCCGGCCGCCAACCCCCTCCTCCCTCGCGGGCAGCCGGGGTCCCCCGGCCCGCCCGGCCCCCAGCCCGCCGCACCTTGGTCTCCTTCACATGCTGCTTGACGCCCTCCGGGTACCACTGGACGCGCACGTAGCCGCGGCGCAGAGGGCTGGCCCGGCCCTCCTCGTGGCCCGCGCCCCCGGCCTCGGAGCAGCCCGAGCTGCCGCGGCCCTCCTCCTCGCCCTCCGAGTCCGAGTCCTCGCCGTGGATGAGGCGCACCAGCCCGAAGTGCACCGAGCCGCGGTAACGGCCCGACACCAGGTCGTGAGAGAACAGCAGGCGCTGCGAGCCGGCTTCGGGGCCGGAGTCCGAGGACGGCCCGGAGGCCGAGTCCGGGGCGGCCGCCGGCGCCGGGGCGGGGGATGCGGCCGGGACTGGGGCCGCCTCCGGGGCTGGGGCCGGGGCCTGGGCGGCAGTAGGAGCTGCGGGCGCGGGGGCTGCGGGATCCGCCATAACTGCTCTGCGCGAGTCTCGGGCGGCGGCGGCGGCGGCAGCGGCGGCGGCCGAGGCGCGGGGAGGAGGGGCCAGCGGGCGCCGGGGGCGGGGCCACGGCGCGCTGACGTGTCCCTACGTGCCGCCGTCGTCAGGGAACCGGGATGCGGTTGCTAGGAGCCGCCGCCTCGTCGCTAGGGGACGCTGAAGATGCTGCGAGAGGGTGGGGGGAGGATGGAATCCACGAAGGAGGGGCGAGGCCGGAGGGGATAAAACTGAAGGGCGCGGGAAGGGGCGGGGACCCAGGAGGAGGAAGTGGAGTGGTAGCCGAGGAAAAGGGGAGCGGCCCGGGTTGGGCGCGGAGGATGGTGGAGAGGCTGTCAACAACTTTTAATGAGCTCGCTTGGCGTCCCAGCCTAGTCCTAGGCACTGCGAGGGTTACAGAAAGAGAAGGATACTATATGCCTGACCTCTAATGTGTTTGCAGTCTAGTTGAGTAGACAAAACAAATACACATTAAATAGCTAAAAAGCAACTCTAAGGCAGCTTGCAAGCAAGGTTATACAGATATGTCTAGAGTGTATGTAAAGTGCATTGTATTAGGGAGTTCCAAGCAAAGCTTGGAAGATCATGATTCCTTAGCGATTGGTCCAGGGACTGGTGACGGAGGCCCAGAGAAAAGTAAGAAAGAAAAGCAAGTATCAGTATCCCCAATGGTTTGGCTTTAAACTCATTGAGATAAGTTCAAAGCTCCATGAAGACAGGTATGCATGGCAAGAGGTAGTATAGCAAGAGAGGGAGCCATGGATTCCAATTTTTGGCACTGCCACTTACTAATATATAAAGGTAGGCGAACTGGTTAACTTATTTTCACCTTAGTTTTCTCATCTGTAAAATAGGGGTGATAATAGTACCTGTATCATTGGGTAATTGGGGGGATTAAATGAAGTAGAACAAGGCCTAGCATATAGCTCCCTCCATAAAGCCTGACCATTATTGTAGTATTTCAAAAAACCCTGCCTAAACTAAATTCCAGACCAGCAGAACTGTTACAGTCTGGTCCATATTGCCATTTTAAAATATAAAAAATAATTCTAATTTTTTTTTTTTTTTTTAGAGATTGGGTTTCCCTACATTGCTCAGGCTGATCTCAAACTTCTGGACGCAAGCAATCCTCCTGCCTCAGCCTCCCAAGTAGCTGGGAGTACAGGTTCACGCCACTGGACACAGATAAGTAATTCTAATTTACTTATCTCTCACCTAAGTAAGTTCCAAAAGAGTTAGATACATTCTCAGAGGATAGATTTATAATGGGCTTTGAAAGGGAAATTAAGAATACTCAAGATCTGGCCCTAACTCTTCTCAGTCAAAATCAGTTTTTTCCACATTTTTCTGCAAAACCACAAACAACAGATTAGTAAGATGGCTCGATATTACAGTATGTAGGTTCTTCAAAAAAGGTAGTATCCCAGCTCCTTGAGTTGATTGCAGGCTGCTGAAGATACAGAACTACACTCATAGAAAAGTTAGAAGAACTGAGTATATAAGATGCCCTAAGCCAAGTGCTAATCATATAATGATGTAATATTGAGCTTAGGGTGATTGTCAGTGGACCCAATCTTAGAAAATTTATGTACTAATATATAGAGAAACTGGGGCTGAATGAGCCGGAGGGGTGTTAGAACACAATTTCAGGGCAAAGCCGAGTATTCAAATCATGGCCTTCCCATCCCAGACCACAGTGCAGAATGGCCATCTGGAATCATTGCTGTAAGGACACAGGTCTCCACTCCCTCCCCTGTAAAGACCTAGGAGATTTAACAGCAATAACCTAGTTGCTTCTATTCTACCTCCCATGCCCCTTCAACCCTGTCTCCTTGGCCCCTGGTAACTTAATATTTATTAAGCATATATCATTGACTAGGCATTGTTCTGGGTACTTCCATGCACATTATCTTGTCTGTTATCAGAGTCTTGGATATAGGCATTATTAACCTCATTTTACCAATGAGGAAACAGGGCCCAAGGAATTTGGCACCTAGGGTCACTGGTGCCTAAGATCACAGTAACCAGTGGACTCTCCCAACTCCAAGTGCAGGAGTTTTTCTAGTTCTACTGTTTCTCGAGACTTCCCTCTGAGGAGCTCCTGATTACAGAGGCGAGTCTGTGTGTCCATGTGTCCCACTGAGGGGATGGATCCTGGCTCTAAAATAAAAACCTGCAAAGGATGATCCTTTTGTAGTTCCTAAGCATGATAACTGGATTTTCAAGATATGCCTCCCTTAAACCTTGTTATGACATGGGCATGTTACCTGTCTGATGTGGAAAAAAAATATCCAAGTGAATTTGCATTCTACTCCAGCTTATACCTGTGTTTTTTATTTTAATGTAAAAAAGAATGTCCTTTCCTCTCTAATTGTTGAGTAAAATTGGCACTCAGGAAGATATGCAATGTTTATTCTGTGGCTTCTTGTAATAATGGCTAATAATAGCTACCATTTATCGAGCTGTAACTGCGTGCCAGGTACTATACTAAGTGCTTTACATAGATTATCAGGAACCTGCTGGGTTGTAGGTAAGAGTCCTTGATTTCAGATGCTGGCCTCTCCCTCACTGGATTAAACTGAGCATATGGATCACGTCATATTTGTGTGTGTAACCCTGGTGTCTAGTACAGTGGTGCCTGGCATAGCATTGGAGCTCAATCATGTGTCATATTGGTGGGCGTCAAAGGCCTGAGATTCCTGTCCCTCCATTCAGTCAGTTTCCCATCCTCCCCACTACCCCCCTGTACACCAATGAGTTAAAGAAAGTGGAAGGAGAACAGCACTCTTTGGCCTTCTCTTGCCTGTGCAATCTCCAAACCCTTTCCATTGCCCCCAATTTGAGCTGCAACTGAGCCATTTTAGAGATAGAACCTCGGTAAATTCCTCCCCAACTCACGGTGTCTTTCAGTGACTTCACTCAGTTCTGAGATGCTCCAGACAAGGTTTGAGGCTTGACTTCTTCCCAGACCCTGAAACCCCAGCCACGGTCTCAGTACACTCAGGCTGACTAGTGGGGTGAGTGTGGATGGAAGCAGCTGCTTAGTTTTTATTTTCACAATTGTTGAGGTTTAGGAAGGAGGAAAGAACTTCATTCCCTGATGAAAAAAAACCTTTCCTCTTGTAACCCCAACACCCAGCCCTTTGTGGGGAATAGAGATGTTTCTCTCTAGGGAGAATCTCACTTATTTTCAAATATGCCTGCCAGAAACTGAGCCGGTCTGTCACTCCCATTGCTAAGAGTGTGTGTGTGCGTGTGTGCGTGTGCAGGAGACTGCAGAGCCAGCAGCAAAGTGAACTGATCTCCAGGAAGCAGGCCCTGTCTCACCCGCATCTTAACCAGCCACTGGGGCACCTCTCCAGATCCACAAAGTGTGCTCGGACCCCACACTACCTCCTGGGAGAGCCCCGGCCTGCTTGGCCTCTCCCTGCTACTTTGTGTAAGCAAATCCGGGCTGGCCTGAAGAGCTCCTTCCACCCTGGAGCGAGTGTCTGGGGACTTTAGGGGCACCAGGTGGGAGGTGATCTGCCCCCAGGAGACCTCCCGCACTCCCGCGTGGCTGGCTGGAGAAAGGCCTCTGCCTGAGGCTCCTGCCAAAGGTCAGTTTGCAGCACAGTCAGGATTGGGCCCCAGACCAGCCAGCCCTCGGCCATGCTCACTCCTGCTCTGGGGACAGGTTGTGATCCACTCGACAAAACACTGTGTGCTGGGGACAAGAGTGAAAAGGTGGTACAATAAATGAGAGCCCAGGACTGCCAGGCTCATACTTATTCCCTCCTTCCTGAAGATGATCAGCAAGGCCAGCGAGTCCACTGCACCAGCTCGAAGAACAACAGGGCATCATGTACTTCGTAGGGCTTAGAGGCCGAGGGGCTCGGGCCGGGCCCACGGCTCAGCACCCCTCTCCCCGAGCCGTGATGCCGCCTGCGGGTCTTCCTGGCATCCTCACCACCCTTTCCCAGACCTCGCAAATAGGGTTGCCACATAAAATACAGACTGCCTGGTGAAATTTGACTTTTGGATAATTCTTCAGTCTAAATGTGCTCCGAACATTGCATGAATATACTTCTACTTAAAAAATTGTTCATTGTTTGAAACTCAAATTTCACTGGTTGTCCTGTCCTTTCACTTGCTGAATCTGGCCACCTTACTCGCAAAGTCCATTTCCGGAGGCCACTCTGTTGGTCAGGTGAATTTGATTACGGCCCCTCGTGGGGAGGACACCGCAGGGCTGGGAGGCGGTTGGGTGTTCTGCAATGCTTTAGAGGGTCGTCTCCACGTGGCTGGACTAGAAATGAACACTGTCACTCTTGATATGTAGCGATGTTTTTGATGTTTCTCGTAATTTCATTTTAGGGGTGCCCCTATCTTTGCACCCATCGACCTGTGGGCGCCTCACCCCCCTCACTTTCCTTCTCATCGTCGGTGTGTGTTGTTTTCTTCCTGTGACCAGGAAATTGTCCCAAGCGATCATTCTCCCCTCCCCTGCCCC
>NW_012153729.1:8276254-8314309 GCF_000956105.1 Propithecus coquereli
TTCTCTGAGGTTCCAGGCGTTTAGAGGTGTTTTCCAGAAAGAATAGAGCCATGTTGTCGTAGTCATTGCTGCTCCAAGGCAGCGCCAAGCGGTTGTGATTGGCCACCAGGGGGTGCAATGGAGCCACAGAGTCTGCGAGGGAACAGAGAAGGCCTTTTTGGGGACACTGGACAGCTGAGGTCCTGGTGTTCCATGTTCCCCCCAGGAGGCCCAAAGGCCAAGCCTGAGGAGGTCTTCTGGTCAGTCCTGAGAGGTCTGTCGGGGGTTCCTGGAGGGAAAAGATGGGGAGCTACGCGGGGCAGGCGGTTGAGGCAGCGTGGTGATCCCCGGGGATTCTGGTGGGCCTCAGACTGCAGAGAGGGGCCCTGGGAGAAGGAGACCCACAGACAGGAGAAAGGGTGCATGCAGTGGTGGGTGGAGGTGTCTGGACTGGCCCTGGCCACTCCAAGGTCAGGGGGTCAGGACTGGCCCTCGGTCTCTCCCCAGAGGGTCACGGGGAAGAGCAGGTGTTCCCTCTGCATGTGCAGCCGGAGTGCACCTGCGGGATGGGAGCTCTGGGGACCTTGGGAGCCTGAATGAGCTGAGGACCACTGCTGTGTGGGGTGTAGAGGCCAGGCGCTGACAGGGCGGGGATGTGTGCGGTGGAAGGACGGGCAGGTGAGGGCAAGGGAAGAGCTAAGAGGTGCAGGACGGGGTGTCAGCTGGAGGGGAGGGGCGCCAGGGCAGGCTGAGGGACAGAGAGAGGGTCCTGGACCCAGAGGGAAAGCTGGCACCAGGTGCTGATGGGGCCCCGGGGCAGCCAAGGTCAATGGCAGTCTTTGCAGTTGAGATGTTGGGTAGAGCAAACTCCTGAATATTTAGGTAAACTTTAAGTAGAACATATAGACAGGAAAGTGCCCAGATTGGCAGCTTGGAGAATTTCCACCACCTCCCCAAAATAAGCATTCAATTTAAGAAATGAATGTTACATTACCAGCACTCCAAAAGGCTCCCGGGCAGCCACTCTCCTGATCCTAACACACAGATCGAAATCCAATCCCTGGAATCACATGGTATCACTCCTATTTTCAGGCTTTTTTTGTTCAACGCTGTGTTGGTGAGTGTCACCCCTGATGCTGTGGGCTGTCGAGGTTGATTTGTTCTCATTGCCGTATGGTATTCCGTATTGTGTCTGTTCCACAATGCCTCTGACAGCGCATGGTCATTGTGTTGTTTCCGGTTTGGGAACATTATGAAAAGTGCTGCTGGGAACATTTCTGCTCTTTCAGCATTTAGTACGCAAAGGGCTGGGAGTGTGGTCCTGGGGTATGGTTATGTCCTGCTTTCGTGGGTCCTGCTGAAGTCTTCCCAGGTGGTGGCTGTATCGCCTCCTGGCTATTTAAGTACCCTAGGGTGACCACAGGCCCTGGAGACAGGCAGGGTGGAGCAGAAAGGGAGGAGGCCCGTGTCCCTGAGGACATTTGCTCGTTTGGGTTGGTTTTGGCAGTGGATGGATGAGCAATGACCGAAGTAATGCTGGAGAGTGAGGAAGATGGGGATTGACTCCCACCTCTGGATTTGGGAATTTTCCCCAGAAGAGGTGCACTTTGGGCAACTAGACTTTGATTTCATATGCGATAGAGAAGGTCATTTATGAGGAGGGCAGGACGAAAAGTGTCATCCAAGGATCAGGCCCGTTCAGCTGCTTGCCACTGTCTACGCAGCAAGGCCTGAATGCTGCTGCCATACCCCACACCTGTACAGTCTAGCCCTGTGTGCTGCTCCAGAGTTGTCAACTTCAGCTGCACGTCCTGGGGCCATTTCTTCCCAAGGCTGATGCCTGTCGCTGCTGTAGACCCTGACTTGAGGACACTGACAACAGCAGGAGAACCGAGAGGATGTGAACCAGCCATCCACCACCAACACAGAGACAGTGTGTGATGGGGGGCCAGCCAGGGTTTGCCTCTCCCACCTCACGTACCTTCTGGGCGGCTCTGGGTAGGTTATTTAACCTCTCTCAGTGGCCTTCTCTATAAGATGGGTTAATACTCACCTGTCATGGCGGCTGTGTGGATTAAAGAGACGCTTACCCTGGGCTCAGCATGTAGCGAGTGCTATAAATGGCAGCACTCACAGGCTGCCAGGACAGGAAGGACCCTCGGGAATGTGCCGCCCAAGCCTCCGAGGGACAGAGGGCGAATTGTCGGTGCCTAGCCAGTTGGTGACAGAACAGGGATTAGAGCTGGAGCTCTGAGGCTTAGCCCTTTGCTCTTTTCCCCAAACCCTGGGGCCTCAGCCGGCCGCTGGTAATCCCTCCGCGTGCAGCGCGCCAGCACTGACGTTTGCCCTCAGCGGGGCAGGGACAGGCCATGGAGCTGGCATCACCCTGCCTGGTGTAAAGCGGGAGGCAGGGTGGCAGGGATTAGAAATCTCTGAGAACAACATCACATGCTGCCCGAGTGACACCTGCTACGATAGCCTTGCAGCCAGGAGTCGTGGATTTTCCTGGTCCCTGCGCCTGCAGATGGGCCTCCAGGGTGACGGTGACTGACTCTGTGGAGGGAACACTGGGGCTCCCTCCCTGCAGGCGAGGTAAGTGAGACCCCTGGCTGTGGCTCTCAGCCTTTGGGAATAGGAGCTGCCCTGCTCAGAACTTCTAGACATGGGGAGAAAGGTGGACGCCATGGGGCTTTTTAAGTGTGTTTGGAGGCGAAGGGAGGGATGGCCTCCTCTAAGAACTGCAAATCTGCAGGGTGTCGTGGAGAGAGACAAGGGGGCCCCATGAGCCAGGCACAAGGGCGGGGGGTGTCTTGTGCACCCTCTGTGTCTGCTCCTTCCCACCCTCCCCCAGAACTGCTGCAGCCCCCGACTCCCTCTAGCCTCCGCCCACTGAATCCTGTGTGTGCATGGCTCAGTCTGTGGCCATCTGGGTAAGCGTGGAGTCCCCTAAGCGCCCCCTTTGATTAAGGGGCTTTTTCCCAGGACTGAGGGCCGAGGCTTCCTAAAAAGCTCCCAGCCACACCGTCTTGCACCCAGAGACAAGACGTCTCCCTCTGGGAGGTAAGACAAACCACATGGGTGGCAGTGGGGGGGCCCAGGTGCCCACCCGCTAAACAGTTGCTTTAGAAGTGGGCAGTGGAGGCTCATGCCCTCCTTCCCCTCCCTCTGCTGGCACCAGTGTTGGGGTGCCCTACCCATGACTCCCACCTTCTCTGGGCTCAGCTGCGCCCGGAGAGTGTGAGACAGCATCTGAAGGTTTGCAGGGGCTGCTCCATGTGTCCTTCCAGGTTCAAGGGAAAGGTGAGAGAGGCCCACGTTTGCAGTCCCTGGAAACTGCCTCGGGGGCCAGGTACCTGGGGGATGTGCCTATGGCTTTGGGGTGGCCCCACCCCAGTTCCTGCTACGAGAGGCCAGATGCAGCACCTCTGTGGCCTGCCTCCACGGAGACGAGGCCCGCACCCTGCCCCTCGCTCCTCCCCAGCAGGTGCTTCCACAGCTGGGGCACCCCGATGGCCAGGATGTTCACCCAGAGCATCCACCCCCTGAAACCCGAGGCCCTGCGCCTGCCGCCTGGGATTCCTGAGTCCCCAAGCTGCCAGCGGCGCCACACGCTCCCTGCCAGCGAGTTTCGCTGCCTCACTGTGGAGGATGCCGTAAGCGCGTTTGAGATCGAGCGTGAAGGTGAGTAGCCCGCGTGGGGGCGAGGAGGAGGCTCCACTCTGGTCTGGTTGTCCTGTGGAGACCCTTGAGCCTCCTGTCCTTGGAGGCCGGGTCCCAGACTGTGCATGTGTGTTCATGAAGGTGGGAGGACTCCGGTGCAGGCACGGGGGGGTGGGGAGGGGGGCATACGGCGGTGACTAGAGTCACCCCTCCCCCCTGCCTCGTGCCACAGCCTTCGTCTCTGTCTCGGGCCTCTGCCCCCTATACCTGGACGAGATCCGGCACTTCCTGGCCCTGTGTCCCGAGCTATCCCTGGGCTGGTTTGAGGAGGGCCGCCTTGTGGCCTTCATCATCGGCTCACTCTGGGACCAGGAGAGACTCACTCAGGTGAGGGCGGGGTGGGCTGCGGTGCCCAGCTCCTGGAAGGCCTCGGAAGACAGGGGTTCACCAGATGGTGGGGAGGGGGCCCAGGGGGTGGGATTTCTTCCTCCAGAACCAGAGAGAAGAGTTCAGGCCACAGGTCCCCTCCCAGGGCAAGATGCCCACCCCTTCTGGATCTTCAAGAAGTTTCCTCCACAGGGCTGGAAGTATAGCTCCCAATTTGGGGCCCTCCTTGGGTGGGAAGGGGGCCCTGACTGGAGGCACTCAGGGGATACCTGCTCTTGGCCCAGGCCAGGTGGTTTGGGGGAACATGTGTCAGCAGAGGTGACCTGGACTCATGTCCCTCACTGGCCTCCAGGAGTCGCTGACACTGCACAGGCCTGGGGGGCACACGGCCCACCTGCACGTGCTGGCCGTGCACCGCACCTTCCGGCAGCAGGGCAGGGGCTCCGTCCTGCTGTGGCGCTACCTGCACCATTTGGGTGGCCAGCCGGCTGTGCGCCGGGCTGTGCTCATGTGCGAGGACGCGCTCGTGCCCTTCTACGAGAAGCTTGGCTTCCACGCCGTGGGCCCGTGCGACGTCATCGTGGGCCCCCTCACCTTCACGGAGCTCCAGTGCTCCCTGCGGGCGCAGGCCTTCCTGCGCAGGAACAGCGGCTGCTGAACTGGCTGCCCACCTGGCCATGGGAGACGTGGGCGGCACGTCTCTATCTCTGCCCTGGGCTTGGCCCAGCACGGCCGGAGCACGAGGGGGGACTGGCCGTGGGCGAGTGGGGAGGGGAGAGGCAAATAAAGCCCAGCCCCGGCCGCTCAGAGCACAGCGAGTGTCCTGTCTGTCCTTGTCAGGCCCTCTGCACCTCCTGCATTCCAAGCTCTGTGCCAGAGACCCGGCTGGGCTGGTACACGGGGACACTGGGACGCGTTCTCGGGTCCCTGCCTCATTTCCTCCCCTGGGCAGGCAGGCAGGAAGCTGAGCAGCGAGGCTGCAGCTCACAGGAGCCTGGTGCTCAGGATAGCCCTGGATGGGGTGGCTGGGAGCAGGACAGGGACAGGCAGCCCCGTGAGATGGCGGCAGCATCGGGCAGGGGAGTAAGTGCAGGGGCCACTTCTTTGCCCACTCCGGGGCACCCGCTGTGGCCCACCTGTCTCCCCAGGCCCACTCTCCCCTCCTGCTGCCCCGCAGCCCGGCGCTGGCTCCGCTGCCCACAGCAATGAGGCGGTTCGCCTGCTGCCTCCCTGGCGGCTCTCTGGTGTGCTGAGCAGGGCTGTGGGGGAGGTTCAGGCGCAGGGAGGGCTTGGCCCGGCTGGAGTGGTGGACAGGTGCTGAGCTGCTCCCCAGAGCCATCTCTGCCAGGGCCCAGATAGCCCCCTCCCTGCCCCGGAGCCAAGGTGGGGGTGGGGCCCCCTGAGGTCTCCCACGTCAGCCCGAGCTGATTTCTGGACCAGCTAAACCCCTGAGAAGCCCCACAAGTTTTCCACTGTTCCTTGGGCCAAACCACTGGCTCTGAGCTCCCCATGGCCACCCTTCACCTCCCAAAATCCCAGCTTCATTCTGAGATCTCCAGTTAAGACAATACTTCCATAAAGAATATCATTTAATACAGTTGAGACACCGTCCATACAAAGTTAGCGTTACTTTTTAAAAATTAGGACCATAATATAAACTGGTCGACAACGGGCCTGACTGAGCCTTGAGCACCCTGGGGTGCAGGTCCGCCCTTCCCAGAGCAAGCTGTCAGCGGACACTGGACGAAGGGAGGGCTGGGGCGGGTGGGGACACAGCCTCTGGCTACCAAGAACACGCAAAGCTCTCGGCATCCATCTAGTGTGTCCTTGCGTGTTCTCTGCCTGAGACTGTGACCAAAGCCTCTTCCACGGTGTCCCATCTGGGAGCCCTGTGGGTGGGCTCAGGGCAGAGGGACAAGGAGAAACAGGAAGGGGCCGTGGTGGGCATCCAGCCCTGGGCACAACCGACCGAAGAGCAGCCTTGCCCCTGGCGAGGACACGCTCTAGTCATAGTGGGGAGAAGGCACCAGCAGGGGCCGCAGCAAAGACCCCCGGGAAGAAAGGAAACCCGCTCCCAGAACATGTGCCAAGCAGGGGGAAGGGGCTGGAAGTCGGGACCTGGGAACCCACAGACCTCACTCCCCCAAGGAACCCGCTTTTATTGGCCATCTCACGCAGAGTCAGCCTTGCTTGGCAGGAGGACACCCGGGTCCAGAGCCCAGGCCCCCGTCCGTGGGCCTTTGGTGTGCGGGGCAGGGTGCCCTGCGGGCGGGCAGCCATTGCAGGCACAGACCCTGCGTTGTCAGTGCTCTAGGGGTGGCAGCCGGGCCCGGCCGGCGGTCAATGCAGCACCTGGTCCAGCTCGTACTTCTCGCAGAAGCGGCTGGTGAAGGGGAAGCAGGTGAGGAACTCGACCCAGGGCCAGTTAATCGGGTAGATGTAGAGCCAGAGCACGAGGGAGGCGAAGAGGCCGGCGAAGGCCAGCAGGGACACCAGGATGAGGGCTCGCTTGCGGTACTTGTCACTGGTGCCGAAGGTGATGTAGGGCAGGAAGGCGAAGGCCAGCAGCAGGCCGCTGAGGAAGCCGAAGATGTGGGCGATGTTGTCGATCCAGGGCAGGAGCCCGCAGACGAATAGGAAGAGCACGATGCCCGAGAGGTTGAGGAAGGCCTTCCAGGGCCGCTCCAGCAGCTGCCAGCTCTGGAAGAGCTCCACGAAGAGGCAGGCGAGGAGGCCGAACTGCGAGCCGGCCGGGCCCACCTGCGGCGGGAGGGGAGACGCGGCGCCTCTGGGTACCCGGCGGGCGGGCCCGGCCCTGGTCATGCACCCGTGAGCCCTCCTGGCAGGGGTGGGGACCCCGAAGCTGAGGGGTCGGGGGCCAGCTGAAACTGCCAGACCAAAGCTGGGCCTGCTCCGCCCATCCTTTCAGCAAATGCTGAGCGCCCACTGTGTACATTCCTGGTGTGGATCAGACGCAGTAAGCACGACAGATAATCCTGCCTGGCAGCACACAGTGGGGAGGCGACAGACACTGAACAAGGTGACAAAGACTCGGGTTATACTGATCTAGAGACTTTCACTTCCGTAGGTGAAGGACGACCACATGTAGGCAATTCCGTGTGGCTCGAGCTATAGGTATGGGGCGTACTGCCAGGTGGGGACAGGGGTATGAAGAGAAACGAGGCAGAGAAGACTGGTCTGGGAAGGTCTCGTCTCTCTGGAGGTGACCCTGAGCATGGAGGGGTCAGGGATCTCTGGGGACTCAACAGCATCATTGTTCCCTGTCACCAGTGTTAAGGGACTGGCTAATAAGCTCCCAGCTCACCCGACCATGCACCGTTGAGCCCTGCACGGGAGGGGCTCTGTGTCCCTCTGGCAGATCCGGGTGGGTGGGGCGGGAGCCGCAGAGCTGGCCCTCCCCACACGCCACAAGGCTTCAGGCCATGGAGGGTCCTTTCCCATCCCCTATGTCCCTACCTCTGCCCGGTATGGGAGGAAGATGGCACTGGCGAGGTTGCCGGTGATGCCACTGAGGATGAAGATGATGGCGATACGGTGCCAGCCGGCCAGCTTCTCCAGGTCCCGCAGGATGGTCATTTGAAAGACCACGGACACAAAGCAGTGCACCACGCTGGGGGTGGGGGACACGGCAGGTGTTGGGCTGCCCACACCTGCCCACGGCCACCAGCCAGGTACTTCAGGAGCAGCCTGGCTGGCGGCCCTGGCCCAGGAGCCCTTCCTCTGGGGGTCCAGGTAGGTGGCCATCACAGGGGCAGGGGGCAGGGGGGAGCCTCCTACCCAGCATGCAGGAACAGAGAGAGCCAGAGCCTGTAGAACTGATCAGGAACCTCGGGGTTGAGGAAGGGCAACAGCCCACACACTTCGTCCAAGCAGTGCACCTGGAAGGGGGGTGGCGGGGTGCATGGTGGGCAGGCCCCAGGGAACAGGCTGAGTCTGGGGCCCCAACGTGGCAGGGAATGTGTGAGCCCTGGTCTTCGGGGGCTGCCATGCTCAGCTTCCTCTGCCTGGGCCAAAAGCCCTCACTCCCCACCCAAGGCACCCGCCGGGCCTCACCCGCCTCACCTGGGAGCAGAGCGTTGCTTCCTCATGGAAATAGCCGTGCATGAACTCACAGTATTCTCGGGTGGTGATCTCACAGCTGGGGGGGTAATGAGGCCAGGGGGGCGTCAGGACCCTGAGGAACCCCTGCCCACCTCGCCTGGAGCGCAGCGCCTGGCTGTAGCAGGCATCGCTGGCAGAAGGGGCTGCTCTTCTGCAGAGACCTTGGCTCTGGACGGTTAGCAGAGGGCATCGGCCCAGGTGGCGGGGAGGGGGCAGAGGGCCCAGAAGGAGCCGGGGCTCTGGGGAGGCGGCAGGATGGGCCGCAGCAGGCAGGGTGCCCCAGGTGGCTCACCTGCCCTTGGTGCCGATGCAGCAGGGGCGGCCCTTGATCTCACAGTCCATGTGCAGGAAGCCCGTGTGGTTGCTCTTGGCCTGCTCTGTGCAGATCTGCCAGGAGGGGCACAATCGGGGTGGGCCTGTGTGGCGGGTGGACCCGCATCCCCGCCTTTCCCAGACCATTCTCCGCCAGGGGGCATGCAATCACCGGCCACTTGGTGATGTCATCGGGCCAGATGTGGGCACCACTGGAGGCGGGCTCCTCGCAGGTCCTGGAGGCCAAGATCGGATTAGGCTGTGGCTCCCCCGCCTGCCTCGTCCCCCCACCCACAGGTGGTCCAGCTGTGGGTCACCCTGAGACCCCAGAGCGGCTCCAGGCTGTACCTGGGGTCCTGGTGGCACACAGCCCCCGATGTCCGCTTCTGGCCCAGATCGGACTTGTCCATGGGGGGCCCGGTATCATCCTGCCACTTAACGAAAGTGGCCAGAGTCTCCTGGAGGGTGGAGGAGGCTGGTCATGCGGGGCAAAGTCATCCTGTTGGAGTGGGCAGGGGACCCTCCAGGACGGGGGCCTTTCCATTTCCCCAGGGCTCAGGCGCATCTCTAGACCCCCACCCCACCTGCCACTCCCGAAATCAGCTTTCGCCTCTCCAGGGCCGCGGGAGGTCAGCTGCCACTCAGCAGCTGGGTCTGCATGCGGGGGCAGGACAGAGGAGGGCAGGCAGGGAGAAAGGGGGAACGTGGTCACTGCCTTCCAAGGGCCCCTCCCCCGGCCAGGGCGGGTGCAGGAGCAGGGTCCAGCAGGGCTGGAGGCCACCCGCACCGAGCAGTCCTTGCGCTGGGTCTGGATGCAGCCCGAGTGGTCGTTCTGGACACAGCAGCCCGAGTCCCGCTCCAAGTCTTGCTCCCGAAGCACCAGCTGCTGGATCTGCTGGTCCTTCCGGATGCAAGGCGAGAACTTGGCTCCCAAGTGGATCAGGTCAATCTGGGGCGGGGAGGGGCAGGGCAGGGGGGAGAGTGAGCTTAGTCCCCAGACCCGGGAGGGGCCCGGCACTCCACCTCTGCTCCGCTGAGGGGGCCGCTGAGCAGTCCAGCAGCATGACTGCCCAGCCGGGGGCGGCAGGGCACAGGGCTCTCGGCTCAGATGTCCCCCAGCCCGGCCCTCACCGAGCTGGGGCCGACCCAGAAGTTCTCCTGCTGGATGTACTTCACGCTCTCGTACACGCCTTTGTTCCTCAGCACCTGTCGCAGAGGCCGTGCAAGGGAGGGTGTCAGAGTGGTGGGGGCACGGTGGGCTGGGGGGCGAGGGGTGGGATGGCTGTCCCCCGGGTGGAGCCCCCAGAAGGGGCCAGCTCTGGTGAGCCCGAGCACCCTCCCACTTGGGCCAGATTGTTGCGGTGGGAGGGATTCGGTGTGCACAATGCTGAAGCCTCCTGTGGGGGCTGGGACACCCAGGGGTCTAGCAGACTCACCAGCTGAGTGGTGACATGTTGGGCAAAGCCCACAGGCGCGATGCCATAGGTGCAAATCACCAGCAGCGTGATGATGATGTGGACGAAGGTGAGCCAGTAGGTGAAGTAGGGCCTGGGGCAGAGGCTCGAGTCAGGCAAGCCCAGCTCACATCACGACCCTCAGTCCCGGCCCCAGGGCCACACCTGGCCTCTCTGCTCTCCGCTTCCAGTTCCCGCCAACTCATCCCGCGCCAGAGCCAGGTCTAAGGTGCACCTGCAAGCATCTCTCTCCTGGCTTAAAACCCTCGGATGGCTTTCTACTGCCCTTGGGATAAGTTCCCAAAGCACGGCCTTGCTGCACGTGCCCACTTTCCAGCCTCTTTGCATTTCCCGGAACAGGCCACGCTCCCTGCAGCCCCAGGGCCTTTGCACACAACATAATTCCTGTTCACCTGACTGTACCCTCCCCACAGCTGTTCACCCTCACTGTTGTCCTCCTCCAGGCCACTCCCCGTACCTGTCATTGCTTGGTTTTTTGTAATTTGGGGTTCAATGTCTACTGGGTCATTGCTAATCTTATATTCTGCGAAAATCACCCCTCCCAGCTGACCTCCCCAATGTTTCCGTACATGGCCTCCCCACTGACCCCCAGCCCCAGCTTCTCTCTGACCCACCCTTTCCTCCCTGCTCCATCCTCTTGGGGCTCCACTGCGGGGCCTGGGTACAGTGGCATTCAGTGGATGTTTGTTGACTGACTGCGGTCTGGGAGCCGGGCTCAGGATGCAGGCCCAGTAAGTAGCAGGTGGAGGAGAGGCAGCAAGCACCCTTCCTGGGGCCTGGGCATGCTGCCCCAGGACAGGCTGTGCCTTTGAGCTTGTCACTACACTTCTGACCCACAGAAGGTGCTCGTGAAATGCTCGCTGTATGAATAAGGGGCGCTTTGGGGGAGGGTCCAGGGAATGTGGACGTTCCCAGACGCTCCCAGGGCGGGGCTCAAGGGCCGCGCTCACCGGTGGCTGTCGAAGCTCTCCAGCTGGCGCTGCACGGTGCTGCTGATGCTGCGGCGGTAGCTGCGGTTCAGCCAGTTGCCCACCACGCCCAGGCCGTAGTGCCGCTTCTTGCGGTCAAAGGCAAAGTGCTTCACCGTGGAGGCGATGCGCTTGCCGCGCCTGGTCGTGGGCACCGAGGCTCGGCCACTCTCCTTCCTAGTGGGCATGGTGGGGTGGTTCTCAGCCAGGGGCTCGGAAGGGGCTCAGGGCCAGGGTAGGGCATGGGGACACCCCCAGTCTGTGTGGCTGGGCCAGAGGAGGGACCCTGTCCCCGCACTCACAGGGGGACTTGCACCCCATCTGAGGAGACAGGGGAGGCTGAGTGAGGAATCCCTCGGAAGTAGCTGGCAGAGAGTGGGGGAGACTCGAACACGTCATCAGGCATGGAGCTCATTTCTTCCTGGGGTGGGGACACAAGAAGACAGCATAAGGAGTTACTGTCCCAAATACTGCCCCCAACCCCAACTCAAGAGCAGGACAAGGCTGGACAGACAGGCTCTTCAGGATGGAGGGGAAAGCCACATGCCTGTCGGCTGTGATGGCGACTTTCCCGGCTGGCGCCCCGTGCCCCACCCCAGGCCCCCACTCTGCCCGACAGAAAGATGGGGGCCCAGTAGCTCCATGTGTGGCCACACCCCCTCCCACCGATGGGCCTCTGGATATCTCAGGGGCTCCTGGCACAGCACGATCAAGACCAAGGTCACCTCTCCCAGCTCCCAGGCCACCCCGTCCCTGCTGTCCCCAAGGGTCCATACCCCATGCTTGCCTTACTAAAAAATGAGGAGTCAAATGTGTCTGCCCCATCGACCGCGTCCTCCTCCAGGAAGCTGGGGTAGGCGAAGCTGCGTTTGATCACCCGGCACCGCTGTCCGGTGGCATCCAGCACCGAGCGCCCCTGGGCACGGGGCAGGGACACAGGCATCAGCACCAGGGGGGCCCAGCCACCCTGGCACCTCCATCCACCTGGAGGCAGAGCCTTGCAGGCGAAAGGAGCTCCTGAGAGTAGAAGGGTGGGGAAAGGGGCCCCGAGCATGCCACCCTCACCCCGGTTTGGAGTTATCTTCTCCCTGGAGACCTCCTGCCCCTCTGGCTTGGGCAGCTGGCCCCTGACCCGCAAAACAACCTGCATTCTATATATCCTATACCCTTACTTCTGGGGCTTGGGGCCATGTCCCTCCAGTCCCACTTCTTGGTACCTTTCTGATCCCATCTCCTGCCACTCCTCCCATAACTACCCCTCATTAAAAACCACATCAAACCACCTGCTGCTCCCTCAAAGCACCACACTTCCTCCTACCTCTAGGCCTCTGCATAGGCCATTCCCTCCGCTGAGAATGCTGTTCCCTCACTTCCTTCCCTGGTAAATGTTTCCTTATTTTTCTGGGCTCAGCTCAATGTCTTCCCTGACACCAGCCCCTCCCCTGAACTGACCACCCTGACTGGTGACATCTGCCCCTCACCCTGGGCTGGAAGCTCAGCCAAGGCAGTGACTCCGGCTTTGCACCCCTATGCCCAACACAAAACAGGGGCTCAGTAAATGCGGGCAGGTGAGTGGCAAGTGCATGCCTCGCTTCCTGCCCGCCCAGTGCAGGAGGCCGTGCAGAAACCAGCTTCCAAAGGAGGCAGCAGCAGGGTGCACGCAGGGGGGAACCGGGCTGGAAGGACACAGGTCTGGCTGCCAGGCTTCGGGGCCCCTCTCTCTGCTCTGGGGGCCCAGGCCACTCTCTGTCCTTGGCACAGAAGGCAGACCCCAGGGTGAGCTTTAGGGGGCGCTATGAGGAGTGGGAGGGAGGGATGACGGGGGTCATGGGCAGAGGCGTGGGGGGCAGCCTGCAGGAGGGGGCCCTCACTTTGAGAAGGGCAGCGGCAGCTTGAAAGCTCATGTGGGCCACAGATATCCTCTTGCGGCGCGGCAGGTGAGAGTAGCCAGAGCGGACGCTGGTGAAGGAGGTGAGGGACAGGACCCCGGGGGTCAGCGGCGGGTGCGGGGCATGGGGCCGGTCCGCCTCGTCCGGGTGGCGGAACGCCCGGCCCCGGGCCAGCGGGTCCACAATCTGGAAGCGGGGGAGGTGGTGAGCGGAACTGATCTGCTCTGGGCCCTGGGGGAAGCCGCCCACCGCCCCTCCCCCAATCCATGGAGCCCACCTTGGGCATCTTGCAGGGTTTGGGGGACTCGGTGCCCTGGAAGGACGGCACCTCCTGGCTGAGCAGCTCCAGGTCCCTCTGGCACGAGGCCTTCAGGCGGCCGTAGCGCACGCTGCAGTGGTGCAGGCTGCGGCGCTGCCAGTGCTGTCGCTTCCCCTCCCAGTCGCCGCTGACCCCGAACCACTGGGCCGTGCCCCTGCGGGGGTTGGGGGTGGGGACAGGGCAAGTGGGTGGATGCTCGCGCACACCTGCGCACAGGGGTGTGTGTGCAGGAAGGGTGGCAGCGCGTGGTGCCCAAGCGTGCAGAGGAAGAGGCGTGAGGGATGACCGCGTGCGTGCACCCGAGGGCCTGCGGGGGGTGGGGGCAGACTGGCCTGCCCTCCAGCCCTCCAGCCCCCCAGCCCCGGGGTTGGAGCCCAGTGACCACATGAGCAGGAGCAGAGTGAAGACTGGGCGTGAAGAGCTGGCCTGGGAGGGCCCCGGGAACCCCCTCGCAGGGCAGTAGTCCACCTCCAGCTCCCTGAACCCCCTCAGCCTCTGCACTGTGACTTCCTGCGAGGCCTCAGTTTCCCCATCTATGCCATGATATTAGGTTCTGCAGGGAGACGTAGCTCACTAATGCCTGCCTCCTCCTCCCGAAGAGGGGACAGGAGGCGCAGGCCCAGCGAATGTCCAGTCGCCAAGAATCTACAGGTTGCTGGGGGTGGCCAGGAGGGTGGGGGGCTCACTTGCGGATGCTCTGGGACAGGGAGGCCTGGCGGCGGAAGCCGGGGTGCTTCTCTGAGCTGCTCTCCTGCCATCGTGTCCGCGGCTCCTGGAGGCTGATGCTCTTCAAGTAGGCCGGGTTCTTGGGCCTCTGGGGGGTGGGGAGGGAGCGCGAGTTGTGACGTGCGGAGCCCAGGTCCCCGGCTGGCTCTTCTTTGGCCTCCCAACGTGAAAACCCTGAGAACAAACCTCAACCCTGATTTATAGCTCTGAGGTGCTTTCATTCTGAACTTAAAATCACCATTTTCTCATGGTTTTCAGCCAAACCCGGCATGCGTTTCCCTAGCTGCTCATCCAGTGCTTCCCACTACACGTGACGTCCGCGCCCGCTTCCGCGCGCTCTGCAGAGCGCTGGGGGCGAGCGGGCGGCGCGAACATCGCTCCCGTTATGTCCAGGCCATGCTGTTAGGAGCCTGTTTTCAATGAGCTCTTTGTGGGGCAAGAGTCCAGACTGTCGGAAATGTTGATTCATTTTCATCTTCCCAGAGGAACCGGGCGCAGCAAAGGCAGGCTGCTGATGCTGCAAGACACTGTCCCCATTCACCTGAGTCGCAGACAGCCCCACCCCTCAGCAGGGACACCCGGAGTTGGGCCTGGGAGATGAGATGAAAACTGCCAGGGCCCAGGTTCACCAGCACGCCCTCTCTGGAGGCCTGCACTGCCTGTGTCCCCTTGGCCGCGGCGAGACGAGCCCCCTGCATTCAGGGCCTCACTCCCTGTGACATTTCGGGCCCAAGAAGGAGGGGGTGAGGCCTGAGTCGGCTGCACGGCCAGCTGTAGCTCAGGAAGGCGTCTCTCTGGGAAGTGAAACTGTCTGAAAGGAGTTGCATGCGCACATCTGCGACCTGTGGCCGGGCCGTGAGCCCCCTGGCCGCCCCCTTACCTCAGGCAGCATGCTGTCCTGCTCCCCAGGGGCCTGGGCCTCTTTCTCAGGTGGCGGGATGGTAATGGACAGGTTGGGTGGCTTCCGGCTCTGCAGGCGACTGCTGGACACAGAGGAGACGCTCCCGCCATTCTTGCCGGCGGAGGCCATGGTGGGCGGGAAGCAGGAGGGCTGGATGGAGACAGGGAGAGGGGCAGAGGGCGTGGGCGGGGGCGGCAGGACCTTGGGAAGGTGGGGACCTGGTGACAGGGCAGGCAGCCAGGACTAAGAACCAAGCTGGTACACCAAGCCACTGACAAGGTCTTGACAGCTCCACTGGGCAGGTGCCTGCTGCGGCTGCACCTGTGCGGGGAGAGGAGGTTCTCAGAGGAGGGGTCCCTGAGCCGGGCAGCAGGAAGTGGGGCTCGGCCGAACTCCCCAAGAGACGAGAGCTCCCATGCTGGTGCCTGTCCCCTACAGCTGCCCAGCTCGTTTTTCAAAGATAAGTGAAACTGCCACCTGTTTGGTACTTTTTCTTTTCACAGTGAGAAAACAGGTTATTTTGACAATAGAAATGACATACACTCATTGCAAAAAAAGAAAAAAAAAACTCAGGGGTCCATAAAGTAGAAAGCGAGGTGAGAGCACAGCCCGCCTGTGCCCCCTCCTCTGGGGGTGCCTCTCTGCGCCGGAAACAACACAAGTACTTAAAGATTTCACACATGCTCAGACCTTCTCATCTGCAGTGTGGACATCTTTCCCCATCAACACAGACAGACAGACCTGCTCTAGCTCTTCTGACGACTGCAAAGATTTCATTGAGTGGAACACACCAAGGTTTTTTGATTCCCAATTAATGGTTACTTAAGATCTTTCTGGCACTTCAGACATGTCTCTGATGTTGCAACAAACACCCTTGCCTATACTGTGTGTGCTTGTTCCAGTATTACTGCAAGACACAGTTCTAGAAGCAGAATGGCTGGGTTGAAGGGTAAATACATCCCAAATTACAGTGGATCTTGCCAAATACCCCACAAAGAGGAGGTGGCAATTTACCCGACTGGGGGCTCTTCCGTGTGTGCCCCGAGTCCCACTTCCCCTCTGTGCCCACCAGAACTCACACCCACTGCCTGTTTCACTCTCTTCATTTCAGCTCTTGCTCTGACCCATGACCTTTTCTTGCTAACCTCCAGCTGCTTCCTCTCCCCTATGTCCCAAGGTTCCCAGGGCAGGTTTGGTTTTTCCTCCCCTTGTACAAGGCCAGGGACTCCAAGCCCATCTTCCGACGTGGGTCCCAATCCTGGGTGTGCAGGGACTGGGGGAAGCTCAACCGGGAGCCCTGTGGCCACGGGGGTGTGTGGCCGCTAAAGCGTGGGGCACGCAGGCAGGCAGGGCAGCCAGGTTTATTCTGAGTCTGCCCCGCCTCCACCAGAGCCACCATCCTCCCCCCTGCAGGGCCACACCAGTCTCCCAATTCCTCTGCCTGCTGCCTATAGGACCCCCCGATACTGGCTTCTCCACGCAGCAGCTGGGGTCGGCTTCCAAAAGCACGAGTCGCACCATGTCACACGCTGCTTAACACTGCCCAGCACTGCCCGTTCTCACTTAACGTCCAAACTTGTCCCTGTGCTTCCAGGAGCCCTCTGCATCTCCTCCCGCTCTCTTGCTTCCCCCGACCCAGCCGCTCTGGGCCCCTCGTTGTCTCAAACTGGCTGAGCTCTGCTGGGAGGTGGGGTGGTGGTGTTTCCTGGTGGAAAGCACAGGCTGGACCCCCGCGTGGCCTGGCACTTGCTGTCGGGGAGGGTCGGCCAAGCCCGTGCCCATACGATGCGGGAGTAACCGTCCCTCCCTCCCTCGGAGTAGGGCTCGGGGATCCAATGAGTAAACGCACGACCAACACTCAAGCGGTGCGTACACTCAGAAACCCAGGAACGCGTCTACGGCCACGCACCCTGAACACGCCTGGTCTCGTCTGATCTCGAAAGAAACGCAGGAATGCTCACCGAGAGCCGAAAGGTGGAAACGACCCAAATGTCCGTCAGCAGAAGCGCAGACAGACAAAACGCGGCAGAGCCACGCAGGGGAGTGTCGTGATGCCCCAACACAGGCTACGACGTGGACGAGTGGAAGGAGCCGGTCACAGAAGGCCGCCTACTGTGACTCCATTCGTATGAAAGCCCACACTGGGGACACTTAGATTAGGAGTAGATCAGTGGTTGCTTAGGGCTGGGGAAGGGGGCGTGGGGGGGACAGCTGAAGGGAGCAGGATTGCTTTGGGTGGTGAAAATGTTCTAAACTTGGCTGTGGTGATGGCTGCACGGCTTTGTGACCGTACTAAAAACCGCCGAACCGCACGCTGTAAACGAGCGAACTGAATGGCGTGCGGACTGTATCCCGACAAAGCCAGGCCTCAGTCTGAGCCAGGCACTCCTCCCCGTCACACAGCAGAGAAGGTGGCTCCTCCTCATCCTCTGGTCCTCAGGGTAGCCCCCCCCACCCTCTTCATTCCCCCGCTGGCTCCCACGATTACCCTCCCTCCTTCAGCATTCACGGCTGTAGGGCCAGAAGAGCGTCAGCCTCCTCCCACCCCCAAGACTCAGTATCTGCTGGATAACAGATGCCCGTAGCAGCCAGTGCCCCGGGCCCAGCCACCCGGCCCCCGGCTTCCTACCTTCAAGGTCTGGGCTCGGCCCACGGATTCCCGGTCTTGTCGCGAAGGTCTTCAGAGCATGTTCTTGTCCTCTCCTCGCTGTACAGACGCTGCCAGGGTCAAACTCTATGGACAGGTGGATGGACGGACAGACGACGGTTCCAGGTCAAGCAGGGCAGCTTCCTGGGTGCTCTCGGCCTGCAGCGAAGGGAGGGCAGGCTCCAGGGGGCAGGCTGACCATTGGGCCTTTTGATCCTCCTGACCTCAGTCTCCCCACCTATGAACTGGGGATCATCCGCCTGCCTGGGGCTGCCCAGAGGTGCCTGAGGGGTAGCAGTGGGACAAACCGAGACTCGGGGATGGGCTCAGGCCCTCCTCTGACTCCCTCCAGCAGTGCCCTTTGCGTACCAGAGCGGGGACTTTGGCTGCTGGGGCCCTTATAGCACAGGTGAGCGGAATGCTGGGTGTGGAGGGGGCGCCAAGGAGAAATCTTGAGGCAGAGCTGGGCCTGGGACGTTTCCTGCTTCTTTCAGGCTAGACCAACAGCATCAGCTGCACTTCCTTCCATCCCAAAGTGCCAAGGAGGCCTGACCCCGCAGGCAGGAGCAGACCGCCCGGCCGTGTACACTGAGGCCCTGATTGTGGGCGCTGAGCAGGGTTGGCTCCAAGGAGCCCAGGCAGCCACACGAGGACACCTCTCGGGTGAAGCCATGGCCAGCACCCCGAGTCCCGCGCCCACTCTGGGGACAGCTCCAAGCAACAGCCTCACCTGGGGCCTCTGCACAGAAAGCTCCCCAGCTGGACCTCCCCGGGAGCAGGTGCAGTGAGAGGGCATCGGGAGGGCTCTGCCCTGGGAAACCGCACCGAGGCGGAAGGGAGGCAGCAGCGGAAGGAGGCTGGGGCCACCGGGCTGCAGTTAAGGCCACCAAGGAGGCGCGATCTTTCTGGAATCCAGAGCTGATCACACCTCCCAGGAGTCAGCACTTCAGGTCTCCCCCACACGCCTTCTAGACAAACCATGTCCTCCTGGGGCTCCCCAAGCTCCCATCTCCTGTCACCTGAGGCCTTGCACATGCCAGGCTCTGCCTTGCCTGCCTAGCCAAGCCCTACTGCTCCTTTAAGGAAAGTAAAATGTCACCTCCTCCAGGAAGCCTGCCCTGTCACCACCAGACAGAATCAGCCATTTTCTCATCTGCTCTCTCACAGCGTCCTGCAGATCTGCCTACATGTAGGTGCCCCCTACTCGACGCTGGGCAGCGTAGAACCCAGCACTCCGCTGGCCCCAATTAATGGCTAATTGGGCAGGAGGCTGGTGAGAGGGCATGGGTGACTGGGGATGGTCAGTCCACATTGGCCCCAGACGGCAGCTGTCCCCCCAGTCCTGCAGTGAGCCCTGGAAGCAGCCCCCAGCTCTGTGCCCACTGCAGGGCCAGGATGGAGGAGGCTAGATGCTGTCCTAAGATGAATCCCCAGTGGAACCCCCCTCAACACAGTCCAGACTCCCCATCTGGCTCCTCCTGGGGTGCTGCCCAGCCAGCGTCCCCCTCCTGAGGCCAGGCCATTCCAGCTGGGACCTCCTGACCCAGGACCTGTTGTGCCGCTGGCATCTATGCCACCCTCCTGCCGGGAGGGGCAGACACAACCCCAGGCTGAAAGAAGGGGAGACTCAGACAGCCCCAGGGCACTCCTGGGGAGGGGTCCCCAAGAGAAGTGGCCTGACCCTGGAGAGTAGGGCATCTGGGAGAGCAGTCTTAAGCACAGAGCACGCCAAGAGTCCTGGGCAGTAGCCTGTGAGCAGCTTCACCGCCTGGGCCTCGGTTTCTTTCTCTGTGAAGCAAAGGAGTGGGACAAGGTGCTGGCCCAGCTTTGACACCCAGGAAGTCCATAGAGTATAAAACGCCAACTTTGCCCCGGCCCCTCTCCACCAGGGAGCAGAGGGCCCGTTCCTGAGACTACCTGCCCCCGACTTGTGCAAAAGTTGGGGGGCCAGGAGCCCAGCCCCCTCCTCAGGGCTCAGGACTGTCAGACCCACTCTTGAGCCAAGTCCAGGGCGTGGAGGAGCACATGGCAGGGACCAGGCAGAAGAAGGTGCTGGAGCCTTGGAGCCGCCCTACCCAACACTCATCATCTCCTGTCCCCAGAAGTGCTTGCTCACTGCAGAGGAAATGGTGACATCCTGGGACCAGGCTTCCTCCTGGCCCGCGGTCACATCCGCCACTCTTGCTAAGATCCCAGGCTTGCTTCCGCACCTAGCCCACGGGCTGGCCACTGCCACCTGCCCATGGAGGGTCCTGGCTTCCTTGGGGCCGTGTACCCCAGCCCCAGAGTAGCTGGGAGGCTCCAAAGGGCGCTGGAGCTCGGGGGTGGGGGGAAAGGGGGAGTCAGGATGGGACAGACTGTATTTCCTCCTCTTTGGGGGCAGGCCCAGCATGGGGGTGTGGACGGCAGATCCAGAGAAAACGTGAAGTGCAGAGTTCAGATCACCCCGGGGTCCCCATGGGTTGGGGCCTCTGCTTCCCACCCTGCCGGGGGTCAGGGCCACCCCCACCTCAGACAGCTTTTAAGATAGCACAACCCAGGTAGCAACGGCCAAGATCTGGCACATATGACAGAAATGCAGACTCAGAAACCACTGGAGCTGCTGCCCAGAGAATCCGGTTTCCCCACAAAGGGTGGGGCTGGGTGCTCCCAACCAAGCCCTGTCCCACACAGCCAGTGTAAGCAAGGGCTGGAGGGACCCCCTCCCCACCAGGAGGCCTGCTGGATACTGTACCCCTCCTTCTGGCTCGGCTGCAGCCCATTCTCCCCCCCACCCCCGGCTCCAGCTGCAGTTCCACCTGTGTTGAGGTGTCTGGCTCGAGTCCCCTTTCTTCGTTTCCACCTGCCTGCCACCAGCACCCCCACACTAGCAGGTTCCTGCGGCCTTGCTAATGGCAGATGCCACAACTCCTGAGCTCTGTCGACTTTACGGGCCAGGGCAGGGCGAGAGCATCACCTGCGGCCCCAGACAGAAATAGGCAGGAGCTAGACAGGAGGGCCAAGCCTGCACGTGGCCAGAAATGGGGACAGAGGGGAGTGAGGGGCCCTAGGATAAGGAGTGAGCAGCTTGCTCCCCTTCAGACAGGAAAGAGGGAGACCACCCATAACCACTGGATGTGGCCAGGCAATTTAGAGGACCCCCTGTGGGGAGGGGCTGAAGTCCCCTTTGCAAAGGAAGTGAGGAAACCACCACCTGTCCCAGAAGCCACTTCCAGCCTGGTTGGGGCTCTAGAGCTGTGCGGAGACCACCTGATGTCCCGGAGAGCGGCGGTCAGGACAGAAGCAGGCGGTGCACACAGCCTGGACGATGTCTTCTCCCCAGCTTCTCTGCCACAGAAACCGAAACTCGATCTTCCCTCCCTGTGGCCCTGCTGGGAACCACGGCATTTTTAGAAAGCTGCAGAGAGGAAGCGGGGCCCTCACCACTGTGCAATCCCCAGCAGAAACCCTGGTTCTGCTGACCTCGGGGAGTTCTCCAGCTGCGCGGCGGCCTGGAAGGACAGCTCATGTCTCCCCAACACGTCCCCAAGCTGGGCCCCGCAGAGCCAGTGACTCAGCCCTGCACATTCCTTGCCCTGGCAAGAGGCGGTAGGGACCAGGGCAAAAGGCAGAGAGTGGAAAGAAGGCTGGCCCCGGGGCTGGGGGTGGTCTGGGAAGTCAGGAGAGACAAAAGGGAAGGTAGGGGCCTCAGCAGCAGCAGCATGTCCCCCAGAGGCCCCAGATTCCACCAGCAGACTTAGAGGGGACGGGTAAGGGGGCTCCAGGGCTAGGGGCCCAGCTGTCAAATCTCCAGGAGCCAACCAGGGGCCTGCACGCCCTCCTCCCTCCTGGCACCTGGAGGCAAGTGGGTGCAGACACGCACTTAACCTGCTGGTGAGCACTTCTGCCCGGCAGCGCCATGCGCCGACGGAGGAAGAGCAAATGGCCTGTGGGTTCCCCAGATGTCCTATGAACGGCGGGCCTTGCCCAGACAGCCCTCTATTTCTTTCTCCCTCTCGCCCTCCAAGGGCTTGCCCCAAACTCGATTCAGAAGATCAAGAACTGGAGGTTTGGCCGGGCGCGGTGGCTCACGCCTGTAATCCTAGCTCTCTGGGAGGCCGAGGCGGGCGGATTGTTTGAGCTCAGGAGTTCGAGACCAGCCTGAGCAAGAGCGAGACCCCGTCTCTACCAAAAATAGAAAGAAATTAATTGGGCAGCTAAAAATATATATAGAAAAAAATTAGCCGGGCATGGTGGTGCATGCCTGTAGTCCCAGCTACTTGGGAGGCTGAGGCAGAAGGATTGCTTGAGCCCAGGAGTCTGAGGTTGCTGTGAGCTAGGCTGACGCCATGGCACTCACTCTAGCCAGGGCAACAAAGTGAGACTCTGTCTCAAAAAAAAAAAAAAAAAAGAAAAAAGAACTGGAGGTTTGGGGCTTGGCCACCCACTGACTTCTTTGGGCTCTCCCCCATCGGACCCCGGGCTCTGGGCTCCCCTCCACCCATCTGCAGAGGCTCAGGCGGCCCAGGCTGACCACAGACACGGGAAACGGGTGCTGGGCTCCAGGAGCCGCCGAGAGCAGGGTGTGAGGGTGTGGGCCCGTGTGTGTGTCTGGCAAGGGGGACACAGCATGACCTTAGAGCAGTACAGAACCTGACATCCATCTGGGCTTTCTCAGAACCAATTGCCAGCAGGGCTCGCAGAGGTGTGAATGTCCCTCTCCCCTGCTGGGGTCCCTGGTCCAGGAGGCCGGCTGGAGATACCCGAGCCCTGTGTTCCTGAAGCCCAAGATGCAGCAGCTGCTGGCAACATGCAAGGTTGGGGGCACACAGGCAGCAAGAAGGCAGCCAGGTCACCCAACATGCACAGTGCTGCCCCCCACTGTACCCTCCCACAGGCCCCTCTGGAAATCTCTGGATCCCAGAAACTGCTGTGGGGGGGCAGGATACAGACGTCCTTGCACACCCCAGGCAAGCGGCAGCAGCTCCCAGAGCCAGGGGTTCGACTGCAGGCTGGGGGACAGTGGAGAGAAAGGAGGAAGCACAGTGGCCAGGTCCTGGGGTGCTCTGCCCAGGGCCTGCCGTGTCGAGAAGGCTGCACATTATGCCCCAGTTCTGCTGCTCCTTCAGCACGTGGGGAAGGGGGAGATGTCAGAAGTGGCCCCCGGAGGCCCAGAAGGCCCCATGTATTCAGGCTCAGACGCCAGGACACCAGAGGGTTCCTGGAGGGGGTGTATGTACACGCGGGGAACCACACCAGCGCAGGCTTGTGTGAACCGCACTGTGCTCCGAACACTCATGAAGAGTTGCCTCTCGGGGTCCTGGGAGCTGGGTTCTCACGGGTCCTCACAAGCGGTAGCAGGAGGGTCCAGCACATGCTCAGTGGTTGAGGGGAGGGCAGGCCCGCTTCACTTCTGCTGGCAGCTCCTTGACACCAAGGTGTGACCGCGCCGTTTCCAAACACAATCACCAACCCATAAAGACGGGCTCTGTCCTGGGCTTGTAAGGTGAGTCCACCCATTTCCACCCGCTTCTCATGGTCTGGCTCCAGAGCGGGAAAACACCGCCCAGCGGGGGAAAACAGGGCATAGGCCCAGTCCCAACCGCTGTGTGATCTTGGGCAAGCCACTTAATGTCTCTGAGCCTCAGTTTATGCGTAAGATGTAAGACCTAGGTGGCTTTGTCACCATTAACTGGGCTCAGCCCAGGAGCACGTTCGGCTGAGGGACAGAGTCTCCACCTACTTTACAGACAGGCAAACACCTTGCCCAGCATCACCCATCCAGAAACAGGGCCCTGGGCTGGCTGGGCGAGAGCCCAGGGAGCTGATGGCTGCCATGGGTCCCCTCACTTCTGGAGCCCCCCAGCAGGGAGGGAACATGCCAGGCAAACACTTCAGCTTGTAAACAGTCATTAAGGAGCTAATAAACCTGATTTCCCAGAACCTTGCCCCGGGGCTCCCTGCTTGCCCGGGAAGGGGCTGGGCCCAGTCCCAGGGGCTGCCAGGGCTCAGGGCACTGGGACAGCAGCCCGTGCAGCACCCATGTGGGCTAAGCCACCTGTGCACGGCCCCCAGCTCACTCGGAGGCAGCGTGGGGCCTCTTGTGGAGGAATGAAGAGGGCTGGGGGGCAGGGACAGGACTCAAACCTGCCTTGGCCACCTACCTGCCGGGAGACTTTGGGCAGGCTGGCACTGCTGAGCCTGTCTCCTCTGCTGTGAAATGGGGTGACACCTCACCCAGAGGCAGGAGTAGAGGTGACAGGAGATCGTGAACATACAGCGCCTGGCACACAGCCATGGCTCAGCTGTAGCTCCTTTTATTTCTGGCTGAGCTCTGCCACCGACACTCACTTGGTCTCTACATCTCGCCTCAGAGGTGACAGATCTCTATTTGACAGGCGGGGAAACTGAGGCTCAGAGAAACTACGTCACCTAAGGTCTCGTAATTGGGGACAGGTGGGGCTGAGACTCCAGGCAGGGTCCTGTGGTCTTAACCCCCGCATTCTGCAGCGTCCTGCCACCCTGAACCATGAGGCGCAGTGGCAAAGGAACAGGCCAGGGGTGGAGACTTGGAGTTGTCGGGATGCTGGAGCCAGCTCTGGGTGTGTGGCCTTTGACTCATGGACCCCTCCCTCCCCCCAAGCACAAGTGACAACACCTAAGCGCTTGGGTAGCACTTCTCAGCTTACAGAAGGGCTTTTACAAACATTATCTCACTTAATTGAGGTTGAGGGTGAGAGGCGGATGTCATTATCCTCACCGGCTGACAAGGTCATAAAGGGCTCAGGCCAGGTCTTCGGTTCTAAGTCCTACTCCCACCCCAAACCCCACGGCAGACCCCCAGCCCTTCTCTTCCTGGCCTTCTTGTGGCCACACGGAGGTGATGAACAGGGAGAGGGAAAAGGTGCTTCTTGCCAGGGACCTGGGGCAGGAAGCCATCCCTGCACCACCTGAGAACGCTGCTGGCACAGGCTCGGGGGCCACCCGCGGGAGGCAGCTTACCCCACTCCTGGCCCCACGAGCCTCAGCCAGAGAAGGCACAGCTGAGGGTCATCATCTCCGTGACCTGCCCCCAATACCATCAGTGACACACATGCTGGCAGGCAGGGAAACCCCTGGGCGGGGTCAGCAGTGCACGCCCAGGTGGAAACCCTCCCTCATTTCCCTTGGCCACCAAGGCACTGAGGTCTCCCCACCCCAGACACAGCCACTTCTACAGAATGATAACAGCAGCACCGCTGCCCTGTGTGCGCGTCCTCGTCTAGTCTTCCAGCAGCCCACGAGATAGGGCCTCTGCCGTCACCAAGTCTGCGCCATGGGCAGGCGGCTGCACCGCCAACAGAAGTGGCCCCAATACCATTATTGCGATGGCCCCCTGGTGCTCCTACCAGGGTTGGCCACTGGGCTGAAGGCTGTACGTGAATCACCACCCCATACAACCCTCCCAAGTAGACTACTGTTACCCCACTCTACAGCTGTGGAAACTGAGGCATGAACTTTTTTTTAAGACAGAGTCTTGCTCTGTTGTCCTGAGTAGAGTGCCGTGGCATCATAGCTCACAGCAATCTCAAACTCCTGGGCTCCAGCGATCCTCCTGCCTCAGCCTCTCAAATAGCTGGGACTACAGGTGTGTGCCACCACGCCCGGCTAATTTTTCTGTTTTTGGTAGAGATGGGGTCTCCCTTTTGCTCAGGTTGGTCTCGAACTCCTGGCCTCAAGCAATCCTCCTGCCTCAGCCTCTCAAGTGCTAGGATTACAGTGCGAGCCACCAAGCTTGGCCAGCATGGACTATTTAAGTGACCCCATGCTACTGAGCACATTGTAGATCACTGAGCCTGCTGGCCCCTGGACCTGGACGCTTGGTTCCCCAAGCTTGGAATCACCCCCCACTCCCTCTGCCAATCACAACACTCCCCTGATACTCCGGGCCTGTGTCCCTGATCGGACGGCTGCCGGCACTGCCCACTTGGCTCACGCCACTTTCCTAGAGGGGCCAGGGTGGCACTGGGCCTGGAACTGCTTTCTGGCAGCTTTTGAGGCACACAAACAACTCACGTCTGGGACCCCAGATAAGTTTACTGAAGGAGGGAAGGCGGACGCAGGGGCTCTCTGTACTTCCCTAAAGATATGAAGAGATGAGTTTTTTGTACCTGCTTAGTTCTCAGAGAGAGGCAACTGTGACTTTACCGGCAGCCTGGGGAAAGCCCTTGTTCCTCCTGCGAGGAGCCCTGTGTCCCGAGAGCTGCCCTCGCCTGGCCGCCACGCGAAGCGAGGTCAGCCTGCACTCAGCGGGCAGGCGCTGACGTCCTCGCCACCCCTCCCCCGGCCTGGCTCAGCTGGATAGGAAACTGGGAGCCGCTTCCGACAGTGGCAGCACAGATGGTGCAGATGTGTGAGCTCACTCTGGAAACCCCCTGGGGCGGCTGGGCAGTGCCAAGGCCTGCTCCAAAGTGTGTGGCACAGAGATCCGAGGGGACGTGTGTGTCTGGGAGCCAGGAGAATACACACATCTCCCCTGCGCCACGCCAGGTGCAGGCGGGGGGCAGGTGGCTCATCCAAGCCACTCCCGCACTAACAGATCCTCGCACATATGCGCACATACAGCCCCTTGACATCTCCTGCTCCCGTCTGATATCTGTCTGGGGCAGAGTTTACACAGCAAACAGAACAGGAACCTCGGCAGAGAGGCCACAGAAGTGTCCAGAGCTCAGCCCACAGGAAAGACATCACTACTGACCCCAGAGGCACCCTCCAACCTCCAAATCATTTGTGGGGTGATTTATTTATTCCTCGTCTTACAGGAACAGGAGTCCCCCTCCTGGGCAGGAGCGAGAGAGACAGAGAGACACACATACACAACGTGTGTGTGCACATGGTCATGGCAGGTATAGCCAGGGAGGAGTCACCCTGTGGTTTGTTGACCAGGCTTTCAGGCTGGGCCTGGGGGTGGATAGCTGGGGTTCAAACCTAGACTCCACAGCTCACTTCCTGAGCAACTTTGTACAAGTCTTGGCCTTGTATCTCCAGAGGCACACAGCAATGGGGCCACTATTACTGGTGTTTGTTCAACCGAAAACGTGGGAGTCTCACTTCAGCCTTTTACAGTTAAAAGAGCAAAAAAAATCCCAAAACCCAATCTCAAACCAGAAACAGCCACCTTGCTCCACCAGGGTTCCCAGGCAAGGAGGCTCGGTGCAGAAGGGAACAGGTTGGGGCAATGGCTCTGCGAGGAAATGGGAGGGGAGGGCAGCAGGGTGGTCCAGGCTCCTGGGCATGGACAGAGCTGCTTCATCTGACCCTCTCCCACCACCCCTCCTCTTCCCCAGAAAACTGCAAGTACATTCCTTGAGCCCAACTCAAATGATTCTGAGTCATCCCTACTGGGGTCCATCTGGCCTATAGCGCTGACGTCTTTCACCTCTCCCTGTTGCCCAGCTAATGCCATGAGCAGGGGCTGCCCTGCCCTACCAGCACCTGGGCCCGCCCTGGGCTTCTCCTCTAACCCAGGGTTCCCTCTTTATTACAAGATGGAGGAAGACTGGGGAGCCACCAGGGATTAGAAGCCCTGTTACTCCTTGGATGTTATTTTCCTGGTGTAGTTTCCTGGTGTGAGTTCAGAAGGGAAACTTGCAGCAGGTCACGTGGTATCAGGCGCCCATGCCAGCCTCAGCAATCCAGCTTTGGGAAAATCTATGAGAACGGAGATCACCCTCTGCCCCTCCTCCACCCCCAGGGACATCTGAGCTCAAGGGCTGCCCCAGCTCAACCTCTGTGGAAGGCTGCCCTTGGGTGAAGCACTCCAGGCCTGCACTGTAAGGGCGCCCCGTTCCCAGCCCCTCCTACACAGCACATAGACCTGCTTCCTGCAGGGCCCGTGGTGAGCAGGAAAGAGGACAGCTCACGCCCCGAAGGAGGACTCTTGCTAGGGGAGTAACTGCTCTCACACCTCCTTACTTCTTATCTCATGTAGGTTTATTTCAACTTCCTCCCTTAACCACTGGGGAAACTGAGGTAGGGAGGAGAAATTAATGCAAAGAAACTTGATAGACCAGGTGCTGTGGCATAGCACTATGAGCTCTTGCTGGATAATTCTTCGTTGCGGGGGGCTGTCCTGTGCACTGTAGGGTGTTTACCAGTATCCCTGGCCTTTACCCACCACATGCCAGTAGCAACAACACTCACTCCCCTCCCAAGTGTGTGCCACCAACTTGTGTCCAGACCTCGCCAAATAATCCAGCGGCAGGCAAAGTCGCCCCCTCTGAAACAAGCCTCAGTTCCCACCCCTGCCCTACAAACAGTGACAGTAGCATAAGACAGATGCTGGGCTTACCATCTCACCAGCCATTGTCACACACAGCAGGGTCCTAAAGCTAGCCATTTGGGCGGCAGCAGCCACTCCACATGTAGGGTCAGCTCCTCAAGCCTGCTGCTCCCCAGACACACCCCACATCCACCCTACAGCCCCAATCCTAGAGTCTTCTCCCTGAGTCTTTCAAGTTGGACAGGGGCTGAGGCCTGGGTTCCCTCTCTGCCTTGGGGTGGTGGTGGGAGGTCTGTACCCTAGGAGACCTGGCCCTCTCTGACCTCTAACCCAAAGCCTGCAGTAGCATCCAAGAGGGCCAGCCTTCCCAAGTCCAGAAGTCAGGACTCCGTGGTCCAGTCTCTGAGCTCCGGTCCAGCCTTGCTGTGTGAGCCCCCTCCTCCATGCCCCACCCCCGCACCTGTTTCCACCTTGGCTAGGCTCCAGGCACAAACTTCGCCCGGTGCCCACCCAGGAGGAAGGGGAGGGGAGAGGAGGGTCAGAATTACAGGCATTTCTGGGACAAGGCGGGACTGCCCGGTCGTGTCCCGGGGCAGTCCCCTACTCTTCCTTCCGGGGCTTTAAACTTCTGCCCAATGGCCATGCCCGCACGTCTGCCGACTCGCGGCCCAGGGATCCCTTAGGCGTCCTGTCCGAGCTGAGCCCAGGGCCGGCAGACGCGGTCCAGCGAACCCGCCGGCGCCGTCCGAGTCCGCGCCGGCCTCCGGACGGGCCCACGTGAGCCCCGGGCGCGCCACAGCGCGGGCGCCCTCCCCGGCCGCGCGCCGACGCTCTGGGGCGGGCTGGGGCACAACCCCGGGACCCCTGTGGCGCCCGCCGCCCGGCCGCCGCGAGCCCTGCCCCCCCGTCACCCCGCGCTCACCTCCCTGCGGCCCCGCGGCCCCGGGACGCAGCTCCGAGCGGCGCCGGCCAGCGGCTGGGCGGCGGCTCCTGGGGGCGGGGCGCCGGGGCCCCGCCTCTTCCCTACCTGCGCGCGGGCGGCCCGGGGGCGGGGCCACTCTCCGGGGGCGGGGCCACTCTCTGGGGGCGGGGCTCGACGCCGCCGTGTCCTCTGCATGCTCCCCCGGCTCGCCCCTCCGGGCTCGGCCCAGCGGGGTCCCTGCCTGGACAAAGTCCCGTTTTCCGCCCCAGCTGGTCCCTTCCCGGCGCCGTCCTCTCCCTCCCGGCTTCCTCTCTCCTCCCCGGACAAGGCGCTTAATCTAGGTCTGAACTGTCATCATGTCACCCCTACCCCTCAAGAAAAACCACCAATCCCCCGTTCCCCTCCCTCCAGCGCCCTCATCCCCAGGCCAACTGGGCCAGCTCTCGAACCTTTTAGTCGGGAGCCTTCGCCCTCATCCTTTGCATGAAACACATTTGCAGCATCTCGACCGCTCCAAATCCTGCTACAGCCCCCGCCTCCTGGAAGCCTTCCCTGATTGCCCGCGGCCGCTGCCTCTGCTCCCAACGTGCCTCCTCCTCAGCCCTCTGGGCTCGCGCTTTCGGCTCGTTCCTGGGCTGAGGCCGGGTCTTGCTAACCTCCCCCAACGAAACCCAGAGCAAGCAGAGACGATGACAAAAGTGTGCAGAGTTTGCCACTGGGAAAAGCCCACGCAGACCCCGTAAAAACCTACGTTGCTTCTGGCCGGATGGGCAGAACCTTGGCACCTGCAGTGAACACAGGAAGGCACTCAGGGTCTAGGAGATTGGGCTGCAGGATCTGCCCGCGGGGACAGTGGGTGGCCTCTGCCCAGGCCTAGCCTCTCCGACCTATTCTTAATTTGCAAAGCAGCAACAACGTTTGTCTGGCCTTCCCAACTGGTTGATGGTGGGAACGCAATGAACCATAAAAGGGTGTCAGCTGATGGGGTTATCAGACAGTGGGGGCTCTGAAGCCAGAGGGCCTGGCACTGCCCCTTGCTACCTGTGTGGCCTTGGACAAGTTCCTCAACCTCCCTGGGCCTTGGCTTCCTTCTCTGTAAAGTAGGAGTAATAATGGGCCCTACCTGGCCCGCTTTTGTAAGAAGCCCCTTGAGGCGCGCTTGCTGATAACTGTTATGCTACTATGTTGCCATTATTGTTCCCATTGCTAGTATTATTACAGAAGGACTCCGCCACTCCACTCAATTTTGAACCAAAGGCTTTTGCCCTCTAACCCCCTCTTTCATCGCACTCGACCCAGAGAAGTAAGGCTTTGATTCCGAATCTCCTTCCTGGACACCGAAGCCTCTCCCCTACCTCTGCCTTGCTCCCTCCTCCACCCCCAGAGCCCACCCTGCAGGGTCACCTCCACATCTGCCCTGCCCTGTGCCTAGAGCCAAAATTCATGAACACCCCCCCTTCTCCCTGCACCTGGGCATTGACAGGTCACCTTCCGCTGCTGGGTGGGTGTCAAGAGCGGGCTTCCTGCTGAGATGCGGCTGGAGCCAGACTGGAGGTGGGGGCGTGGGCAACACCTGGCCCCTTGGCTTGGGCCTGTCTGCCAAGGTGGGTCCTTCTCCCTTCCCTGGACTCCAAGGGCCTGGCCTAGCCTCCCCCTTTGGCCCAGATGTACAAAACCGTGTGGCTGGGGGAGCTGGGACCCAACTCCAAGGCCCAGCCACAAGGAGCAGAGGGAGTTTGAAGAGAGACTCAGGCCTGGAGGGGTGGGGGTGCTGGTCTCCGGGGCAAGCCAAGACCCCAGCCCCTCAGAGAGCTTCTGAGTCACTCCGACCCCCACCCAAGCACTCTGGCCTTTCTTACTGGCCTGGGTTACCCAGATAGATGCATCTCTCCTCCTCCCCAGCACTGGGGCCCGAGAAGAGGACACAGGCTGGGGGTGGGGGCAAAACTAGGGGGCTGCTCCTCAGTCCCAAATGCAGGGCCCATCTATTGTTCCTCTCCGCACGGAACCCCACCGCTGGATCCGGTGCAAAGAGGAACAGAACCAGGGCCTGCCCGCAAAGTGCTGGCACTCTCTAGGGTGGATGCAGGAAGAAAATGCTGTAACAGGAAGCGTGAGAGCAGCCCGCCATTCCAAGTGCTCTAGTCTGTCATTTAATCCACGCCGCTGTTCCGTGAAGTGGGTACCATTATCATCCCTCCGACTTTAAAAACGAGGAAACTGAGGCAGAGGGGGAGGCAAGTGCAGCAGCTGGGGCTGGAACCCAGTCACAACCTGACGGTAGACTCAGCAAATGCTGCTGCAAACACCTGAGCTGTGTCCTCAGCCCTGGAGCTCCGTGGAAAGCTCTGTCGGAGCTCCCAGGAGGGGAGGGACCCACGGCGGTGTTTAAGCTGATTTGTCCCATGGAAACATGGCGCCCTGCCCAGCCACGGAGGTGCAGGGATGCTGATCACAGCCCCGGCTGCAACAAACGGCACCTGTCCGGCCGGAGCGGGGAAGAGCGCTGCATAGACCAGGGGCATGATTTGTGGGAACGTCACACAGCTGTTGCAAGCAATGAGGCAGCGTGTGTGCTGACGTGGCGTTATCTCCGACACACATTACATGAAAAAAGCAAGGCGCGTGTTTAGTATAATCCCATTTAACTGAATTTAAATAGAATAGACACGTTTATGTCGGCAGATCCACAGAAACTTTCTGGAAGGATATTTGTGAAGTAACTCTGTGGGGGGGGGCACTTGCTTTTCATTTTATATCATGTGCATATATTACTTTGTAACTTAAAGAAAAACACTTTAAACATTTTTGTTTTAATGGACCTAAAGGTGTAGGGAGATATTGACTGGTCAGGATGAGGAGAGGGGCTCCAGGTGGAAGAGAACGAAGCCACCGCACGGCAACTCTGGCTGTGGGAGGGAAGCTTCTGGAGCTGTGGTCTCGCTGCTTCACAGGATGCGTCAGGACCATGGGGAGGCCCCTGTGTGTCGGGATAAGGGATTTTCCTTCATCCTGTAAACAGGGGGAGCTGTGGGGCATTTTCACCCGGAAATTGCACCCTGATATATTACACCTGTGTAGCCCTCTTTGACAAGTGCTTTCACAGACACTGTTTCATTTTTTAACCTTGACAGCACTTCTCGAGGTAGGCAGGTCAGGCGCTACAGACGAGGAAACTGAGGCTGCTGTGGAACAAGGACCAGAGACTCGGAGTTTAGAGTGACAAGTCTTGGCCCTGCGGGATGGCAGGAGAAAGCTCCCCAGCTAGGGACCTGGGCACCACACCCTGAGACCTCCCCCAAGACTGGCCTTGTGACCCTCGGAAGAAAAGGGTAAAGGGACGTTGACGTCACAAGTTAGCAAAGTCAAAAAAGCTCTGATCACATGCCTTTGAAGGACAGCCTGGTGTTTGTCCACAGGAGTAAAATATTAGGGGTCTCTTGGTTGGCTGAGATATTTTCATTTTTAGAACACATCGTGAGTTCTGTTGAGTGAGGAGATGCTGGCTTCCTCGTCAAGGTTCAGAGAAGTTTCTGGCCGTGCCTGAGGCGGCACAGCTGGTGGAGCACAGAGCTGGTCACCGGACCCAAGGCCACACTCTTTCCAGCCGTCTCAGCGGACCACACCCATGTTTCGGAAGGGTCATTCTGGCTGCGCTCAGGACACCCTGGTTTGGGTGACGGTGCCAAGAGTCCCAGGAGAAGGGTGGTAAAGGCATCCCCTCTTTCCAGAATTTGGCCGACACAGGCACCCAGACTTCTTCTCCATATACGTCCCGGACCTATCTCCCATCACTCATGGGCCTCCAGGCGACAACGTCAGGAGGAGTCGTTCAGGTGGGATGAATTGAGGAACCCCAGAGACGGGATCTGAGTGACATCTTGTTGGGCTCTGGCAGCTGGTATTGATGATGCAGAGTCTCCATCTAGTGGCAATAATGGGTTCTGCACCAAGGAACCGCACTTGGTCCTGGCAACGGGAGGAAGAAGCCACAACATCCTTGCTCCCACTACCTGCTCTCTCCCCAGAAATTCTGGCAGTCCAGCCTGAAGGCTAAGGGCACAGGGGCATGGGCTCACTCTTAAGGGGGCTTATCAGTGGTTAGTAAGATGTCAAAGCCTCTGTAACTCCTCTCCCTTACACCCTGCCTGCATTTCAGGACATCTTGCTGGGAAGGACACCAGTGACCTCTATCTGCACATGTGCTTCAAGACCCCAGGCACCTGGGAGCTGCCTGCCACCCAAGGAGAAAGCTGGGGCACCTGGCATCACAGGGGGATGGCGAGGAGGTTGATGCGGTTAGACTCCTGGGGCCCAGGGATACTTCTCCTCTGTCTCCTCCTGGTGCCCACCCTCCCCCGTGGTGGCCTCCACCTCCATGTCCGCCTCCCTCCCAGCAGGCTGATCCTCACACACGCTGTTCTCACCCTTCCCCCTTATCATCCCTCCTCTGGGTCATCCTAGTCTCCACCAAGGCTGTCATTCCAACTGGCCTTCGGGGAAAGATTTGGATGTTATTCCAGAGGCCATGTCAGCTGGGCTCATCCTTTAGACCCCAGATCACTGCTGCATCTTCCTTACCCTCTGGGAGGGCAGTGGGGCCTGGTAGAAGGGCACTGGTCTTGGTGGCACACAAATGCCCAGGTACCCCTGGCTCACCATTAACTATCTTGTGACGTTAGGCAAGTTACCTAACCTTGGGGTGCTGAGCCCTCCCTAGAAAGACACGCCACCGAGAAGCTCTAAACCACAAGATCGATAGATTTGATGACATAAACGCTGCATGCTCTGTGCCACCAAAAGCATTCTATTTTTTTTTTTTTTTTTGAGACAGATTCTTGCTCTGTTGCCCAGGCTAGAGTGCCATGATGTTAGCCTAGCTCACAGCAACCTCAAACTCCTGGGCTCAAGGGATCCTCCTGCCTCAGCCTCCTGAGTAGCTGGGACTACAGGCATGCGCCACCACACCCAGCTAATGACCAAAATCATTCCAGAGAATGTTAAAAGCCGAGCAAGTGGGAGAAACCATTCCCAGTGAATGTAACTGATAAAGGATCAATGTCCAGAAACTAAAAAAGAGGTTCTACTGATCCATTTAAAAAGTACAAAATAATCTAATAGAAAATTGCAGAAAGGGTAGGAACAGACAATTCACACAAGAGTGAGTGAAAGTGGCCGATGCCTGTAGGAGACGCCCGAGCTCACTAGTAATCAGGGAGATGCACATGGAAACGGTGAGTGCCCAGGTCTCGGCGTCTGCAGAGCGGGCGCCACTGAAGCAAGCACGGCCCCCTGGAGGAGCGGCTGGCTCTAGGGCTGGCGCGGGGCAAGTGCACAGAGAGCCTGGGACATCTTGTTTAAAGCAGAGAGCAAGGGAGCTTTCAAAGATTAATGGGGTCATGTCAGAAGGACTCGGGAACCAGCTGGAAGGAACTCCCACTGGCCAAGTTGCAGCAGTTTGAACATCAAAGAAAAAGATATGATTGTTGGTGACCAGGATACATTGGATTTATGAAAATTCATGTGTTCCTGAGAAACTCAAACCAGGAAATCAGAGAAACTCTTGGGACACCATCAAGGCATTTATTAAACCAATATCTTACTTTCAAAATGGATGAATCAAGGAAAGAATCAAGCACTTATCCTGCCTTTGCAGTGGGGACTGTATTTCAAAGTAACCAAGTAGCCCTAGTTGAGGGAGGAAAGCTCTGCTTTGCAGAAGAATGCCAGCCAATTGGGTATTTATGGCTGCAAAACAAATTACCCCAACACTTAACAGCTTAAAACAACACGCATTCATTATCTCACAGCTCCTGTGGGGCAGGAATCTGGGCCTGGCTTAGCCGGTCCATGGGTCAAGGTCTCTCAGGCTATAATGGAGGTGTCAGCTGAGCCTTCAGTCATCTCAAGACTCCATCGGGGACGATCCACTTCCAAGCTCACTCACATGGTGGCAGGATCCAATTCCCTGCTGGGACTGAGGCTTCTGCTCCCCACAGGGTGCTGTGCAGAGGCAGGCCCGGCTTCATGGCTGCGTCACTTGGGCAGTAGCTCATGGCCCCATGCTCAGAAGGGCTCTGGGCTTGGTTTAATGCTCTGCTGTCTCCGTGTTGAAATGCTTACCAATCTTATCTTTGAACTTGTATGTTGTAGCTAAGCCCTGTGGGACAATGGAGTGTGCAAAGGAGCGGAGGAGATTGGCACCACATATGTGTCCACCATCGTTCCTTGCCACCTTGTGTTCGGAGGCCCATGGGCGCGGTGGTCTGGTGCATCCACGCTGTGTGAAGTCCAGCAAAACTCAAGGTGAGGACAAGGTAAGCACGTCAGGGAAGCCCCTGGCTTCCATAGCGTTGATAGAATCAAGAAGTAAAATAGACTGGGTGTGGTGGCTCACGCCTGTAATCCCAGCACTTTGGGAGGCCAGGCAGTATGATATCTTGAGGCCAGGAACATGAGGTTGCAGTGGCACAGCACAACCTTGTCTCTATAAAAAATGGAAAAATTAGCCGGGCGTGGTGGCGCGGGCCTGTAGTCCCAGCTCCTCGGGAGGCTGAGGCAGGAGGATCCCTTGAGCCCAGGAATTTGAGGTTGCTGTGAGCTGTGATGACACCAGGGCACTCCAGCCCGGACGACAGAGGAAGATCCTGTCTTAAAAAAAAAAAGAAACAGACCAGGCGCGGTGGCTCATGTCTGTAATCCTAGCTCTCTGGGAGGCCGAGGCGGGTGGATCGCTCAAGGTCAGGAGTTCGAGACCAGCCTGAGCAAGAGTGAGACCCCCGTCTCTACTAAAAATAGAAAGAAATTATCTGGACAACTAAAAAAATATATATGGAAAAGATTAGCCGGGCATGGTGGCGCATGCCTGTAGTCCCAGCTACTCGGGAGGCTAAGGCAGGAGGATTGCTTGAACCCAGGAGTTTGAGGTTGCTGTGAGCTAGGCTGACGCCACGGCACTCTAGCCTGGGCAACAGAGCCAGATTCTGTCTCAAAAAAAAAAAAAAAAGAAACAAAAACAGTTGAGTTGGGCAGAGTTTCACTGTTCTGCTAAGAACAACACACGCTATAAACACGGACAAGCTATTGATATGGAAATTGTGCAATTTTGCTGATTCTCCATGAGCTCAATGCTCTTCTACTTGCACGTGAAAACTGACATGGCACAATATAAAGACCAACAGCAAAATTCGTGCTAATACTTAAAATTTGTATTTTAAAGTAAGTGACATTAATAATTGACATTAAGTAGCAAATAAAAAACACTATGACAAGTCATCTGAGGCCATGGAAGAAAGGAAGACGCTTGATATTTTAGTATCTTTAACAGGCACTTTCCCTGCTTGTTGAACAAGGGCATCCACGTTTTCATTTGCTTTGGTCCCCGGGAATCGTAGCAGCCCTGGCAGAAGCTCCCTCTGTCCCCTTCTAGGGGGGCCTTCCGCAGGGGACATCCAGAGAGCTGAGAGCCAGCTTTTGTAACTTCACTTTGTCCTGTTGTGTTACATTTGCTAGAGTCCAGTCACTAGGTCTATATGCTCAGTGAAAGAAGCCAGGCGCAAAAGGCCACATATTGCACAATTCCATTTATACGCAATACCCAGAGTAAGTAAATCCACAGAGACGGAGAGCAGATTAGTGGGTGTCAGGGGCCGGGCAGAGGGACAACAGGGAGAAACTGATTAATGGGGGTGGAGTTTCCCCTTGGAGGCAGTGAAAATGTTCTGGATCTAGATGGGGTGGCGGTTGTGCAACACTGCGAATATACCGCTGAATTGTTCACTTTAAAATGGTTAATTTTGGCCGGGCGCGGTGGCTCACGCCTGTAATCCTAGCACTCTGGGAGGCCGAGGCGGGTGGAGCACTCAAGGTCAGGAGTTCGAGACCAGCCTGAGCAAGAGCGAGACCCGTCTCTACTAAAAAATAGAAAGAAATTATCTGGACAACTAAAAATATATATATATAGAAAAAATTAGCCGGATAGGTGGCGCATGCCTGTAGTCCCAGCTACTTGGGAGGCTGAGGCAGGAGGGTCGCTTGAGCCCAGGAGTTTGAGGTTGCTGTGAGCTAGGCTGACACCATGGCACTCTGGCCAGGGCAACAGAGCTGGACTCTGTCTCCAAAAAAAAAAAAAAAAAGGTTAATTTTATGTTCTGTAAATTTAACTCAATAAAAAAAATCAGTCAGTCTGGCCCACCCTCAAGGGAAGGACATCATGGACGGGCACTGTTATGGGTTGCACTGTGTCCCCTCCAAATTCGTATGTTGACGTCCAAACCCCCAGAACCTCAGAATGAGATTTTGTTTGGAAATAGAACGTTGCAGTTGTAATCGGTTACGGTGACGTTGCAGAGGTAATTGGTTGAGTAGGGCGGGCCCCTAATCCAGTCTCACTGGTGTCCTGTGAAAAGGGGAAATTTGAACACGGAGACGGACACACACAGGCGGAGTCCACGTGGAGACTGGGGTTCTGCTACGGCACCCGAGGAGCTACCGGCAGCTTGGAGGGAAGCCTGGAGCAGACCCTTCCCCAGGGCTTTCAGAGACGGCGTGGCCTGCCGTCACCTTGATCTCGGACTTCTGTGACCTGCCAGACGATGAATTCCTGTCTTCTGAGTCACCGGTTTGTGGTACTTTGTTAGAGCAGCCCTAGCAAACTGATACAAGCATAAATACCAGGAGGTGGGAGTCGCTGGAGGCCACCCTCCGAGCTGCCTACCACACCAGCCACTGCGCGGGCAGGAGTGATAAACGCAGAACTCATCGTTTTGTATCACCGAGTCAGGCAAGGATTGTTACTTATGTTAAAATCATCGGGTGAATGGGGGATGGAGAGATAGACGTTCATTTGGTGACAAAGCAAAACCACAAGGATCCGTTTCTGGGTTCACATGGGCGGAGGAGGCTGCCTGTTCCGGGGCGACCTTAGCATCGCTCACGGTGGGACACCCAGATCCTGCGTCTCCCAGCGGGATGTGGTCGGAAGCCCACGCTTCCCTTTCGGGGATTTCCGGCCAACAGTGATTGAATTGACTCAGACTTTTGTTCTGGCTTCCAGTGCACAGGAGATTCCAGGCATAATGGCAAAGCCGTCGGAGCCCAGCAGTGGGATTTCAGCAACAGCCTCATGCAGCGACCAGGAGGCTGCGCTACACGCATGGAGACCTGAGGAACAGAGCGAGCCGGTGTGACGTGCGGTCCTGGACTAGACCCTGGTTGGGATCATCTAGCTACAAAAATATTTTGAAGCAACTAGGGGATTTTTAAAGTGGATAATTAGGTGATACTAAGGAATTGTTACTTATTAACTGTGAAAATGTTATTAATATTTTAGCTATATAGAAACATGGTCTCATTTTTAAAAAGATGTGTTATAATTGTAAAAAACTTTATAACTACTGCTTGGCACTTCATTGTACAAATGTGTATTTTTTTTTTTTTTTTTGAGACAGAGTCTCACTGTGTTGCCCGGGCTAGAGTGCCGTGGCGTCATCCTAGCTCACAGCAACCT
>NW_012153729.1:8315884-8316889 GCF_000956105.1 Propithecus coquereli
TCCCAGCCCTTGAGGAACTCGCTGCTCCCCGAGAAAGGCACCGGGGCGGCTGCCCTGGCTTCCAGTTCACGGGGCGCATCTCGGTGACCACACACCCTTCCCTAGACCGTCTGCACCTTCCACGGGAAACCCACTGTCTCTGCCCAGGCCTCAGGGCCGAGGGCTGTGGGGCCCTGACCTCACCCCTCTTCTCTTCCCGTGCTCTCTCCTCAGCGACTCCTTCCATTCCAGATTTACGTCTCAGCCCTGACGTGTCAGTCCTGCTTCAGTGTCCGACACTCAACGTTCAGTGCAGAGGAAGCAGAACTCCTACCAAACCCTGCCGTCCCCTGGTTATTTCCTCTCAGAACACGGTGACTCCCCTTGCTGAGGGAAGCAGGGCGATAGCCAAATCATGCTCCGCTGTCCCCTCCCTGACCCTCACATCCCATGCCCGAATAATCACGTTAAGCTGGGCATGATGGCTGGTGCTGCCGGTAGTCCCAGCCCTTTGAGAGGCTGAGGTGGGAGGATGGCTTGAGTCCAGGAGTTTGAGACCAGCCTGGGCATCACAGCGAGACCCCACATCTAAAAATACATACATACATACATATTGTGTGGACTAACTTCAAAATTAAATCTTAAATCTATCACCTCCTGCCACCTCCACTGCTAACCCCACCCAGGGCTCCACCCTCTGTCGCCTGGACCGACAGAGCCACCTAGCAGGCCCCACCGCGTCTCCACCCTCCTGCAGTGAGCACCCACACAGACACCGAGCGACGCCTCTGGAGACTAAGTCAGGTCGTGCTTCTCCTCCGAGCAGTCCTCTCCCAGGCAGGGGAGGGTGGTTGTGCTCGCGGCGTGGGCACCACAGCGCTTCTGTGGGCAGGTGCTCCCAGCATGCGGAGAGGGGGCTTGCCCATGGGGCATCGAGGAAGGCTCTGGCAGGGGGGAGACCCAGAGCAGCCCTGGGCTCCTTGAGGAGGGGGTGGAGACGCCAGGGGCAGGGCTGCGCTGTGAGGG
>NW_012153729.1:8317484-8341250 GCF_000956105.1 Propithecus coquereli
CGGGAGGCTGAGGCAGGAGGATTGCTTGAGCCCAGGAGTTTGAGGTTGCTGTGAGCTAGGCTGACGCCATGGCACTCTAGCCCGGGCAACAGAGCCGGGCTCTGTCTCAAAAAAAAAGAAGTTAAAACTGACAGGAAGTCGTCTGGGGAGGGTGTCTCTGTCCTGTGCCAGGAAATCCTGACACGGGCCCTGGTGCTGGCACAGTGGCAGTAGCCAGCTTCTGAACCACATGGCCAGGGCTCCTGGGGCGGCCTGGAATGGGAGCTTTGTCCGCCCCAGACACGGAGAATGGCTCCAACATCGTTCCTCTGCTGAGGAGACTGAGAGACGGTTACTCAGCGGTGGGAGGAGGGGAGGGGGAGAAGCCCTCCTGTGGGGAGGGGCATCCCAGGGACTTCAGACTGCAGTGGGGGCTCAGGAGATTCGGGGGCCTGCAATCGCCCTGGCCCGCCGTCCGGTTCCCAGGCTCCCCGGCAGCTGTGCTGGTCTCCGCTTCAAGTGGAGCTTGCTTGTGTGGTTTTCCTGACCTCCAGTCACCCGACCTCTAGACACCTGACCTCTAGACACCTGACTCCCTCATGTGCAGGCACACTCTTACCGTACAGCTCCTCGCCTTGGCAGCCCGAATGGGCTCCTGGTCCAAACCATCGAAAGCTCCTGAGCCGGTGTCTCCAGCCCTGCGGCACTGCCAAGTCTGCACTCACACTCGCTGCGGTAGATTCTCTTACCAAAGGTGTCCAGCGAACAACTATGAAACCTATGGCCCTGTGGGTCTGTGGGGGACTTTCTTGAGGTCAAAAATGGATGTTTTTCAGCTGGGGTCCCTCAAACTGGATACACTAAGACGGAGCCTAGGAAAGGGTGAGGCACTGCCTGGGGCCCAAAATTTAAGGGGACAGTAATCAAGAGAAATAGTATTTAAATGCAATATTTTATTATAAAAAATCAATATTAAAACAAAACCATCCATGATGAAGAAAAACTCAAAACTGTAAACAAAGACAGGCTTTGTTGCTTTTTTGTTGTTTGTGGGGTTAATGACCCTGCCTGGCTGCTGCGCTCCCACCGGGGTCTCGCTGTCACCCAGGCTGGAGTGCCGTGGCCAATCATAGCTCACTGCAGCCTCGAACTCCTGGGCTCAAGAGATCCTCCTGTCTCACCGTCCGGAGTAGCTAGGACTACAGGTGCGCACCACCAGGCCTAGCTAATTTTTCTATTTTTTTGTACAGACAGGGTCTCGCTATGTTGCCCAGGCTGGTCTCCAACTCCTGGCCTCGAGCGATCTTCCCATATCAGCCTCCCAAAGTGCAACTTTTTCTACTTTGTTCAAACTATGGGAGGATATTTCCAGAAGTGTGTACAGAGCTGCGCAGGAGCCTCCTTCTGGAGGACAGCCAGGGGTTGCTTCGGCTTCCCTAGCCTCAGGCTCCCACGTGGCTGCACCTCCCTCAGGTGAACCGGGAGCGGCGGCCTCCCGGCGAGGTCCCCGCGCGGCCAGCAGGGGGCGCTGTGGGGCCGCGCCGCGGGGCCGCTTTGTCGGGGAGGAGCGGCCGCCTCCGCGCACCCAGCTTCCCGGCACCCGCCGCTCACGGCCCGCGCTCGCCGGGGGAGCTGACCCAGTTGCTCAGCCCTCGGGCGGGGTGGCTAACTGGGAGTGTAGAGCAGAAGCCAAACCCCAGCCGGTGCTCGCTACCGGCGGCCCCACAGCCAGGGGCCCAGCCGGGGCACGGGCCTGTCGGGCGTGGCCTGCGCTTGGCTCCCGCCTGCTGGGCTCCACACCGGGGCCTAGGCTGGTTCCCTAATGGCCAGTGTCCTCTGCCTAGCGGGTGGGGAGTGGGGAGAACCTTCCTGAAGGGCCGCCTTCTGGAAGGATTCTGGTTTTGACCAGTTCAGAAGCCCCTCCACCACTCTCAAGCCAACCGAAGTGAGATGGGGAAGGGGCCTTTCTTCCCAGACCCTGTCCCCTGCCCTCACCTCAGACGCCCCTCTCCTCCCACCAGCCCTGGGGCCTTGTGGTCTGTGGCCCCTGTCCTGCTCTGGCCCTGGCTCCGCCTGAGCCCACCAGGGGCCTGGCCCTCCGCCTCCCGACATTGCCCCCGTGGCCTGGCAGTCACTGTCCTGAGCGTCCCTAGCACCGTGCTAAGCCTGTGGCAGACGTCCTCCTCCTCCTCCTCCTGGTACCCACCTTGCAGAGCAGGCTTTGTGTTCACTCCTACTTTAAATTAGAGGTGACTGCGGCTCAGAAAGGCTGAGTGATTTGCCCAAGGTCACACAGTGCTAAGAGGCTGAGACTGAGCCCGTGACCTCTGTCTTACGGTGCTGCCTCCCTGGGAAGGCCCGGCCTGCACCGTCTTCTCCACTCTGCACCCCGTTTCAGCTCACACAGCTCACGCAGTGTACTTGTCTTGCTTTCTAAGAGTGATATTCGTTTATTCTTTGGATTTCTACTGAGGACCCGCACTGTGCCAGGCCCAGGACATGAAGGCGCAGCCAGCATCCACGGAGTTCGCAGTCTGGGAGACAAGACGTTTCCTGTGTGTCAGCTGAGTCTTCCCAGGCAGCCTGCAGCCCTCCCAAGGGGCCGGGACTGTTTCCTGCTTCTCCTGCAGCCCACCCCAGGGTGGTGACCTCCTGGTCCCTTCTCAGAGAGCTGATGCTGCCGTTGCCTCCACTGTGGGGTGGGGCTGGGCAGGCCTGGCCCGGCAGGCTGTGGGGTGCAGGACAGAGGGCTTGGGAAGAGGTCTGGGGGCTGAGAGCTCAGGGAAGGTGTTGGGGGTTCAGGCTGATGAGAGCAGGTTTCCTTCTCAAGCACCCAAGGGCTGACCCACCACATGTGACTGGAGCCACAGGGCTGGGCTCTCAGCCCCCCCGGCGTCTAGTGCTCATGTCTACAAGGTCAAGGTTTGATCCTCGGCTCTATAGCTAGAGCGTGAACAAAGGGGGCCTCTGTCCGGAAATCCCTCCCTTGAATCTTCCTCACTTATCCTATCCTGGCTAGGAGATTTCCAGAACAAAAATCTTAAAAGGCCTCTGACTTTTTAACAAGTATAGACGCCCCCACCCTCCCACAAAACCCAGCTTCCAGTCTGCAGCCCCGTGTTCTTGATCAAACAGGAGAGGGGCCCCGGCCGTTCTAAGCCACGATTTAGAGAGGGGCCCAGGAGTAGCTGAGACACAGGTGAGGAGGGGCCTTGGGGGAGATTTCAAGAAAAAGGGCCAAGTCCAGAACTAGGGAGGGGAGACAGAGGCGAGAGCAGGTCGCGGGAAAAGACCGAGCGAGTGTGCACAGGTACAGCAAGAACGGGTCTGTTTAATGACACAGCTGGGTCTGGTTACAAACATCAGGATCTACAAAAGGACAGGCGGTTCCGTGGATGGCTGCATGGGGGTGGGACGGGGGCGGGGACACAGGCACAGTAGCCACAGCAGCAAAACATCCTTGAGGACGATACACATGACCAAGGGGCCCACGTGGGGGGTCCCTGGCAAGGCTGACACGGATGGATGGACAGAGGAGGGGCGGGAAGGGCAGGGTGCTCGGCCCCCAGTGCTGAGGGTGAGACTCAGGCATCTGGTCCTGTCGTCCAGCTGCTGGAGCAGCCTGGATGCCCCCAGGACTGTCTTCGTGGCAAAGGCGGGTGGAGCTGGCATCCGAGGTTTCTTTACTAAGTCCCCTTCCCCAGCGCAGCCACCCTGCCCAGAACTTCTGGTCCCCATCTGTCTGCTATGACCCATGCTGGGGCAACTCAGTGAGCCAGATCCTTCGAGGGAGAGGGGGGAGCCAGAGCCTTTTGCCTGGCAGCGCAAAGTGGGGATGTGGGGAGCTGGTCAGAGAGAATGGGCTGGGTTTTGCGGGCAAGCCGGGTCACCCCAGCCCTGTCCATCCAGGCCCAGACCCGCTCTGCACTGCTGTGGGGCTTCCTCCTCCGCCAGAACATTCGGTTCTCTGCTCGCCCGGGACCCCTTCCTGCCCCACACGCAGGTGGGCAGACGGAGGCTTCTGGGCCCTGCAGATACACATTATAGATACGTCCGTGTGTATATGTGTGCATATGTTTGTATAGAGACTGTATATAGGATATATCTGCATATATGGTAGAAGTGCGCGTGATGCTCTAGATGGTGACGTGGAGACCTGCATGCTGGCCGGGCACATAGAAACGGGCCGGTCTACCCCGGAGCGACTCCTGTCCCCACTTCCCGCCAGCTGACCAGCGCTCAGCTAGGTCTCTCTCTAACAGTGAGTAGAAAAGCTAAGAAGAGCGGGCCCAGCCTGCAAGGAGGAAGGGCCCCCGCCCGCCGCGCTGGGTCAGCATCCAGGCAGCCAGCGCCGCCTCCCGGCAGCTCCAGGGGGACGGCGGCGTGGCAGAGGCCTCCTTCCGGGAAATCGAGTCAGGGAGTCCTCCAGCTTCCTTGGCACCCAGACATGGAGGGTCAAGGAGGGTCTTCAGAACTCGGCCTTCTGCTCAGGTGCTGCCAGGGAGGGGGGGAGGAGGGTGGGGTCCTACGGCCCCGAAGAGGGCAGTGTGGCCGGTGGGCTGTGGACGAAATAGGAAATGGAGGTAACAGGTTACCAGGGGCTGGGAAGGAGACCAGGGACACTGGGGGACCAGGGAGGGGGATCCGGGGATGGCGGGGCAGCGGCTTTCTGCTGAGACTTGGCACAGTGCAGTTGAAAGCAACCATTAGACCGGAGTCCTAGGTCCCCCTCCTGCCACAGACCTACTGTGTGGCCTCGGGCAAGTCTGTGGCCTGTCTGCGTGAGAATCGAGTGACATAAAGTGTCAAAGTTTGAGGTGTTTCACAAACTGCAAAGCACCATACAAATGTGAGCTCTTTTTCCACTAAATCTGAAATGTGGTGCCTTCTGTCCGGCCTCCTACCTCCCCTGGCCACCCGTCCGTCTGTCCATGTTCCCTGCACATGTACTCACCACCCCCACCCCCCCGCGCCGCCCACGCAGAGGCGCACACACCCTGGAGCAGAGACGGTTCCATAAACAGCGGCGCCGGCCCACCACTGCGTCCCAGATAAGACAAGCTGGACGGGGCCTTCTAGAACTCTGCTTTGTAACTCCATCCCACCCTCTGAGCCCATTTGGACCCCGATAGTAGATTGGGTCTGCAGGCCCAGGCCAGAGAGACACTTCTTGGAAACTCACTCATGCCCTTGGGAAACCGGGAGTTGGGTTGAGGGTGCAAAGGGATGAGGAACCCCAGGACCCGACAGATGGGGCTTCCCCCTGTGTGGGAGGCAGCTGGGCCCCCAGTCCCCCCGGAGCCCATTCAGTCCACAAGGAGCAGAAATGGGGTGGAGGAGGAGACTTCAGCAATTTCCACACATTTGGGGTTTGGAGAGCTTTAAGTCCCTGGGGTCCCGCTGGGGCAGAGAGGGGCGGGGCGGGGCATCGCCTTAGCCATGTGTTTCTGATTCACTGGGGCTCGTGCCCAGCCAGCTCTCTCTCCGGTCCCTCTAGGCCCCTATAAAAAAGTCTTTTTCTCTGGAAGCAGGAAGTCTTGTGTCCTGGCTGTAAACAAACTCTTCTTTGGCGGCAGAGCCTGCCCGGGGAGAGAGGTGGGAGGGCAAGCCCCCTCCTCTCCGTGGCCCTTCTCTGCCCCTGGCTCCTCTGGGTGACAGCTGGCTGGCGTGGGGTGGTAAGCCCAGCTCTTTAGGCTCTGCCAGTGCCCTCCTCTGGCAGGTAAAAATCTCTGCCTATTTCCCATCTACTCCAGGGTCTGGGATAGGCCAGGGCCCAGCTGTGCACATCTGGAGCTGTCCTCGCTACAGCCAGCAGTTTCCGAGGACTCCACTCTCCGGGGGTGGTGCCGATGTGGGGGAGGGGAGCAGGAGCACACGGGCCAGTGTGGTCCCAGCAGGAAGGGCAGCTGGCCTGGCCTACCCGGCTGCCCTCAGGGGAGGCCCGTGAGCAGGAGTCTGGCAGCCTTGGGGGCCCGTGCAGAGCCCGGGAGGAGACGCCGCCTCTTCCATGGGAAACTGCTGGGAATGTTTCTCTACAACGCGTGTCCTGAGCCGCTGGCTGACCCTTGGTTCCCATTCCCGCCCCCGCTCCTCTCTCTTCCTACTCCAGCCCTGCCTCCACCCCTCCATTCAGCTCCCAGAACCAGCTGCCCCTTGGGGGCCCAGGGAGGCAGGAGCGTTCCCAGCTGTCACGTCTGGGGGTAGCCCTCCCCCTCCTGCTCCAAGTCGGCTGGAGTCACTGAGGCCGGCCACCCTCCTTGAGCCATCTCTGGGCCCAGAACTGGAAGCCCGGCCTCTGGGTCAGCCTGGAAGTAAACAATCCCTCGCTAGCGTGCGTGCGAGTGACACCCATGTAGGTCCTGCCTGGGCTTGGGCATGAGTGTGTGTGTGTACATGTCCTCGTGATCCTCCTGGCTCTAACCCTTGCTGAGGCAGCGGGCAGGAGCATTGGTCAGCGTCGATGAAAAAACAGCCCCGTGTAATTGGTGCCCAGGGAGGAAGTGGCCGGAGCTGGCCTGGCTGCCTCTGAGCCTCTTGGGCCAGGCTTCCCACCAGAGCCTCTGGCGCCTCTCTGCCCGGGCAGTTGTGGCCGTGGGGGCTCCGGGCGCTCCCTTGCTCCCTGTTGGAGAATTTGCTGGGACTCCCGGCTCTGGGCAGCCAAGAGCAGAGCGGCCTGAAGTCAGCGGGGGAGCCGTCTCGAAGGCCTTTTCCTACTGCGCCTGTTCTTAAATGTCAGACCCCAGAGTTGGCCTGCCCCAAGTGTTCCTGCCCTGGTGGTCAGCCCCCGGGCCCTAGGAGAGATGGGAGACCTGGGGGACAGGAGAGGACATGGCAGGGAGGCTGCCCGGCCCACCCTCCCCCGCCTCCTCACGTGGTGGCGTTGGGGACCTGCTGTACCCAGCCCACTTCCTTGTAGGCGGCAGTCACGTGGCTGTAGATGAGGCCACGCAGCTTGGTCCAGGCTCTCTGCGTCTCGGGCGGGAAGTCATTGGCAAATTCCTCGGCGATCACCTCCAGAATGACGCCAGAGAGGATCTGGGGGCAAAGGAGGAAGGAGGAGTGAACGAACGCTGGGCGCCCTGCCCCTTCCTGCTGCCCCCAGGACCCCTGTGTCCCGCCTGTGGCCAAGGGGATCATTCATAACACAATAGCCTGGCAGCTTTGGGAACCAGACACTCTCAAGACAAGAGCTGCTCTGGACCCTGCTCCTCCCTCCGGCTGCTGGGCACTGCCCCCTGTCACAGCCACTCCAGGGGAAGAGGCTGGGCAGCCCAGCGGGCACCTCTGCTGCCCCAGGGAGCCCCCAAGAGCCTACAGGCTGCAGGTGGCTGGAGTGTGGGCCCTGGGGGGCTCTGGAGCAGAGCATGGTGGCGGTGGGGCCGCAGCACCCATCCAGCGACATACCTTGAAGTACACGGGCTCCACCTTGTGCTTTAAGGCATGGGCTTTGCCCACAAGGGCGAGCACAGAGGACACCTTGTCGGGGTCGTGCAGGTTCTCCACCACCGTGTTGAGGGCCCCCATGACCCGGCAGGCGTGCTTCCGCAGCTGGGGGCTCCGCTCCATCTCCAGGGGCTCCTCCATATGCTTGAACTGGCTGAAGTACTGCTTGGCGGAGGGGAAGTTCACAAAGAACCTGGCAGGAGGGACAGGATGACACTGGGGGGGGGGCTCCCTCAGGCCCCACCCTGATGCAGCCAGGATGGTGGGGGGGGTGGGAGCTGAAGCAGGAGCCACCCCCCATAATTGTTTCCACTGTGCATGTGGCCCTCCAGCACAGACCCCGCTCTGTCCAAGCTGCCTTGCACGCGGCCCCTCCCCGGCCCGCCATGTCTGCGGCCAGGCGTGCTCAGGCTGCGCTTCTCTCCCAGGCTCGGCCTTCCCTGCTCCTTGCCTCCTTTCCAAACCCTACACGCCCTGCACGGCCGAGAGGGTGAGAGCTCATGTTCTGGAATCACAAGTTTATCTGAAATTGTCTGATTTGCCCCCCACTGCTGCTTTCAATAGGTCACTCTCATGCTCAGAAACATTCAGCGGCTCCCCACGGTCTACCAAACAAAGTCAGAACTCCTTAACCAGGCATTCCAGGCTCCTTACAGACTGTCCCATACACATTCCTCCAACCTCGTGTCCGTGTTCTTCCCTACACTCAAGCCATCTCTGCTCCAGCCGAACAGCTTCACTTGCCGTTGGTAAAACATTCCTCGGGTGGGCCGCACAGTGGATGCCTTCCTTACTCGTTCCCTGTGTCAGACTCGCCTCTCTCTGAGTCCCCAGCCTGGCCTGGAGATACTGCTTTCCCCTCAAGGCCATAAGTGCCACTCAGGTGGCACTCGCTGCCACCCTTTCAGTCTGTCAGACTGGATCCCAAACCCAACCGCAGAAGCCAGGTCTCATGCACCCTCTGACCCCCTGCCCTGGCCGGGGCCCTGCAGTGTGCAGAACGACGGTGACATTTGTACCTCCTCTCCCAGCCGGGGCTGGGTGCCACACGAGACACATGCACAGACTTAATCCTCAGGAAACGTATGGAGTGTCTTGGACCTACTTCTTTTGAGGCTGTTCCACACCTTTGGCATGTCCCCCTCTGTGTTCAGAGAGCTGATACTTTGCCAACCCAGCCCTTTGGCTGGGAGTCGAGTCTCAGATGTGAGAGCTGGAAGGGATGCAGAGAGAGCATCTGGCGGGGCCATCCCTCCCGGTGATGGGGCTGCCATTGGTGGGGGAGGTTCGGACAGTGACCTGGGCACCGTCCTTGTGGAGACTTGGGAGGGCCCCTCTCAGAGGCCAGCTGTGACCTTGGGCAAACCACTTCCCGGCCTCCCTGTCTGCAGAAGTGTCAGGGGAGTCCCTGCCCTTGCTGCTCTGCAGATACACTGGTGAGGACAAATGAGGCAACGGGTCTGAAAATACGTTGGTTTTTTCTCGAGAAGCATCGTAATGAGGGACAAATGTGAGAAACCCTGTCTGAACTTAGATGAGCGTCTTAGACTTTGGGGATGTTACAATAGCAGTAAAAATCATGATACATATGTGCCTGGTATGTGAAGATTTGCAAAGCATCTCCACCTCTGTTATTGTATTTAACTGCCACAACTAAGCAGGTATTGCATCCATTCTACTGATGAGGAAATAACAGGGAACATTTATTGAGCACTTAGTATGAGCTCTCACTAATCCTTGCAATACGCTCTTGAGGTCAGCACTGTTTTCATCCCCATTTAACGGATTAGGAATTGATGCCCAAGGTTGCCCAATAAAGGGAGGAGCCCAGGCAGCCCTGCTTTGATGGCTTCCCCATCCTGCCTGGAGAGACTGCCGTGCCAGGGGACCATGGCTGGGACCCTGCCCCCACACTGAGCACCGGGTTATGGCCCTGAGGAATGACAGTCCCAGGGAGCCCCCACTTTTGGGCCGGGGAGCCTGGGGCCCACGTGCTCTGCTCCTTCTTCCTGGCTTCCACACCCACCTCCTGCCCGTCCCCTCCATGTTCCCCCCAGCCCACCCCATCTCAGCCTGTGCTGCCAGGGAGAAGCCTCAGCCCTGGGGAGTTTCTCAGCTCCCGGAGGCATCTGGGCTTCCAAGAGAGCCTGAAATAGGCTTGTCTGAGTGTGAGGGGGAAGGTGTCAGAGTTACAACCAGGAGGGAGGGTGGGTGTTCCCTCTTGGTCGCCTCCCTGGCAGGGAGTGGAAGTGTGGGGTATGCCTCAGACCCCAAAGGTAACTCCTCCTCCACCCCCACCAACTTCTCCAGGTGGGGGTGCGGAGGTACGGCTGCCTCCTCCTTGCCCTGCAGGCGGATGTGCTGCCCAGGGCCTGGCCCAGTGCAGAGGGCGGATGTGAGAGCATGGGTCAGAGGGCTGGGTGGGTTTCAGGCTCTAGCTGGGGCCTTGTCCTTGAGGATGTGTGTGTCGTATGTGGGAAGACAGGGCATTGTGACAAGACTGATGGGCCCAGGATCCCAGAAGGGACTTTGGGAGCCCTGAGAAGCTAATCGGTCTTGCCCTTACCTCCCTCTCCACGCCTCCCCCCTGGCCAGGCCCTGGGCAGGCAGCAGGAGGGGGGAAAAAGCAAGGGAAGGCTGTGGGACTTGGGGCTGAGACTGTGCTGGGCCAGGCTGTCCCTCGGGCTGGGCTCTAGTCAACACAGAGGTGGGGTCAAGTGAAGTGTGGCAGGCTAGATCTAGTTGCTAACTCAAACCTCAGGTTTTTGGGGCCTCTCTCTGAGCACGGAGCACATTGGTAAATACCTCCCCCAGCCCAGGCCCAGCTCCCTCTAAGAGTCAAGAACAGGGAGCCAGAGGGGGTGCAGAGGGAGAAAGAAAACCCCACCAAGAGCTCAGACTACCCAGAAACAGCCCTGCCCTCAGTGTTTTTCCTCTGCACACCCCACCACCACCCTGTCCCATTCCTGGGGAGGTTCAGGGGCGCCCAGGAAATGGATTGTGAACACATCCTCTACATGTCCTCACCCGTAAATGGCAGGGGTTGGGACAGAGAGTCTCCAAGGTCCTGTGGACCCTGCCTTGGTTCCGCTTGGTGACCCATGTGTGCACCCCGAGGCCTGGGGGCCTGCTGTGCCGACACACATGGCTGAGAGCGGCCCTTGGAGGATGCAGTCTGGCACGTCTGGGACCGCGCTGCCCACTGCGTGGTGTGTGGGTGCTCGCACGTGCGGATCGGGGTCTCAGGGTGTGGGGCTTCAGGGTCCCCATCCCCTCTTGGGTTCCTGCCCCACCCCCCACCGGGCTGTGTTTCTGGGCCTGGGAGCTGCCCCTTCCTCACGCCTCAGGAAAGCTCCGCTAACTCCTCAGAAGTGCTTCTTGCTCTTTTTCCTCCAAAATCTATTTCTAAGTTGGAGGAATCAGGGCACATCAATAGGGAGCTGGGTAGGTCCCAGGCTCTGGAGAGGCAGGGGTGGGGGCGGGGGAAATGGGAGCTGCAGACGGCGACCTGGGAGCCAGGCGTGCACTGAAGCTGTCCTTCCAGAGGCCAGGTTTCGCCCCATCTTCACAGAACAAGTCTGCCCTGCTCTGTCCTAGATTTGACAGCTTCCCTCCGCCAAGGACAGGGGCCTCAGGGTGAGTGTGGTCTGGGGCCTCTCCGCCTGCACCCCAGAGACCAGCACTTGTGGGAAGAGCATGGATTTGGAGCTAGAGTCAGTAACTCGCTGGTGGGGCTTGAGGAGTTCGTGAGAGTGGTGTATGTGCACCTGTGTGTAGGTGTGTGAATAACTGTCTCTCTGTGGGCCCCTCGGAGGCATGTGGTGCCCTGAGCCCAAGACAGCATTTCCTTCCTAGGTGGGGGTTTCAGGGCTGGGCCCTGTCTCCTGAAGCTTCTCTCTTCTCCCTTCTCCATCAAACTCAGCAGGGACTGTATCCTAGGGGACTGTTTGCTTCTCCACTCACCTGTGCCTTACCTGGGAGCTCCCTGCTGGCCCACCCCCCTGGCAGGAAGGCGGCCTGGGAAACCCGACCCCAGGGTCTACTCCTTCTGACCTCTACTCTCTTGCTCTGTGCTCTGTTCTTCCAAGAGGCTTTGAACAGGGAAAGCGGCGGAGCTGGAGAGAGGGTTCTACTCCTCTTTGTCCCCCTTCTTGGCTTAGCCTCAGTTTTCTTGTCTCTAAAATGGGGAGCCCTCACGGCCCCCTTTGAAAGGCTGGTAAAACGTGTGCGCCTGACGGCTTGGAGGGGTGGCTGGGCTTGCTGGTGAGGAGGGAACGGCCGCTGAGCGAGGAGTTCTGAGGGAGAGGAGAGGTGGGGGACCGAGGCGCCCTCCCGCATCTGGCTTCTAGTTCCTAGTGAGCCCCGCGCCCGGGGCTAGGAAAGGTTCCACGGGGGCTTCGCCCACCCCAAGGCGCCCACGCTGCCCGTGCCCGGCCCGGCCCGATCGCGGCTGGGGAGGTGGCGCTGAGCTCGGACCCGGGCCCAGCCTGCTTCTGCCCGGAGCCGCTGCCGCCCTCCCTGCCCTGGGCCCGGCCGGGCTGGGGCGACACCTACCTCACCAGGATGGCCACCCCCACGTCCTCGCAGTTGGCATAGAGCCGGGCCCACGTAGCCTGCACCGCCTTCCTCTCCGCCTCGGACAGCTCCTCGCTCCGCTCCCTGCGCTCGATCTCCATCTCGCCCGGCACTTTCTCCATGAGCGGCTCCGAGCCCAGCCCGGCTTCGCTCGGCGGCGGCGGCGGCGGGGCGCGGGGCGCGGGGAGCCGGGCCGGCTGCGTGCGCGGCGGGCGGGCGAGGGGTAGAGCGCCGGAGGGAGGGAGCGTGTGTCTGTGCGCGCCGGGTGTGTGTGTGTGTGTGTGTGTGTGTGTGTGTGTGTGTGTGTGGTGTGCAGGGTATATGTGCGGGGGGCGGGGGACCGCGAGCGGGGGGCGGAGATGTGGTCTGCTGAAAAAATGTTTAAAAAAATAAATCCGCTCCAAACCCCCAAGTCCGTGTCGGTGAGCCAATTCCGGCAAGGTGAGGGCTGGGCGGGGTGGGGGCTACACGGCTGCCGCCCGCCCACCGCAAGGCCACGGCGGAGTTGGACGGCGGGGCGGGGCTGGGGGTAGGTGTGGCCGGTGTGCTGGGGGTCCCGGGAGGAAGGGGCGGTCGCGCGGCGCCGGGCGGCGCGGGCAGCACAGGAGTGCGCCCAGCTGGTGCGGGTCTGGGGGCACAGCGTCCCGGCTCCTGCTGCGTGCGGTGTCGCGGGTGTGCGGGTGTGTACCCTTCACGCGGCAGGGAACTGACTGAAAGTCACACTCCTAGGCATTTGTGGCGCGGCCGGCCGTCGCCAGCCCGAGGGGGCGAACGCGAGCCCCTCCGGCAGCCGCCACGGAACGAGCTGGGCCCCCGCTCGCCCCATCTCTGGAGCTAGCCGCTGAGGGCCGCGGCGCCACTCCCAGAGCGCCGGACCCCTGGCTCGGGAGCAGTTACTGGGGCTGTCGGAACTCGAGCACACCTCCAATCCCGGGCGGCAGGGCCCTGCGCCCCCCTTCCCTTCCGGCCACCTCCCCTTCTCCTCGGTGCACGCACGCGGTGGCTGCAGCCAGAAGTCCCTGGGGGGCTTTTTAATGACACAGACAGGCAAGAACCAGGCGCTGCCCTGAATTCCGGCCCTGGCGGTGGCAGAGGGAAGTCCGAAAGAAAGGGCAGAGAGGACCTCGAGGTCGACAAGTCTTGTCTCAGTTCCCACCAAGGCCCCTACTCTGGGAACGGCAGGGACAAATCCGTCCTGGTGGACCCTGCTCAGGGAGGTGTGAGTGACACTAGGCCAGAGGCTCGGACTGCCTCTGAGAGCCCCAGGGTGCCTGCCCTGCAGCAGCTGCTTAGTCCAGAGAAGCCTGAGGGCAGACAGGGTCTGCAGTGTCTGAAACAGAAGTCACAGGACAGGTGGGGTGTCTCTGTTTCTTCCTCAGGCTCCCTGGAAACACTTGTCCTGCTCAAGACTTGCTGTCCCACTGCCTGAGCATTGCCAAGGGTTAGCTCTCCTCTTCAGCTCTGGATCATGCATTTATTCTTAAAATCCAATTTTAAGACAGAGAACAAGGGAGGCAGTGAGAACCTGTCCAGGCCCAGCCCTGCCCCAACCTGGGCCCTTCCTGGAGCTCAGGGTTCAGATGCCTGCTGGGCCCCCTGGGCAGTGCCTCTGACATTGTCTGCACCTACATTAGGGAAGAAAAGCCTAATGCCTTCGAGGCTCTTGGAAGGAATGGAGGAGAGTGGATGGTTCGGGTTCTTACATTATTCTCAGACCCACGTCCTGGCGTGGCCATTGCTGGCTCCATCCTCCACCGAACTCCCCTGACAGCTTCCCAAAGCTGGGGTGGCAGCCCCCCAAGCTGCTGCCGAAGGGGTTCCCCTGGGTCGTGGAAAGAAAATAGGAGAAATCTTAATTCTATTTCTTTTCATCTCATCCTTTACAAATTTTATGTAACTCTTATGGTGTAGGAATGTATTTGTGTCGTACCCCAGCATATAGTTTGTAAGTAGGTGCGTGTACTATTTTGTGAGTGCACACTTGTGCCTTTCACAGAAGAGGGCGTGTACTCGGAAGTTTGGAGGGATTGTCCAGAGGGTAAAACTGAGCCAGCCCTTCGCTCTCTGTTCTCCCTTGTCTTTCTGCCTCCATCGTCTAATATTCTTCCCCTGTCTTCCTCCTCTCCTGATGCCTCCACTGTGACATCATTGTCCACTGCCACTCAACTTTCAGGTACTGGAAGATGCCACGTGCTCTCATGTCAGCAACCTGGGCAGAGTCTTCTGCCCGAGGGCCCATCCTTCCCTGAGCATCTGCACATTCAGACGCCCCCAGCTCCTCCTTTGAACTTTACCTGATGCTTGCAACGCCCAAAGTGCTCCTGAGTCACTCTATTGCAGTCACTTATTTAACTTGACAGAGCGTTTGTCTAGACTGTCAGCTCCTTGAGAGCAAGGCCCAGTCTTACCAACTCTACATGCCGAATACTTGCTCAGTGCCACGATGCACACCCTGACGCTGTCACTGGAGGGGAGAACCTGGGCCCGGTGAGCTTAATCAGTCCTCACAAGGTCAGGCTGCTGACCCTACTAAGAAGCTTGAGCCTCCTAATCCATCCCCAACAGGAACCTCGGGACAGACGGCAGTGGCTCCTGAAAGCCGGCGGGGCCATTTTGGCCCCTTGCCCGTGGCCGTCTTCTGCAGACTTGGTCTGGGAGGGGATGGGGCAGCTGAGCCATGTGTACCACCCTCCTCCTGCTCAGCACCTTGGCCATGCTCTGGCGTCGTCGATTTGCCAACCGTGTCCAACCGTGAGAAACTGACTGGGCTATGGCTGGGGTGGGGGAGGAAGTATTGATCTGGGCTCCAGCCAAGCTGAAGGTGGGCAGGGGTTGCCTGGACCTCCAGGGGGCTGGGAGGGCATTTGCCAGGACCCCTGAGAAGCTCAGAATGGAGGGAACTTGGAGCTTCCGAGGCACTAGGCTGCAGCCTCCAGTCCCATAGTTCAACGTGGCTAGGTCCTGTGGAGGAGCAGGGAGTGACTGGGTGCTGGCCACAGCTCTTCCTGCCTGTTCTTGCCTCCCACAGAGAGCCCAGTGGTGTGGATGGGGCAGTTATGGGCAGCAGCTTGGACACAGACCTCCAGTCCTCAGTCAGGTGAGGCAGAAAAGGGGCTGGGGTGGGGGAGGGAGGGTGCTGCCAAGGAAGCTGTCACTGTGCATGCCTGGGGGTGCACGTGTGTGCATGTGTGTGCACTGTATCCTGGTCCTTGCCCTTGTTGCCCTGTTCCTGTATGCCTGGTAGGCAGGCTGGATGTCTGTTTTCTCCAGTTGGGAATGGGAACCCCCAGCCCCCTCCTCTGGACCAAAGCTGCTCTGCCTTGCTCCTCCAAGTGCGAATGGTCCCCAGGGGCACCTTCTGTTGGAGGGTGCAGGGGAGTGGAAAGAGGGACAAGGTTGACCAGCTCTGCGGGCTCTGCTTGCCTTTCCTCACCCTTCCCTTCCCCCCCCTCCTCCTCTGCCCCCTCCCGCCTCAGCCGCTCCACTGCCTGAACTCCAGCAGGATTCGCTGTCCAGTCCCCAATAGAAGGCGCAGGAGCAGCATGACATCATCAGTGTTGAGCGCCATTGGCTGGGCAGCCCCTGCGGGCAGGACGCTGTCTCCAGTGGCCAGGAAGTTAACTCTTCCCTAGGTTGAAGCCATGTGGCCTTTAGGGGGTGAAGTTGTGGGAACTTACAGACTTTTCCCTTCCTGGGTGACCAATGTCATTCTATGATAGAAGCTCCTATGCCCAAGGAAACGCTGAAAAGAATCAGCGAATATTTATTAAGTACCTATGTGTGAATGTTCTTTTTGTGCCTTGGGACCCACCTAGCGTGGGAGACCTGTCTGAAAAGTGACTCTCTTACTCTTTAGACAAAAGCAAAAAAAGATCTTGTGACGTCCTGGGGCTCCAGGGCCCACCGGCTGGAGGGTGTCTCCACACAGTGTGTTCTCAGATGGCGGGTACAGTAGCATGCATGCCTGTGACCCTTTATGTCTCCTTATGAGTGGGGACCTGCCTGCAATGTGTCCCTTAGATATGTGGAAACGGGCAACCGAGAGAACTCAGAGTCTTTCTGTTTCTTGTCGTCGTGATCCTGGGATTCTCCCAGACTCTGTCAGAAGACCCAGCAGGAAGCCGTGGGCATGCACAGGACACAGAGACATTTCTGTGACACTCTTCCTCAACTCGCTAGGCTAGCTGACATCATCACAGTAGTGGCTGATTGATATTACTAATTAAACGGGCTGACATATAGAATGACTGTCACCGGGCCTCACGCATAGGAGGCACTCAAATGCTGACTGGTCCTCACTATTAAGTTTGGGTGCAGGGTTGGGCAGCCGGAATTTAAGTCCTGGCTTCCTTCTCACTGAGAGACTTTGGGGAAATTATGTGATCATTCTATTCGTATGTAAACTGGGGTTAGTAACAAAGTGGTTGTGAAGTTTCTATGAGGGCGAGAAGTAATTGCTCAATGAACGCTAGCTAGCCATTCTTTTGTTATTTTATACTTGATTGGTGCTTTGTTCTTCTCCAGAGGGTTCTTGTTTGTTAACTCTGACTCAGAAGGTTTGGCAGAAGGTACTTTTTATCTCTTGTTAATGGTTGAGGAAACCAAGGGACAGTGAGATTTAAATGACTTGCTCAAGATCGTCCATCTAATTTGCAGCTTATGTGGGAGCATCAGGCCTCTGATTTTCAGGCAGTGTCTCTTCTACATGAAATGGGCTGGACCTCCTGGCAGGGGAGGAAAGGCCAAATCAGAGGACCATCTGGCCAGGCCGGGCCTGGTGTGACTTAGCCAGAACGAAGCAGTTGCCTATTAACTCCTTGGGACCCAGTTAACTGGAAAAATTGGTCTGACATGGAGGAACCACCTGCTGATTGTGGCTGCCATGGAAGGCTGGCTGGGGGTGGCAGTGGGGGTGACATTTCTGCTCTCCAGTTACACTGTCATCAATTCCAACTGGTTTCTTATATGCTTCTGCCCCTCAATACTGGGGTGAATCACTAGGCATGGGGGCAGGAGGAAAAGGGGAGCCAGAAGCATGGGAAGGTCACCCCCTTCATTCCTGACTCCAGGGCTTTCCTCTGTTTAGGGAGAAAGAGCCTCTGAAGTAAGCCCTCACCTTTGCAGGGGGGCTCAGCCCCAGAGACTGGGATCAGCTGGCCCAGGCAGGTAGGACGGGCTGGGACATGGGAGGGCAGAGGGCAGGGCTGGGGACAAGGAAGGAAGAAATATGCAAGGCCTGGCCATATGGGAACACAGAAGGCAGTCTTCAGCTCTTGCAGTCACTGATGGAGGTTAAGAGTAGGTGGGTGGACTCATGTCTTCAGCTCCTGCCTTGAGCCTGTTATGTTCCAGGCCACGGGCAAGGGTTAGTTTGAAGAGAACCAGGTGTGGTCTCGACCACATTATCTAGGCTTGGGGATGAGGTGGCTGTTGTGCTGGGGGCCTGAGGGCAGGGCTTGGGGATTTCTAAGGGAGAGATGGTGCTCTGGAATGTCCACTCTGAAACACAAGTCCCATCTCTGAGCATGGGAGAAAGCGATGGTCTGTTTTGGTTTTCTGTTTCAGCTCAGGTCCTGGTTTGTCCCCTAGCCCAGGAGGATGCTGTGGGAGCCGAAGCAGCAGCAAGAGAAGAACGGGAAAGCATCAGTGAGAAGGTAGACGCCTGCCTCCCAGGCCCTGGACCTGCCAGTCTTTGCTTCCCCCGAGGCCCTGGCTGTGGGTTCCCAAACACGACCTGGCGGGGGCTGGCCAGAGGAGCAGAGATGCCCACTGCTCTTGGAGGGGTTCCCTTCCTCTGAGGCTCCTCTGAGGGACCGCTGAGCCGGAGGAAGCCAGGCTAACTCTGGGGCAGCCCTGGAGCCCCAGTCAAGGGGCAGGAAAAGTGAGGAGCGAGGAGACTCCAGAACCAAGGGATAGCCGGTAACTCACATCTACCGATCAAGGGCTTCCATGCGCTCTCTGACTCAATCCTCGCAGTAGCCTGCACAGACTGGGAATATTATCTACATTTTATAAATGAGGAAACATGTAAAGAGGTTCAATAATTTGCTCCAAATCGCCTAGCTAGTAAGCGGGGGGCTCCAAGGCTCGCAGGGAGGCTGCAGAGCCCATGCTCTTAAACCATGGCACGGCCTCCCTGACACCTAACAGTTTGCAGCCGCCTGGTGAGGGAGGGGCGTCGGCCTGATTGCCTGTCTGTCAGCCCAGGAGCTACTCTGTTAGCCCTGGGACTGGTGGTGCAGGGCTGTGCAAGTGTCGGTTTGCTGTGGTGGTCCTCACCTCCTATGGCATTGGCCTTTCCCCAGTCCCCAGAGCTCATCCTGGCACTGGCTGCTCTGCTGAAATTTTCAATAAGAAATGCCAGTTGGATCTGTGACACGCCTGCCTGCAGCTGGAGGGAAGCAACCAACAGCTTGTCCTCTGAATGTGTTTTCTGTGTTCGCGCGCATGTGTTCCAAATGGGCAGTAGCATGTGGGAAGGGAAAAAGCATGACACTTGTTTTTGTCAATTTGCTGACTGCTCAGTCACGGCGGCTGCCTCCTTTGCCCCCAGCTGCTCTGCCATTTCTCTGTCTTTACAACCCTGCCCGATCTTGAGCAGAGATAAAAGCAGATTTCCGCTTCTGCTCCCGAGATCCAGGCGCAGACCCTGCAGGCAGCTGCTCCCGACTGTCTCACAGCCATTAATCTTCAAAAGCTCCCCCCTTGCCTTCGCATCTCTCCTCCCCATCCAGCCCCCCACTGCCAGGCCCAGCTGCGATGTCTCTCTGCCTGGCTGGCCCCTGCCCTTGACTTTCAGGCAGTAGGAGACGGAGGAGTTCTCTAGACAGCAGCACTTCAGCCGCCGCTCCACATCTGAAGGAAGGAAGGAAAAGGGTGAGAGCTGCAGCAGATGAGAGGGAACCCACTCGGAAGCCACTCAGAAGGATGGGGGAGGTGGCACAGCCTCCTGGGGAGGGGCTGCTGGTACTGCAGGGAGCCTGGGGTGTGTGCAGAGGCAGTTCTGTGGGAGCCTCTCAAAGTAGGGCAGGGAGGAGGCAGGGGGAGGTCACACTAGGGCAAGGAGCCCATCGAAGCCGGAATGCCCACCTGACCCAGGCCATGAGCCTGTGACCACCTGTCTCAGCTCCTGTCAGCCTGTCTTTGTCCTGGGAGGCATCAGCCTTCCTGGTGACAGGACTGTCAGGCTGAGGACCAGAGGGCCCTGTTCCAGGGACCTCGTCTGTGTTCCCTGATCCTGTCTTTGCATTCATCCTCTGGTCTACTTGTCATGCTCCTGTCACCTCATCCTTGCCGCCATTTCCAGGTTGCCCATCTCCTTCCACTGGTCTGAGGATTCGTCAGGCCAAGGTCATGGAGCTGGCACAGGGCCCAGACACACTTCCACAAGGCGGTGCCCTTTGCAGCACCGTTCTAAGAACCTGTGCAGGAGATGGTGGCTCCTCCAGGTGTCCGTTCCAGATGAAGGGTGGGGAGGAGAGAGGAAGGGGCTGCTGGACGGGGGGGAATGTGGCTGCCGGGGCTTGGAGGTTGCCTGGGCCCTGGCAGCTGGGCTGCCATGTGGGCTGGGAGGGGGGGCTCTCTCCCCAGGGAGCAGGCTGGCTTTGGTGGGAGCAGATTGTGTTTACACCTTCCCCGCACACCCAGCCCACGCTCGCCTCTTATTCCCGGGGCCTCTCCCACCCTGGGCTCTTCGCGCAATCTGCACATTTGCAGCTACTGCTGCAGAAAGTTGCTTCCCTCAGCCTAGGACTCCACTACAGAAGGCTCCCAGGACCCAGGCGTCCCTTCCTCAGCCCACTTGCTCCTGTCACAGGGGTTGCAGTGAAGCCTGTGGCAAGGGTGGACCTTTGAGTAGAGGAGTCACTTAAATCCTGACTATGACACTGTCCCCACACAGGCTGAGTCCTCTCCCCTCCTGTTTCCTTGCAAAGAGCTGCTGCTTAGAAGTGGGAGCAGGACTGTGCAGGGGCTCGGTAGAGAGGGAGTTAAGGGCAACCAGAGAGGCCGGGCGCGGTGGCTCACGCCTGTAATCCTAGCACTCTGGAGGCCGAGGCGGGAGGACTGCTTGAGCTCAGGAGTTTGAGACCAGCCTGAGCAAGAGCGAGACCCTGTCTCTACTAAAAATAGAAAGAAATTGGCCAAACAATTAAAAATAGAAAAAATTAGCTGGGCATGGTGGCGCATGCCTGTGTCCTAGCTACTTGGGAGGCTGAGGCAGGAGGATCGCTTGAGCCCAGGAGTTTGAGGTTGCTGTGAGCTAGGCTGACGCCATGGCACTCTAGCCTGGGCAACAGAGCTAGACTCTGTGTCCAAAAAAAAAAAAAAAAAAAAAGGGCAACCAGAGAGACAGAGCTGAGGGAAAGAGCAAGGAATCTGAAAGCAGCCCAGATTTGAATCGTGACTCCACCACACCTCCTCCCTCTGTGGCCTTGGGTAGGTTTCTAAACAACTCTGTGCCTCAGTTTCCTCAGCTGTAAGAGGAGGTAATAGTAGTACCTATCTCTTAAAGTTGTTGTAAGGGTTGATTTGATAATGTGCATAAAGTGCTTAGCATGCTTCGTAAGTGTCCCATGCATGTGAGCTAGTACAATTATCTGTGAACTCCAAGTTACCGAACAGTGGTGGATTCAGAACAGCTGGAGTTCCTGCCCTCCTTGCCCTGCGGTCCTTCCTGCCCTGTCTCTCTGCGCGTGTAGAGCTGGGCAATTGGCAATTCTGAGACAAACTAGAGCGTGGCAGAGGGTGGAACTGCTGGAGTGGGGAGAGCACCCAGTAAGCCTGTACTAGGGGACCACCATGGCCGCTCTGTGTGCCCAGAGCCCTGTCCCAACCTCCAGCAGGGGCTTGGAGGACAAGCCCCTAGACACCTCCCCAACTGGCTCTGCCTCATGAGTGAGTCTCAGCCCCTGAGAAGACAGGAGGTGGTTGCCCTGATGTTTTCCCTTCCTCCATCTGAATGCTAATCTCTCTGCTGGTGGGAGCCTGAGTGACAGGGACAAGGCTGCTGGGAGCTGCAGGGTGGCCAAGGGCAGCAGCCAGGAGCAGGGAGGTACGGCTGTCTGCTACTTCTGTGACTGAGACTCAGGGTTGGTGCCAGTCTCTCCTGGAGATTGGAGCATGACCAGAGAACTAATGAGGTAGCGGGGGTGGGGTGGGGGAGCAAGGGAAGTAGCCATAGAGGCTGCAACAGCTGCTGCTGTCCTGTGTCACCCCAGGGTGCAGATGCGACCTTGGGGAATGCCCATCCACCCCAAACGTGTGCTTGCGTGTATGTGTGCGCAGGACAGTCCTGGGCAAGGGCATACCTCCTCCAAGACTCGATGGACAAGGCGTGGTGCCCGATCCGAGGCAGACAAAATGTGGTGGGAGAGCAGCTCCCTCGGCTCCCGCAGCCCCTCTGCGGAGAGCCTGGTAGGAAGAAGCCCACGATCTAGAGCCAGAGGAAAATAATGTTTCTTCATGAACCTCAAGAAAGGAGAATGGCAAAGTGGCTTACACTGATGCTTACGTTAATAAAACGATGACCATACTAGTAACATGATTAATAATGGCTAATATGTACCAAACACTCATTATGACTAGGCACTGTGCCAACTGCTTTATCTCATGCACTGTCTCCTTTACGAGGCAGGAACAGTTGTTATCCTCATTATCCAATAAGGAAAGTGAAGTTCACAGAACTTGCTCAAGGTCACTCCCAGCTAGCAGTGAAGCGAGGCCTTGGGCCTGCGAAATCTGATGCCAAAGCTCAGGGTACAAAGGGCCTGAGTCTAGAGTCGGGGACTGTGAGGAAATTCTGGGTGTGACCTGTCTATAAAGGCACAAAGAATGGAGTTGTGGACCTGTCCTGGCCATGCCTTTGAGGGTGGGCCTGTGTTGGCCAGGGTTATTCCCCCTGCTCTCTCTTGAAAGAGCTCACATTCAAAGGCAGATCAGACTCAGGGCCCCAAAAGGTTAGTCCTTGCCTGCCAGGTGAGGGGTGAAGAGAGCTGCCTCTCTAGGACCCATCAGTCCCCCTCAGGGAGGAAGCGGTGGCTCCGGGCAGAGATGACAGACAACGAGGGCATCACTCACAGTCACTGCCACTGCTACTCTGTTGCCTCCTTCGGCCAGGGGCAGGGCCCTCGGGAGAGGAGAGGATGGCAGCCAGCAGCCCGGCTGGCGTGGGGAGCTGGAGAGGAAGGCTGTTTTATTTGTTTTCTCAGCAGGAGGGTCAGGGTATAGACACCAAGGAGGTGGCTTCTAGAGGGATCAACTAAAGGGATCCTTTTTATTGCTTAGTATTATTCTTAACGAGGACAGACCCTCTCTGTGGTACACATGTGCCCCCTAGTGGGGATTAAAACAAACAAAAAAAAGATTTACTGACAGGATCTGGGCCTATGAGCCTGAGCAGGAGGGGCCAGTCCTGTCCCTATGTGAAAACACACATACACTTAACATTCATATGCAGAGGCTGAAGCCATTCAAACTAAGCATTAAAAAAAATTAATTTGTTCATTTGGTTGTTTATTTAACAAGCATGTATTGGAAGCCTACAACGTGCAAACACTGTGTCAGGTGTTGGGAGTGACGGAGCAGTGAAAGAGACAGTCCCTGTCCTCCCGGTTAGTGCTGTAGAAAGATCCCAGCCGAGGAAACCTAGTTCTGCCAGCTCCGCCCTGCCTGCTCATGTGACCTTTTGTTCTCTGGATCTCAGTTTCCCCATTCAATAAACATATGTTGAAACTGGGTGGGCTTGTGCCCAGGATGCAAAGGACTAGTGACCTCCTCAGGAAAAGAACGGTTCAGTAAAGTGAAGGGGATGGATCAGATGATCTCTGGGGCTCCACAGATCTTCCCAACCAAAAGATACTATAATGGCCTGTGTCCAGAGGTGCTGAGAAACATTACAGAGTGCTTGTGTGCCAGACACTGCGGTTACAGAAATGGATTAAGACTTTCTGCCACCGACAACCAGAAAACTGGGCCAAATATAAGAAACAGACACTTGACGATAGACAGCATACAGAACGGTGGCCCATGACTGCCTCAGCTTCTGCCTGGAGACATTCCCTGGCTTAGGAGGGGAAACCCAAGCAGCCCACAGTGGTCTTGCTAAGATGAAGAAACAAAATGAGAGGTCAAAACAGTGTGATTTTCATAAGGACATACACATAGATCAATGGGATCCAAACCAGACAGGATAAAGTAACTCAATGGAGAAAGGTCCTTCTGATAGGATACAAAAAACACTAATCGTAAAAGAAAAATTGATAAATTGGGCTTTATCAAGATGAAACTTCTGCTCTTGGAAAGACTGGGAGTAAATATTTGCCAAACAAAAATCTGAGAAAGGACTTGTATCCAGAATATATAAAGAACTTTCACAATTTGATAATGAGAAGACAGCCTAATAAAGAAAGGGAGGAAAGGTTTTAATAGACATTGTACCAAAAAGTAGACATATGGTCAATAAACACATAGAAAGATAATCAACATGGTAAATCATCAGGGGAATGCAAATCAAAAGCCCAACAAGATACCACTACACACCCACTAGAGTGGTTAAAATTAAAGACTGACCAGAGTAAGCGATGGTGAGGATGTGGAGCATCTGTAACCCTGTAATACACTGCTGGGGGAGGCTAAAGTGCTACAACCGCTTGGGAAACCACTATGGCATCTAAGAGGAATGGAAACTTACATCCATAAAAAAGATTTTCCAAAAATGTTCACAGCTTTGTTAATACTAACTCTATTCCTTTTTTTTTTTTGAGACAGGGT
>NW_012153729.1:8342899-8356302 GCF_000956105.1 Propithecus coquereli
TCGGCCTCCCAGAGTGCTAGGATTATAGGCATGAGCCACCGTGCCTGGCCCCTAAATTCGTTTATTTTTATTTTTAAAAAATCCATATTTAAGTAATAATCTAGAGGCAATGGCTCTGCCAAGCAGGTGAGTGAAATGCATTGCTTTTCTTCCTGGACACTACTGGTAACACACAGAAACAATCCACAACTCCAAGGTTGTCTATTTGCAATAAACAGGGCATATGTTGTTATATTTCTCTTTCTCTAGAAAGTTAAAGCCATGTTCAGTGATCCCAGATTTCTGAACAGGATTTATGGCACTGCTTCATGGTTCTGAGAACTCTTAGGAAAAAAAATCCTCTGTTTTCATGATGTGCTTCCTAGGTGGGTGAATTAAAATCACTGTAGTTAAGTGAAAATGTTCCACTGTCAGAGCATAATGTTTTAGGAAACACAGCATGGTGGTTGATACCATCAGTTTTTTTTTTTTTTTTTTTTTTAGACAGAGTCTTGCTCTGTTGCCTGGGCTAGAGTGCCGTGGCGTCAGCCTAGCTCACAGCAACCTCAAACTCCTGAGCTCAAGCGATCCTCCTGCCTCAGCCTCCCAAGTAGCTAGGACTACAGGCATGCGCCACCACGCCTGGCTAATTTTTTCTATATATTTTTAGCTGCCCAATTAATTTCTTTCTATTTTTGGTAGAGACGGGGTCTCGCTCTTGCTCAGGCTGGTTTCGAACTCCTGAGCTCAAACAATCCGCCCACCTCGGCCTCCCAGAGAGCTAGGATTACAGGCGTGAGCCACCGCGCCCAGCCTGATACCATCAGTTTTTAGGCTGCATTGTCGGAGTTCAGATCTCGATGCTTCCACTTAAAATTCCTTTAACCTTTCTGTACATTGGTTTCCTCAGCAGCAAAATGGGGGGATAGCGACAGTGTTTTTGTGAGAATCAAATGAGACAGTGCTTATAAAAGGTACTTACAGCAGTGCCTGGCACAGAGTAAACACTTCATAGACATAAAGCTATTATTATTTCAGAAAGGAAATGTACACACATCAGCTCATTTTCTGTATTTTGCCATGATCCATTCTTCCAGGAAATTATTATTGTAAAAAAAAGATTTGGAAAATGTTGATATCACTTAGGATGATTTGACGCTAACAGAACAGCCAACTTAAAAGGACATAAACAAAAGGAGATTTCTTTTCTAAATCTGACATTCTGTATTATACTGAAACTAAGATGCCATTGCTCGTAAGATACAGCTCACATTCAAGGATATTAAAATGTAAAAATGTGTCTCTGAGTCAAAACAAGAGGTCTGAGGGTTGGGGGTTCAGGACTGGCGATTTCTGCCGTTCAACAGCATCATGAGGGACTCACGTTCTTTCTCCTTTCCACTCTGGCAGCCTTCGGTGCCTACTCAGAGAAGCCTCACAGGTGCAGGATGGCTACGGCAGGCGCAAGCGTCACACCTTCACAGTGTCCTAAAGCCAGAAGAGAGGCTGTTGCTTTTAAAAGCAAGAAAATATTCCTAAACTTGACCAAAATAGCACATCACAGACCTTTTCTTAAAACAATACCTAGCAAAGGGAATAATTTGTCATGTTTGGTGCAAACTTAGCAAGATCTGCCCCTTGGGGCTGGCAGTGGGGGCGTTGCCCCTCCTGAAGCAGACCACTGCTTCACAGCTGAACAGAATCTAGGTTCATAAGATGGAGGAAGAACGGGTTCAAGACAGGCCACCAACAGTGCCTGCCATTCAGATTTACTTCCTGTGACATCACTGGTACAACTGTTCCAGATATAAGCAGCCAACTGCTTGGAATACTATCCACCCTCCTTCATGTTCTTACTAATAAAATGAAAGATTCTTTTCTGGGTTAAGAAATTAACCTCACTATTCCAAAGACTCTGTTTTCTATTACTGTGGGTTTTGGATACCTGTCTTAAATCCTGTCAGTGACCACTCAAACACAACAGTCCAGCTGAGTAGATTTTCCCCTTGCACTCAGAGCCCAGATCCCCGAATAGCACTGGGGACTCCTGCTCTGTTCAGTTTGTGATCTACTTCTGTCACTTATCACTAGATTGTGACTCTTTCCATGTCGATAAATATAGATCTGCACTAGCCTTGTATAATGGCTATATAATAATTCTAGTGTATGTGAAATTGAAATGTACTAGATTTCACTAGTAATGAGTGCAAATGAGATCGCAGTAACACTAACGCTTCAGTCTCAACAAGCTCTGAGCCCTCGCCTGCTTATTCAGGAATTCTGATGCATTCTGTGAAGTTTCCCCAGTTATTTCTGGATTGCCCACACAGTGTACTTCACATGTGCTCAGGCACAAGGCCTCTTATTGTATTTTGTTCCAGCGTCTTGGCCACTGCCCAACTGTCCCAGCACCCCCATCCGCTGTGAGCCTGCCGCCGTTCCACTAGGCACAACTGTGCTCTGCAGGGGAAGCGGTGCCCAGTCAGGTGTGAAAGCTACACAGTGGCCCCTGGCAGGGTGAGGAGAATGGCCCTCATCGCACACTGAGTGGCAACTAGTTTGGGGCCCAGGACGGCCCTGCTGGAGCCCGGAGCCTCACAGTCTTTCACACGTCAGCTCCTGCAGCCTCTCATCCTCACTCTTCTCACACGAAGTGGCTCAAAATGGTGGAGCATCCACCATTCCTCCATCAACCTCCTTTCAACCTCATTTCTGATCTTGTCCCCAACCACGCTTATGAACATACAAAAATCCTCTTCCTTCCTCTTTTGCCTCCTCCTTAAGGACCTTGTCTCAAAGTTCTTATACATAAGATCAACTTATTCATGGTGCAGTACAACTTATCAGTAAACACATGAACTCTACAGGCTCGGATCAAACCCTGACTCTGCCAGTTACTATTTGTGTGAATTTGGGCAAGTTACCTAATCTCTCAATGCTTCTGTTTCCTCATCTGTAAAATGTGGATAGTGACGGTATTTCATGGTACAGTTGTGAGGATTAAATGAGTCCATATACATAAAGTAATTGATGCAATGAATGGCGCCTAATAAGTGCTATGAAGTACTAGCTATCATTATACCTTGCCTAGAGTAGGTCACCATCCCACTAGTTTTACAAGCAGCTTTTGGCAAATTCCACACTTAGAATTCCCTGTACAAGTCTCAAGTGAGAGGAGCTTACTTTGCAGGGAGAGAAGACATTCTTCCTTTCAGTATTATGCAAAATAATTTGTCTTTAAGGGTAAGATAGAGAAATCCAATGACCAAAGTTACTGCTGAATGATTATTTGCTGAATATTGACTGAGCACAGAGCAGGCCGATAACAAACCCAACATTGTAAAGGCATTAAAAAGAGGGGGAAAAACAAAAACCAGAAAAACCAAAAAACAAGCTGGGCTCGGTGGCTCACACCTGTAATCCCAGCACTTTGGGAGGCTGAGGCAGGAGGATGGCTTGAGCCCAGGAGTTTGAGGTTGCAGTGAGCTATGATGACATCACTGCACTCCATCCATATTGGGTAACAAAGCAAGACCTTGTCTCAAAAAAAGAAAAAAAAATTAAAAGAGGTATCTCCTGTCCTTTAAGAGCTGTCAATCAAATTAAGGGAAGTAAACATAAATGCGATAATTTGAAAATAAGTACCTGCAACATATTACCATACACAGAATAACGTAATCCACACCAAATGCCACAGAGATCTCTGCTATAATAATAATAGGTGGATGAGAATGGGGAGCGGGGAATGTAGAAAAGGCTCCGTGGCCTTGCAAATTTAAGGTAACTTCGAAATAGGTGTACATTCTGGCCCTGACTGCAACTGTCTTTCGCCCTACTGCTGTTAATATTTCAAAAATGAAGCCAGTGCGACTGCCTGAAAAATAGTCAGAAGAGCAGTAGGTGTTGCATTGCTTTCCGTTCTTTTAATATCGTAATGTGTTACTCTTCCTGGTTTTTTTCCTTATCAGAGTGAAAGCCACACACGGGTGGTGGGACACAGGGCGGGCACCGGGCCCCCGCGTCCTCTCCCGGGTCCTCTGGACCGACGTGAGGCACGGCCCGGCCTGGCGCTCTCGGGCGTCCCCCGCCGCCCGCGCCTGGGCCTCGCTCGTCTGCCCCCAGTTTTACCTGAGCGGGATGTTGAACGATGCCCTCGGAATCCCAACCAACCACCCCAAATGACCCCTCTCAGCACCAGATAAAATCCGCAGAGCAATAAAAATGAAATTCGGCCGGGCCTCAGTTTCCTTATCAGTCCCTGCCCCCTCAAACTTTCTGCGCCTCCCCAGTGTCGGCCAGGGACAACTTGTTCACTCCGAAGCTCAGCAACTTTCCGGCAGAAGCGAGCCTGCAGTGGTTCTGCACAGACTTCCCACCCCGGACCCTCTACTGCCCCTGGTGGCGGCCACCATCTTACCCCGGTTCCAGAGGCGCGCTAAAAATGAAGCCAAACCGGCTGCCGGCGACGGTTGTTTTGAACTATACTTCCCATCAGCCCTTTCTTAACATCGCGAGAGCTCAAGCGAGACTGCCGGGGAGACTTGCGCGCAGGCGCAGTCTCGCGTTCTTTTCGGGGTCTACCGCGTGGCTGGTGGTCATGGTGGATCGCGTCGGTGCTGAACTTAGCTGGCAGCCTCGGGCCTGCGGTGATGGTAAGGCTGCGGAGGTGTGGGAAAACGGGGACTTCCTCGACATGGCCCTAACACACTCGGCCTCCCCTTCGTCAGAGGCCAGGTGGTGACAATGAGGCCGGTTTCTTTCTCATTTTGCGGTTGAGAAGATTAACTGAGATACTGGATGACAAAATGCTTTCAAGACCGCGAGAAACTGTATTGCGTGTAGGGAGAAAGTTCAAGCCGGTCTTTGGCGTCGAAGGGCCCCTCCTGGGGAGAGGGGTCTTCCAACCTGGGCCGCCCGGCGCGCCCCACGGCCACGCGCGTGCTTAGCGAGGACGCTCGGGGCTCTCCCGTGTCCGCCCACGGGCAAACTATCTGACAGTGACAGTTCTTAATTCAGCGTCAGGACTGTTGACGTGTGAATACATGACTCCACTTGGGGTGCCTTGAGGACAGCCTCAGTCAGTGGTTTTCATGTCACTTTATAGATAGTAATCAGTGGGATTGTAGACTTTCTTTGGAAATCTGTAGTTTTAATAACGAGCCATTTTCCCTTCCCCAGAGGCCTTTCTTTGCCATCTGCAGAGACGGCCAGAAGCAGAGCGGCAGGTTGAAGCTTCAGATTGTGGATGGAGCCCGAAAATGAGTAAGAATGGGTGCAGGCACGACGTGCGTGGTCATCAGAAATGAGAAAACAGAGTTGGTATAACTCTGCTATCACAGACATCTGCCTCATACTTTGTTCTGACGTTAAGTTCAAGTGTATCAGTACATGTTGACACAGAAGTCTAGTTAGGGTACGAAATCTACCCACAATTCAGAATGCTGATCTCTTAATGGTAAAAATGAGGAGGGTTGTGCCTTTGTAATTAGGGGCCACTAGGTGTCACTGTTTGTAACCAACATGGATGTCACTGTGCACAGGGCTCAAAGGGAGACGGGAAAGGAGTTTCAGTTGGCTGGCATTTAGGAATATTTGTCACTGGTTGAGCTGAGGATGATTCAAAGTTATCCCTGTCTGAAATGACATCTTTTATGAGGAGTTCTGACTTGCTGAGGCTCAGCTTTTTAATACAAATCTCGAGAAAATAAACAATTTAAGGTTGTTTCTGTTAGAATGAAGTGTGTTATCCTTTCCTTTCAGATTAAAGATGTTGTTTGTGGACTTTAAAAAAAAGCCTTGTGAAAACTCATCATGAGATGTCGACTGTGAGAATCTTCACGATGACGTTTCTGTAAATGGTAAGCACAGGTTAAGCTTGTGAGTACTGGTCTGTTAGATTCAGGATTGTGGGGGCCTTCCAGGAGTGTGCCCAAACGATGGGAGTAGTGTGGAATTCTTTTTGCTAGCCTCCTTGCCAAGCAATCTCACAAACAGTATTTGTTATAACCACCATGTGTGAGGTAAGTTTTTTCCCCACTTTGCTTTTGAGTAAATACATGAGGCTTAGAGAGTTCTCTTGTCCAAAGTTACGTAACCGGTTATTGAGTTAGATTGGATTGATGGTGCTCAACTGGGGGTGGAGGGTGTCACTGGCATCTAGTGGATGCTGCTAAATACCCTGGAATGGTCAGGGCGGCCCTCATGAGAGAATTTATTCACTCAAAACGTCAGTGAGGCTGAGGCTGAGAAACTCTCAGAACTGTATATTAGACTGGCTAGAGATCTGGGCTTTAGTCTGAGCAGATAACTTGTTTCTGCATTTGTAAAACAGGGTTAGTGGTTTCCAAACCTGAGTGTATGTCAGAACCAGCTACAAAGTGTTAAAAAGTACACATTCCTGGGCCCCACCTTCAGCAATGGATGAGAGTGGTTCTGGACTGGAGCCCAGGAATCGTGTGGCCAGTCCAAGAGCAGGTGTATGGGAACAATTAGATTATCTAATCTGCTTTTAGCTCAAGGATTTTATTAGGGCAAGATTATAGTGCTGGCTATTTTTAAGTAGCTCTTGGAACAGATCTCTAATCCTCTATCTTAAAAAACTGAAAGCCCACATACTTGTTCTGCAGGGTAGTTTTGTATTATACATACAGGGAGGTGAAGGGAAAGTGACCTTGCGATGTTGCCTCTTAGCAGCTCGTGTTGTTTTGTATGCTGGCCTTCAATAGGCTAGCTGAAACAATGAGTGATCTGAAATAAAATAGACATGATTGGGAGTTCTCATGAGGAAAGTAAAGCACAATTTAAGAGTTTGCGTGTGCTATGGCTGTCAGCGCCGTGGACTAGCAGGTTGGTGGGAGCTGAGTGCATGATGATGTCAAGTTATCCCTGTCTGAAGGCAAAGAAAGGCCTTTCTGTGTGGAATGTGGATGTCTGAAACTCAGTTTCCCAAGCTTGTCTTATAGAAAACTTAGGCAATGATTTTAAAAATGGCTGAGAGTTACTCTGTATATCTTCTTGAGTAGATTTTTTTCTTTTTTTAATTCTTTTCCTCATCGGGTGCAGTCTCAGCCTCAGTTTCTGAGGCTGAAAAAGGATCTTCTAGCAGCTACACTGTGGCAGCTGCCCTGGCCCTGGCCCTGAAGGAGACTGTCACGTGCGTGTAAACACGTAAGACCTTCCATACAGGCTCAGGTGGGTGGTTCTTTTTGCTGCCCCTGCTTTGGACTTAAGGCTGTGCTAAGTGACAGGGAAACTTTAGCAGACTCTTGTTTTCTTTGCTAGCTGTCTGCAGTGTGAGAGAGAACTGTGAACTGCTTTTCCTGAGGCAAGTGGAATGGTTCCTGCTGTTCGTAAGCTTTATATCTTTCATGTCCCTAAGAAGCCCCACAAGCCTATGATGGTTAGTTATCCCTGTCTGAAAATCTTGACTGAGGGAAAATAATCTATTCTGAGGCTTAAGGGTTTGGCCTTATGTTTTTATTTATTTATTTTTTTGCCACCCGCCCCCCATACTCTTAAAAGAAATGCAGGCATCTTAGGAGATCAAATTGAATGGACCCCTCCAAAGAAACCCTCCCCCCTACGGAGAGCCCAGTCTAGTGCCTTATCCCTCTGAAACTTGAATACCAAATGTGTCATTTCCCTCTTAGTGCTCTAGCCCCTTGACTGATGGCTCTGAGGGTACAGACTATAAGAGGTAGCTGAAATAGACAAGTGCCAGGATTTGATTTATGCTCTTATTGTGGAATGAAAGAGTGCTTGTCACATTTCAAGAAAATGAATACGCTCTTTGAAACTGAGATGGGAATGTAAAACGTATGCCAGTTTCTGGCAGTAAGAGTGCTTAACAACTTTGCCCTTGCCTCTGCAGCGGTGTCCTGACATTTAAGGGAGAAGGGTACATACCATGGCACTGGGAGAGCCGACTGGTTTCCAGGTGCTTTGTTAACACCAGGGAGCTCTCCTCTTGGATACTATTGCCGTGATTGGCATGGGGCTCCTCCCTGGGCAGCAGAGGCTGGCTTATGAACAAGAAAGAAACAAAGTGGCAGTTATGGGCAGGGTGCCTGGCTTTGTTCCCATTTACATGCCAGGCTTGAAGTGGACACAGATTGCCTTTCTTTTCTGTCAAAATTGGGAGGTGTGTTCAGACTCTTTGTATTTAAGGTCACATTTTTGGTTGGTCACCAAAGAAGCTGTATTTGGGGTAAGATTTAATGACTCTACCAACTGGCTCCAGCAGCTTACAGCCTACAAGTAAAACAGTGAAAGAGTGTAGCAAGTGGGGAGGATGTGCTTCCTTGGTTATCATTTGCTTTTGAGTGGACTTGACTGCTCTATGGAACTCAAGTAAACCTGAAGGTTTGACTTTAAAACGTTTACATCCAGAGTGAGATTGAATATAAATATCTCTAGTGTTTTGTGGGAATTCTTTTAAATTTTTTGATAGTGCCAGATTGTGCTGCCCACAATAATCGTGGTTAGAACGAATGCTTCTGATTGCCTTTTTCTCCTGAATTAGTTGTTACAATGTAGCTTTCAGTTTTGAGTCACTTTCTTGGCCGTATTTCAAGTTACTGTCCTTGGTTTTACAGGTTATCTGCCAGTGATGTCAGATGGGATCAGCACAGCCCCGCCTCTGCTGCCAATTGCTAATGCCCGTAAAATAATCTCCCCAAAAGAATCATTTAAGAGTTCTTCATCTTTAAAGGAATTCAAGTGACTGAGATTATCCCAGAAAACGTTTGGCAGTTAGTGAAATTAGGGTCCAGCTAAGAATATTCAGGCCTCCAGTTTGGGTGGTCTGGTATTATCTCACAAATCAACAGTTCTGCAGTGATTATAAATTGAAATTAATTAATGTTTATACTCTGTTAGGGGAGACTAAAGGGAAATGTATTTCCTATGAGATCATTGTGTGTGGGGTTTAAATTTTGAAGCACAAATAAAAGTTTTTTTAATTGACTCACTGGCATTGTGGATTTCAGATTGACTGAGAATGTAAGAATGATATTTTATTCTGTTAGTAAACACATTTGTATGAGTTTTAGAGAATAATACTTAACCCCAGTTATACAGAATGCCATTTGATATTTTCTGTTTTTTAGTTACCCACTAAATTGATTTTGTGTCCCACTAGTGGGTCGTCACCCACAAACATTGCTTTAGTGCTTTTACTTGAAATCTAATGAAGGATTGATAAAAGTTCTACTGGTATTTCCACCGAGTGGCTTCCAGGAGTAGATCATGGTTCACATAGAACATCAGTGGTTTATTTCTTCATTTGAAATAGTGGGCAGAAAATTTCCAATACTGGCTTGCCAAGGCAATTGGGTTTCTTTACTAAAAGATCACTATGTGTATGATAATAGGATGGATTGTGAATGTCAGAGGAATGTCTCGTATGTCCCACATTTGACTATGTTCTTTTCAATAGTATTCTATTGAAAGGAACATACCACTTTCCTGGGGACTGAGGGACTCTCTGGTGTTGCCAAGATAAAGCAAGCTGGAAGGCTTTGTCCTGGTGCCAGTAACTCTGAAATATCTCTTAATTTCTCCTTTCCAGGCAGCAGGATGCTATGGTTTCCCCATGTGGCTGCTTTAGTAATTAAAGCCCAAACGTCCATTCTGTTGATCAGTTGTCTCTGAATTTCTAAAGCAGTATTTTGTTTCTGGTGACTGAGTTAATCCCCATCCCTCTTGTTAAGTGTTCTGATAGAATCAGCTTTCCAAAAGCACAGAACCAGAAGCTAGCTTGTGGGCTTTGGTGAACTTACCAACTGGACTGATGCCACCTTGGGAAGTCTTTTGGCAGCTATCCCTGTGGAGACCCCCCGCCCCACCCACCTGCCCCACATGGTATAGCATCTCAAACTGTCCAAAGCCGCTAGTTATCAAGACAGTAAATAATGGCTTGCTTACGGGCTGTGTGATAACTTGTTTGGATGACACTTCCTTAAAACCACCTGTCAGCTATGTAAGTTCAAATTTACTGAAGCCATGATGTGAGAATGAGGATTTATTACCTGGTAATGTCATCCTGTTGGTGACAAGATGGTGATATATCTCGAATAGGACTTCCCTCAATGGCAGGAAGGCTACTGAGCAATTGTCCCCTATCAGGTACCAGTGTTCTTGGATTTGGAGAGTGATCTCCATCCTAAACACCCTGCATTACATATGATTTCTCTACTTTACCCAGCACAGAAAGACAAAAACGGTCATCCATCATTTATGCAGTTATCTAGTCTCATTACATTCTGCCTTTTCTCCCACTACCGGGGGACAGAAGTCTATCGTGTTCTCAGAAAGGCTCTTAGGAGGTGTCCTGGAGTTGAATTGCTTTGGCCTTTCTTTGTGTCGGGTTTGACACACTAGTGGGCTGGGGCTTGTGTGTTTGCCTGTACTGCTGCTTCATCGTGGTCAACCAGCAGGCCCCGAGTTGCTCTGCTGATGTTCCTAAAGTCGCCTGGTACAAACCCAGCAAAGCAGTCCCTCTTCCCTTGGTCAAGGTTGGGATGTCTGTCTCAGACCTGGAGAGTTTTCTTGGATGAGCCAAGGACAGGATAGGGTGTCCTGCATTGGACTGGCCTTGGTGATAGTCACAAATCTACCCCAGTGCCCCGTGTTAGGAACAAGGGGGGCCGAAAAGTTAAAGGCGTTTGGCCACTTGAGGGGACCAAGGCCACAGCTCCTTCAAGAAGCAACGGGCTTGGTGCTTTGGGGTCAGCGCTGGTACAGTTGAAGGATGCCGGCCTTGTGCAGGTCCCTCCACAGGGCGGCTTCCAGGAGCAGGTCATGGTTTGCGTAGAATATCAATGGCTTCTTTATTCGTTCGAAATAGTGGTCAGAAAATTTCCGGTAGTTGCTTGTGATGAATCCGTAGGCACTGACCTGGACAAGGGTAGTCAGAGTTAGTATTTACTGAGCTCATATTGTGCGTAGACAGACTGAAGTGACAGGAATTCACAAAGGTGTGGTCCCCCTGCTGGGGTGTCTGGGTGAAGATGCAGATAATGTGTTTGAAAGGGCTTATCCCCATTTAACACATGGGAAACAGGCTCGGAGGGGTAACTAAACAGGAGCTGGGTTTGGAACTGAAGGATAGAGGCAAGAGCCCATCACTGCAGTCCAGAGACTCCTGCATTAAAACAGGGAAGAGGTGCAGGCTGGGGGCATGGAGTGGCACTTGGCCCCTAGCTCTCAGGCTGGCTTTAGCATATGCCTCCTCTTGAAAGCTGCATCTCGACCTCTGCCTCCTTAAATGTCCATACGGGCAGCATCCCACTGGGATTGTCTCATATGGTGATTTCAGAATTTCTGTATGTTTTTGTGTGGGGGAGGCTAAACCTCCTGCTCCACCCCAGGATGTCCCTGTAAAAGGATGTCCCTAGTTCTGTTGAGAAGATTTTGCTTTCACGAGGTCGACAAATTTGCACCTTAAATGCCATATTAAGTAGCCGCCTTGGGGAAGATGGAGAAGGAAGCAGGTGGTGGTGGGAGCCAAGGCAAGGCCAGCCCGGGACCTGCCTTTAAATGACTGGACGGCAGGCATGGAGGTGGCAGTGGCACTCCTGCAGCTGGGGAATTCCCCTACAAACAGGCCGAGAGTCCCGGGTCTGAGGGCGGCAGGCCTCAGGTAAGGGAGAGCAAGTTTGATGTTGGGTTCTGTTCACACCTGTGCTCTGCAGCCATGGCCTCCTGAAAGAGAAGCCCTCTTACCTGGTCACAGGTATGCAAAGCTGTCAGCAGCATGAGGGCCCCAGTACTAGGCATATATAGGTCTCCAAAATTTGTGTTAATCAACTTTGATTTTAAAAACCTGGAAGAAAAAAGAGGTTAAAATTCGAGAAAGATCACACTTGACAACTACCCACTTAGATTAGAAAACTTCAAAAACTCTGGCCCTTCCACCTCAATCAAGTCCCTATTTGGGGAAAAAGTCAAGTGAACCCCTAAATGCAACACTCTTAGGTTGAAATAAAACACCTTAGGCGAAGGGGTAGTGGTGAGAAAGAGGCACTACAGGTGAAATCCTTCTCCCACTCTCTCTCCCACTCTCCGCAACACCCTGTGTTCACCCTCCCCACCCCCACTAAGTAACCGCACTGCCTAGGGCATAGGTGGCCTGTTCGCTTAGTCTGAGACTTGGGTTTCTCTCCACCCCACATCTTGACCAAGCAGGAATCAGTATGAGGGACAGGGATCTCAGGTGCTGTGGCTGGACTCGCTGGCGTGATGGGGCGCACCCACACATGCACACGGTCCAAAGATGAGGGCACACCCGCGTGGTGACCATGGGCTCTGACCTCTGGGCCTGGATTTTCCTCTGTAGCATGGGGACATACCTGTGCTAGGGCTTCAGTTGGCGTCCCCAGATGCACTTGCTGCCCTTGCCTACCTGCTCCCTGTTATGGGATGCTGGCCTCTGTGGTCCGCAGGGTTTCTCAACCAAGGCATGATTGACATTTGGGGCCAGATAGTTCTTTATTGCAGGGGCTGCCCTGTGCATTATAGGATGTTTGGCAGCATCTCTGGCCTCTACCTACTAGTGGCACTCACTGCCCCCCAACCTTGTGACAACCAAAATATCTCCAGACAGGACTATAATGCACCCTGCCCCCTGCCCCCTGCTCCTGCCCCCAGCGTTGAGAACCACTGGTAAGAGGGGGGAAGGAGGGAAGTGAGGTCAGGCTGTTTGTTCCCCGGGCTCCCCACTGCCAGTTGCCTTGGGCTGGCTGTGTTTGGGCCTAAAAGTGATGACAGCTCTGTTTCTATGGCCCCACTACTGCCGTACACCTGTGGCTCCCCAGACCCAGCCTACGCCTTTGTGAACAGTCCCTAGTAAAGACACCTCCTTGAGTTATCCTGAGTGTCCCATCCATTTCCTGTTGAACCTGACCAACATAACACCACCTCCATCAAGGTGTTAAATAAAATAGTAAATTAAAGAACAGAAAGTGCTTCGCACGAAGCACTCAGCGCAGGTGAGCTCTGGTTATTGGGTAGTGCAGGGGCTCTCAGGGGCACTGCATGGATGTGGGGCAGGTGTGCAAGAGGGAAAGGATGGGGAAGCTGTTCTTCCTGGCACCCCCCTTCCATACCTCTCTGTCAGGTAGCTGATGAAGTCCGGATGTAGCAGCTTGAATTTACTGGCAGAGGCTTCCGGTCCGAAATAGGTGTGAGGCCTAGGACCCACGATAGAAGTGGACAGAGCGCCCGGGCCCGTCGTATTGCAAGTGGGAGATGGATGGGAGGGGCATGGCGTTGGGGCGCCTGCGGTAGGGGCGGGGTTGGGAGTAGTAGCGGGAGAAGGGTGTGTAGAAGGTGGCCGGCAGCACGGTGGGGACCACATGTGGCTTCCCGCTCACCAGGACCTCAGTAGGTGGGGAGTAGGAGAGTGAGGAGGGGGGTGTGAACAG
>NW_012153729.1:8356432-8362538 GCF_000956105.1 Propithecus coquereli
GCTCTGGGGCAGGGCAGGGAAAGGGACAGGGGAAGCAGTGGTTCTGGGGGAGTGGTGCTGTAGGGGGCTGGAAAAAGGGAGGCTCCTTCAGAAAGCGGGGCACATAGGGGGTGATGTAGGACGGGCTGGTCCGAATTGGCCCGATATAGGAGGCTGAGGTGGCAGGGCTTTGGAAGAGGGACCTGGCCATGGGCACAGCAGGGGTTAGGGAAGGGTTTTGGGAGAGGGATTTAAAACCTGACTGGGAGGGAGATTTGGAGGCAGGCGGAGTGGGGTTTTGGGAAGACCCTCGGGGTACATGTTGGACATGAGGACTGGGGGTCAGGGAGGAAGCCCGGGAAGAGGGCTGTGAGCCATTTGGGGTGGGAGTGTGCGAGGGGGGGCGGGAGGAGCCCCGAGGTGGGGAAGGGGAAGGGGCTGAGCCTCCTGAGCTAGAGTAGGGCTGCTGACCGGGAAGGGTGACAACATTGTTGGAGCGGGACTGGGAGGGGGACTGGGTAGGGGACGGAGTGGGGGTGTGGGAGGGGGAGGTCATTGGTGTTGGGGAGGCTTATGTCCACCTGATGTCCCTGGGGCAGCCCCCCCAAGGCCCAGTCCCACCGTGTCACAAAGCCCAGGTCATGACCTGCAGCAGCACCAGCGCGATTGTTGGGTAATCACCAGGGCAGGGCAGGCTTTTGAGGACTTAACCAGGAAGGACCACCTCGAAAGCTGCTCTCTAGGGGGTGGGTGAGATGTCCCGAGAGCACCAGGATAAGTGGCTGGTCATCTGGGCTGCTGCAGTGGCATAAATTTCTATGGACCTGATCTCAGGGATAAGAAATTGTCTCAGAACTGCAGGGAGAAGGTTCAGATGAGGGTTAGGACATGGTTCAAAAGAGCTGGACCCAGGCCTGCCATGCAGGAAGGTGGGAGAGAGAAGACAAAGTGCCCTTTGTTCCCTCCCCTCCGGACACTGGGCCTACGGGGCCTGTTGTCCCGTTTCCTGGGCATGGCCCTGGGAAGGTGCCCCCAGGAGGAGCAGTGTGGACTGGCCCCTACCCTTGGTTTCTAGAACAGTGTGCTTGGCAGGACAGCAGACCCAAGAGCCTGTACCCTTGGGCAGCGGGTGGCTGGGCTGGCCATGGAGGCAGTGGCCTACAGCCGAGGAGCTGGTCTGCTGGCTCCTTTCAGAAACACTGCCCCTCCGGCCTGCAGCCCACCGCATCAGGAGGGTTACTGGGGACCAGTGGGGTCACCTGGGCTTTCCTGGCGGTAGATAAAAAGTGCATAATTCCCCAAGGCTGAATTATGTTGAGTTGGGGATTATTGAATGCTTGGGATTTTCTTGCCGCTCTTCCTCCAAAACGGGCCCTGGGAGCAAGGGGAGACAGCTGTGGCATCACCCATCCTGTGTAACACGCCACCACCTGGCTGCTCACCTGTCCTCTTTATCATGGCCCTCGGGGACAGGCACATCCAAGATGGCCGATCTCAGCATCATGTAGTCGCGGATGTCTGAGGGGATGAAGATGTAGCGCAGGTCCTGTCAGAACAGAGACAAGCCCAGAGGGCAGCGAGGCCCCGTTAAGCTCCTGCTCGGCGGGGACACCTGTCCACCCCATCTTGGTAAGCTGACTGGAGAATTTCTCTTCTACACCTTGAATGTCCACTCTGAGGTACGGTGGCGGTTTCAGTATGTGTTCACAACTCCTTGGATATGTCTCCCTGCAAGAGAGGAAGCCTAATGGCCATCCCCTTGAGTATGGGCTGGACTGAGTAATGCATAGGATTTTTCTAATAAATAGTAAGTGGGTAGCCAGATGTGGTGGTGGATGCCTGTAGTCCCAGCTACTCGGGAGGCTGAGGCAGGAGGATCTCTTGAGGCCAGGCGTTTGAGGTTGCTGTGAGCTATGATGACGCCACCGCACTCTAGCTGGGGTGACGGAGCAACACTCTGTCTTAAAAACAAACAAACGAGAAAAGAAAGTGGAAAGTGATGATGTGGGACTTTAGAGACAAGGTCATCAAAGGTGCTGCGGTTTCCTTGCTCACTCACTCTGGGTGAGGTTAACTGCCATGTCGTGAGGACACTCGAGTGGCCCAAGGAGGGGCCCAGCTGGCAAGGTCTGTGAGTGTGCCATCTTGACGCTGGCACCAGTCAAGTCTTCAGATGACCGCGGCCCACCACCCGGAGACCCTGAGCCAGAACCACTCCACTAAGCTGCTTCCAAGTTTCCTGACCTATTGAAACTGTAAGATAATAAATGTTGTTTAAAGCCACCAAGGTTTGGAGTCACTGGTTCCACAGCGATACATAACTCATACAGGTATTGCGGCCACTGCTGCATTTTGTTCTACCAGGAACTAAGAGAGGTTCTTCTTGTGAGGACTCAGTGTGTACACACTAATTCCCTGGTCAGAGGAAGAGCCTAGAAACCCAGCTCAGCCTTATCCAACACCACAGAACCCCTTTTCCTGGGATCTCCCTAACCCTGTATGTGACACCCAGAGCACTTGAGAGGGGAAGCGTGAATTTATGGCAGCAGGGTGTGGTTGAAAGAACCTGAAGGCCAGTCCGGATGGACTGAGATGCGGGCTCCCCAACTCAGCAGCTGTCACCTGGGGCATGCCCCTCAATCCCTTTGACCCTCAGTTTCCTACACGGGGCTGTTGGAAAGAACTGGAGAGGTCACATGCCATTCCTTGGGTGGGCAGTGTGAGGAAATGGAGACAGACCCTAGCACTGGGGTCAGAGGGGCCTGGATTCTGAGATTCTAGCCGGGTGACCTTGGACATGTTCCCAAATCTCTCGGCGTCTCAGCTCTGCCATCTGGAACTGGGATCATTCGGGGCTGCTGTGATTGACCGTGTCTATGCCCTGTGTGATGCTGGGAAAGAGGAGGTAATGATACCCTTCCCCTGCGCACGGCTCCGACTGGCTGATCTCCCCACGGGATGTGAGCTCTGCGGGCGCAGTCGGTATGGGAATCCTGGCTCTATTGCCAACGCGCTGAATAAAAGGGCACCGAGCTTCAGTCACCAGTAAAGTGGGGTTGGCATGGCATCTGTAAAATGCCTGGCACACCATGAGCACTCAGTAAACATTGGCCACTCACACGCCATGCTCCAGAGGAGTCCTGTGCCACCTGAGTCAATGGCAAGTCCCTGACTCGATCCTCCTTCACCCCAGTGGTGCCATCTTGTGCAGCCAAAATCCTGGCACGACCTCTCCATCCAATGGACGGGGGTTTGTGAACCCTGTGGCCCACCCCACGGTCACCGTCAACCACAGCGGCATGCCCACGGGGGGCCTCACCTGTCCTTGCGGCACAGAGGTGAAGCCGAGACTCCAGTAGGAGATGAGGGAGTTCTTCATCGTGTTCACAGTGAAACCGTAGAAAGAAGTCTTGGTGCCCACATCGCGCTCGAAGCCTTTGATCACAGCGCCGTTGAGCCTGTGTGCGTCAGCACAGAGACCCATCAGTCTCTTCGTGGTTACAACATGCTGTCTATTTCACTTCCATCTCCACGGTTCTGCCTTCCTGTCCCCATGCGTCTGGATGACACTCCCTCTGCCCACGGCAGCACCAGTGCCCGGTTGCCAGCCTGACGCCCACTCCTCCAGACTTCAACGGATAATGCCCTGTGAATAGGTAAATTTGGCCCTGGTGGCTCCTTCCTCCTGGGTCTGCTTGCATGTGGGCACCCACACTCTGTCTTCAGGGCGGACTGTTTGCACACGCTTTCATCCATGCCTGTGTGCCCATCATGACTGCTGAGCTGCCTAAGGCCACTAAGGCCACAGCTGCCTTGACTCTCTGTCCCCAGGGAAGATGCTCCCCCAGGGCTGGCTGGCCCTCGTACCTGAACACATAGTCGTGGGCATCGATGTTCGCACCCTGGCGGGACCCGTTGAGAATGCCTCCGTTACCCACCACGGCGCACCGGATGCAGCCTGGAGGTGGCTCCCTGGACGTGGCAAACAGCTCTGCGTTTTCTGAGCCATTCAGAAGGCTCAGGGTGGAGGCGATGACTGTGGGGGGGAGGACGGGGGTGGCCGTGAGGGCACAGGCGGCCGGGTCATCTGGGGCCTCCCCCAGGCCTGAGCCCAGCCCCTCCTAAGAAGCACAGGGGGTGGGAAGAGAAGGAAATGGCAGAGTGGGAGAGGCCTGGAAGGAGGACGGTGAGGGACGGGGACTTGATGGGCCTTCAGTCTCCTAAGAACCCCAATAACTTGTCCTCTCAAGACTGGGCATTTTCCAAAAAAAGAACCCGAGGCCTGGGTGGGTAGAGGGTGGGGGTGAGGGGAACAGATTGGTGTAACTTGGAGAGGCTCTGGGCCCGAACTGTGGTGGTTCCTGCAGCAGCAACCATGAGTGAGGCTGTTTGAGGCCCCCTTGGCCTCTGTCCTCAGCCGCCGTTGGACACTGGAGCTTTTCATGCCAGGGAGGTCCCGGGATGGTGAGAGCCACCGGGTAGGGGCAGCCCCAGCCCTCTCACAGACCCCTGGGTGCCTGGACAGAGGAGGGAGGTGAGGCAGGAGTCGCACCGCTAGGGGCTCTGGGAGGAGAGGGGGACACGGGGAGGATCAGCCTCTCTAAGGGCCAAGAGTGGGAAGCTGAGGCAGAAGGTGGGACAGGAGGCAGCGGGTGGCTGGTTACCTTGGCGAGAGAGCCCCTGCCAGCCGTAGGGGGCTTTGTGCTGGCTCAGGCTGTCCCAGAGCTCTGGGGTGAAGAGGCCCCCCCACAGCAGCACTGGAGTGGAGAGATCAAACAGCCTCCGGAAGTGGGGGTGCCGCTGAACGGCCAGGTGAAGTGGGTATTGGCAGGACCGGCTCTGTGGGTGAGAAGATGACAGGGCTGAACCCCGCTAGGAAGGGGCTTGGGTGGAGGGGAGCCTCCCTGGGAGCCCGCAGACCCCGCAGCGGGGTTCGGAGAGGAGACCTGCCCTTCCCCTCCAGCTGGGGCCATCCCTGGATCTGAGGGCTGAGCTGGCCGGTGGGGGTCAGAGAACTTTCTGGACTTAGCCCCTCTGTCTCCTGGATGCCAGGTCTCCGTGGCCTGATGGCTCTGGCCTCATACTTCTTCACCTCACACTTGGGCAAACTTTGGGGCATTTTCCAGTGAATGGGTATGACCTGCCTGTCCCTTTGGCAGAGGAGTTCCAGCCTGAGTTTGGGGATCCGTCAGCCCAGATCCAAATCCTAGCTCTTTTTTTTTTTTGAGCCAGAGTCTCTGTCGCCTGGGCTAGAGTGCAGGGGCATCAGCCTAGCTCACAGCAACCTCAGACTCCTGGGCTCAAGTGATCCTCCTGCCTCAGCCTCCTGAGGAGCTGGGACTACAGGCATGCGCCACCACACCTGGCCCAAATCCTAGCTCTAGCAGTACTTGCTGTGAGATCTGTGTGTGCACAGGATGGTGGGAGGATTTATGGTTGCCTTTTTTCTAGTTGGTGCCTATGCTGGGCTGAATAGTGTCCCTCCCAAATTCATGTCCACCCACAATCTCAGAATGTGACCTTATTTGAAAAAAGAATCTTTGTAGATGTAATTCATTAGGATGAGGTCACAGGGGTTTAGGTTGGGCCCTAAGACTAGATCCTTATAAGGAGGCCATGTGTCCACCAGAGGTTGGAGTGATGCGGCCACAAACCAAAGAATGCCTGGAGCCACCAGGAGCTGGGAAGAGGCTTTCTCAGTGCCTTCAAAGGGAGTGTGGCCCTGCCAGCACCTTGATCTCAGACTTCCGGCCTCCAGAACAGTGAAAGAATCCATTTCTCTTGTTTTAGGCACCCCCAGTCTGTGGCCATTTGTCCCTGCAGCCGCAGTAAAGGAATACAGCACCTTTTCAGTGGGGGGCCTCGGGGGAGAGAGCGGTGACTAAACAGGCTCCAGCCCTGTCTGCTGCAATCCCCCATGTCAGAATCCCGCACAGGTGACCTGGGTAGGGCTGCTGTTGCTGCTGAATGGGGCTCATTGTTAAGCCTTTGTTTGATAAAGGACAAAGCAGGAAGTAGCTGTACAGTAATTTCTGCTATAATGCAACACATGGGTGCCTAAAAGGTCACCACACCATGCAACACTGTGCAATCAAAACCATGGGGCTGGGCCGGGCGCGGTGGCTCA
>NW_012153729.1:8362818-8374115 GCF_000956105.1 Propithecus coquereli
AAAAAAAAACCATGGGGCTTAGGTTGGGCACAGTCGCTCACGTCTGTAATCCTAGCACATTGGGAGGCCAAGGTGGGAGGTTCGCTTGAGGCTAAGAGTTCGAGACCAGCCTGGGTAACATAGCAAATTGAGACCCATCTCTACAAAAAAAATTTTTTTTAATTAGCCCGGTATGGTGGCGCATACCTGTAGTCACAGCTACTCAGGAGGCTGAGGCGGGAGCATCGCTTGAGCCCAGGAGTTGGAGGTTGTGATGAGCTATGATCACATCACTGCACTCAAGCCTGGGCAACAGAGCAAGAGTCCCTGTCTCTAAAAACAAACAAGCAAACGAAAACCCCAGGGGCTTATTGGAGCACGGGATAAGTAAGTGGCACAACACTGAAAAACCTTGTCAGTAATGCGTAAAACCAAAGATAAAAACCTAAGAAAGACAGAGCACGGTTTTACACGTGTTTCGTGGTTAAGAAACAAATACTTGAGGTTTGCTGGTGGAAGTGGGCATTGGAAGGGGGCAGCTTGTGAGTTATTGTGACATGGTGGAAGCAAGGCTGTCTAAAACCGGAAGGGAAGGGGTACTGCCAGGCTGGCCAGGTGGGTGAGCCCCTAACACGCAGCGAAGCTGATGGCTGTCGCGGGGGTGCAAGCGTGTGCTGTTGTGTATTCCTACTTGGCTCTGCTCATCTGGGTGTGGTTTTCTGTGTTTGCCTAGTGTTGTCACTGACAAAATTGCTCATAAGCAACCGTGAAATTTGTGTGATGCTTGAATTGTTTCCTAATATATCAATCTTGTTGGAACAAATTAACAATTTCAAAGCAAGCATTATAACAGAACTGACTATAATGGTTTCACTATTTAATTTATCACAGGGGAGATAAACTGGGGGCCTCTTTAGGAGACTCCAGGAGAAAAACCTTCAGGTCTGTGCTTGACCTGGGTAGCTGGCTTGCCTTTATCTTGTGGATGTAGTGGCAAAGTTTCCCTCTTAGCTCTGACCACCAGGAAGCTCAGAGCCAGATATATGGCCCATCCTTCCACCTTGTGGAACACTTTTCCTGCACTTATCTCACATGGTCTTTTTTTCTTACCTGTACTTTTCCTCCACTAGTTTCCTTATCCTATCCTACTTTATGTTTTTGCCTTGTTATATGTGTCGAAAAGCCACCTCAAATCCTTTCTTTTAAATCAGGTGGGAATATATGTCAATTAGCATTGAACAACTCAAGGTAGAAAGGACTTTAGGAAACTTAAAGACAGCCTGGTCCAAGCACTCATAAGATGCTTGAGGCCTCTCTTCAGTCTGCCGGCCAAGTGTCCCTTAGCCTCTATTTTTTGTTTGTTTGTTTGTTTGTTTTGAGACAAGGTCTTGTTCTGTCACCCTGGATAGAGTACAGTGGCATCATCATCATAGCTCACTGCAGCCTTGAACTCCTGGGCTCAAGCAATCCTCCTGCTTCAGCCTCCCTAGTAGCTGGAACGACAGGCACTTGTCACCACGCCTGGCTAATTTTTCTATGTTTTGTAGAGACAGGATCTTGCTCTTGCTCAGGCTGGCCTCAAAGTCCTGGCCTCTAGGGATCCTCTTGCGTCAGCCTCCCAAAGTGCTAGGATTACAGGCGTGAGCCACTGTGCCAGGCTGCAGATCTTAAGACTGCCAAGAACTTTTCAGCTGGCTACACCCTGGTACATATTTATCCATCCTTCCCTGGTATTGGGGTGCAGGAACCCTACTGTCCGGTCTGAGAGGCCCTGCATGGGTGGATGCTCAGCTCTGTGCTTGGAGTGTTCCAAAGAGCCCAGCAATCTCGTGAGAATGTTCTCGTTTGTTTTCCTTTCCCCTCCTCCCTGCTAACCTGAGGATGTTCAAAACTGCCACAAAGCAGCCGACCACTGTACCTTTCTGGTCCTAGAATTCGATGCCTTGAGTCCAAAGAATGCTTGAGATGACGTGGTGTCCCTGGGGGAGAAGGGAGAGGTAAAGCAGAGGTCAGCAGGTCCAGCCCACCCCTTGGAAGCTTCTGGACTGAGTGACTCCCTCAGCTCTGGGGGCTGACAAGGCTGCCAGGGTCCAAAATGTGTTTGTTCTTTTGATCCTTCTACTTCCATGCTCTTGTTCTTGCCCGTGTCTCTCTCTTTAGGCACATGAAATACCGTCACTTTATTACTGCATTTATTTATTACTGGAAAGCGTTGCCAGGTCCCTGGAATTGGGACTGTCTGCAAGAGTCTCCCTGCCCAGGGCCCACAGCAGGTGTTAGGTCTGAGATGACTCGGGTCCCCCTCCTTTGGGTGGGCTGTGCCCACCGCTCCTGCAGGATGGTCGTGGTAAATGGCATGGCTCCTGCTGTGGTTTGACTGTGTCCCCCAGAGTTCCCGTGTTGGAAACTTAATTCCCAATGCGCAGTGTTGACAGGTGGGACTGTTAAGAGGTGATTAGGTCAGGAGGGCCTGGCCCAGCCCTCATGAATGAATTACTGCTGTTGTCTAGGGAGCGAGTTCCTGATAAAGGATGGGTTGGGCCCCGCCTTCTCTCTTGAGCACGTGTACTCTCTTGCCCTTCTGCCCACCACCTGGAAGGATGCGGCAAGAAGGCCCTCCCCGGGTGCAGGCCCTTCGACCTTGGATTTCCCGGCCTCCAGAACCCTGAGTCAAACAAATCTCCGTTATTTATAAATCACTCTAAGTCTCAGGTGTCCTGTTACAGCAGCACAAAATGGACCAAGACAGCACAGAAGCCCGACGCCCTGGGTTTGTGTCCTGGCTCCACCCCCTGGCAGCTGTATGGTCTTGGGCCCGTCTCTGTGCAACAGAGATAATTATATCGAGCGCACCTGCTTGTTGGGAGGATTCAGAGAGTCTATGTTATCGAATCTAAAAAGTGCCCTCTAAATGTCAGCTAAAGGAGGAAGGGCAAGGACCTTGTTGTGTCAGCCTCTATTATCAGTGTCCCTTCTGGAGGGAGGTGAGGGGTTAATGTTACCACCCACCCTCAGCTCCCAGGCACTAGGTGGCCCCTGCATCAGGGCAGAGGGAAAACAGGAAGGAAGGCCTTTGCCCACTGAAAAGGGTGGCTAAGCTTCTCCCCACCCTCCCTTCGCCCAGCAGCCACAGGGAGCAGGTGGGGCAGGACTTTGGGCTGGCAGTTTGCAAGGGAAACAAAGGCCTCTTGTTACTTGCTTCTAGGTGCTCAGACAGCTGCGCCACAAGGGAGCCTGTGACCTGCCTCCCTTTGGTTTCCCAGGTTCCGCATAAGACCCTGGAGGAGCAGCCCAGAAAGAGGAGGGTTGACCCCTTTCCCCCTTGGATGGGCTAGTTGTCTACCCACATAATCCTGTAGCTCTTCCCCAAGAGCACAATGTGACCCCCTCTGGGAAGGAGCTAGGAAGGTGCTGCTCAGCCCAGGTTGCCTCTGAGAACCCCCAGGGAGTCTGAAAAACACCAATGCCCAGGCCCCACCTCTGGGATTCTGATCTGATTGACCTGGGGTGAGGTGTGGACATCGGTGCTTCCAATCCCCATCCCCCCATCCCCAAACCAGATGATTCCACCCTGCAGCCAGGCTTGGGAGGCTGATGGCAGAGAGTTGGGACAGGAGGGTAGAGCTGCAGGGGAGGTGATGGGGACCCCACCAATTCAGTTTTTCTGCCTTGAACCCCCAGCCTCAGGGAGGCTCGATGCATCTTCAGGGCATCACTTCTGCTCAGTGACTTCTTCCAGCCCCTGCCTCTCAGGAATCCGGAGCTTCCAGATACCTGCCTGCGGCTCCGGGAAGGGAGTCAGGAAGGGGCCAGCCCACACATGCCCCTCTGGGAAGTGTGATTAGCTGGAGGAGAAATAAGGACACTGTAGTGCATTTTTCATAAAACTAAATTTACTCAATTAAATTTAGATCATATCCCTAGTAATTTTTGGCCCTAAAGTGTCCCCTTTTTAAAAAAAACAAAATCAACAAAATAGCACCGGCAAGAGACAGTAACTGGCAGCCCCACGTGGATGACCCTCCCTGCTCTGTTAAAAACCTTTTTTTAAAAAAACAGTTCTAGAGATCCCCACATCTGGGAACCACTGGTCCAGGTTCTGCCCTGAGTAAAGCCTCAGACTGGATTCCACTCTCCAAACTGCAACAAGAGCACAAGAGCCCGGTCCTCCAGCTCTGCAGACCCCGTCCCAGCCGCCTTCCTTTCCAGGCCTGCGGTCCCTCACTGGGGAAGCTCACATGGCCTGCGGGCCCTGCCCAGAATGACATTGCTCTCCTGTACTAACTGTCCACCTGCTACAGCGAGGCTGTGTCCTGACCTACCCTGGCTGTGAGCTACAGTGCACACACCTGGCCAGAAGCAGGAGGACATGGCCAGGTTCTTGGGTCATACTAAATTTTGAAAAGACGAAAGATCTTAAAAAAAAAACCAAAAACCCAGCTATGTTCAGGTATACATGGGCATACAAGTACAATAAACCTATTATTTAAAGTTGTATTAGGTACCTTTAAAGGATGTTTACTTTGTGGGCTTTTAAAAAATTTGTAGGAAAATAAATTTACTTCTTACAGTTATGAAGGCTGAGAAGTCCAGGGTTGGGAGGCCACATCTTGGTGAGGGCCTTTTTGCTGGTGGGGACTCTCTGCAGAGTTCTGAGGTGGCACAGGGCATCACATGGCCAGGGCGATGGGAGTGCTAGCTCACGTCTCTCTTCCTTTTTCTTTTGTTTTTTTGTTTTTTGTTTTTTTTTTGAGGCAGCATCTCGCTCTGTAACCCAGGCTGGAGTGCAGTGGCCAGATCACAGTTCACTGCAGCCACAAACTCCTGGCCTCAAGTAATCCTTCTGCCTCAGCCTCTCAAGTAGCTAAGACTACAGGTGCACACCACCATGCCTGCCTAATTTTTAAATTTTTATTTTTTTCGTAGAGATGAGGATCTCACTATGTTGCTCAGGCTGGTCTTGAACTCCTGGCCTAAAGCAATCCTCCTGCCTCGTCCTCCCAAAGTGCTGGGATTACAGGCATGAGCCACTGTGCCCAGCCTCTCTTCCTCTTTTAAAAAATTATATTTAAATGACCCATAATAATTGTACATATTTACGGGGTACAGTGTGATATTTCAATACATGCATACAATGTGTAATGATCAAATCAGGCTCATCAGCACACCGATCACCTCAAGAAGTTATCATTCCTTTGCATTGGGATACTTTGTGTTTTTAAACATCTTTACATAACACTGACAGGATCCATTTTCTTTATGCCTTCAACCTTTTCCGTCCTTGTTATGCAATTTCTGACTGTGAGGAGATTTAGTAATTCAGGTATCACTTGCTAGGGCGGGCGCCCTTTGCTCTGAGATGACTGGGCCCCGAATCGTCGCAAGCTGTTTCATATTGCTTTACAACTTCGGATGTGTCCTCTGATTTCATTTCCTGAGCGCACATGCTAATTTTCTTTTCACCCCGTTATGCCTCCAGCAAGGTTTGGGGAGGAGCGCGCAGGTGGGGACGCCCAGGAAGGGAAAGGCTGGGCCCAGAGGCCTCTCCAGGAGGCTGTGGGCGCCTTTCCGGCCTCCCAAGCCCACGCTCCGTCCCGCACGGTGCTCTGGCGCGGGCTCCACCGTTTTGAGGCTGCTACCGCGACGGAAGCATCACCGGCCAAAGGCAGGCTCTCCGGTTTCTCCCCGTGGGCATTAATGAAAGCAAGGTGCCCAGGGCGAGCAGGAGGGAGCGCAGCGCAGGAGGCGCAAGGAGGGACTTGGCTGGAACTCCGACTCGGCCCCTGTTCCCCAGGGAGCCCACCTTGTCGCCAGCTCGCGCCCAGACGGAGCTTATCAGAATAACCAGCCGAGCGAAGCGAGGCTCGGAGAGAAGGGAGCGGGCGCGGGGAGCGCAGAGACCAGAGCGAGTGGGAAAGGCGACAGGCCACCGCCGGGCCGAGGATCCCCGCAAAGTTGAAAACGGGGAGAGTTGGGTCCCTGCCCAAAAGGTAGAGTGTGGAAAAAAGATGTGACGTTACCGGGGGACAGTTCCCGATAACAAAGGAACTTTTTATCGGACTCAGGAGACTCTGCTAAATTTCGACCGTAGAAAGTGTTTCTAATCAGGCCCAGAGGGAATTAACCAACCGCGGTGTTGGGAACAGGTCGCCAGGGCGCAGGGGGCGAGGTCCCTCTTGCACCCAGGCAGGGGCCGCGCGAAGTTAACCTGGGCGGCGGCTCTGGAGACAAAGGGCCACGGCCCGAGTCCCCTCTGTGGGCCATCCCAGAGGGGTGGACGCGGAGGGAGGGCTGAAGGCTGCGGGCGGCGCCTTCCCCGCGCCCTGCTCGCCCCCTGCGCTCTCCGGGTCAGCGCGCGGCAGCCCTACCTGGCTTCGGACCCGGGCTCCAGGTACCGCGGCACCGCCGAGGAGTACAGGGCGAAGAGGATCCCAGAGCAGGCAGCCGCGAGCAGGAGCAGCCGCCAGAAGAGCGGGCCGCGCCGGAGCCCCATGCAGCCTCCCGGGACCCGCCGTTGTCCCGGGCGGAGGGGAGAGGCCCGGGGAAGCCGTCTGGGCTCACAGAGGCGGCCTCCTGCCCCGCCCTGCCCTGCCCCGCCCAGCCCCGCCCCACCCCGGCCCCCGCGGCTCCTCCCGCCCTGCAGCTCCCTCTGCCCGGGCCCAGCCGCCAGACGCCACCGCACCCTCGGGCGCCGGGCAGCGGGTCCGGGAGGCTGGAGTGCGCCCCTGGCGCCCGGCACCGCGCGCGCGGGTCCGGCACTGCCTCCTGCCCCGGGGACTTCAACAGCGGCCACTCCTGCGCTCCCGCCAGCTCGGGACTGGGCAGGGCTCTTCCCCCGCACTATCAAGGGCTGGCGCGCACTGTCCGGGGGACAGGCCGGGCGCGGGGAGACGCCGCCACCTGCCGCGCTGGCTGCACACTGCGCGCTCGGCCCGGCTCCAGCTTCCCGTGGCCAGTGGGTTGTAGCCGTGAAGCGACATGCCCGGTTCCCCTGGAAAGGATCCTCAGACCTGTTAGTTTGGGCCCTGGAGCCTCCAGTCCTTCTAGAACTGGGGGCTTAATAAGGGACTGGTTCACCTGAATTGGAGGTGGAGGGTTGAGGTAGGGAGCCTGCGGTGATGGTACGCATTTGGGGAGCTGAGGCTGTCATCCCTTTATTTGGTGACCATCCAGACACCAGGTTGAGGGTCAGGCCCCTCAACCACATTTCATTCCTGTTACAAAATGAAGCTACCCAGGAGAGCACCGCAGCAGAGAGATCACCTGAAACGTCTAGCAGGGCTCCAGGGTCACCAGGAAGGGCTGGGAAGCTCAGGCACCCAGGCAGTGAGCAGGTCCCAAGCACCTAGGCACCCAGGCACCCAGGTCCAGGGTCTTTGGCCCCAGAAACCTGTGAAATGCCCCAGACCCCCGAGAGTCTGCAAGGATGAGAGGGACCTCATGCTTGTCCACGTGTCCACATGCTTTCTGCTCTTAACTCTTTTTGGGGGTTTTGTTTGTTTGTTTTTGAGGCAGGGTCTCACTCTTTTGCCTGGGGTTAAGTGCAGTAGCACCATCATAGCTCACTGCAACCCACCAGCACCTGGGCCCAAGTGATCTTGCTGCCTCATCCTCGGGAGCAGCTTGGACTACAGGCACACCACCACTCCCCGCTAAATTCATTTATTTATTTTTGTGGGGATGGGGTCTCGCTATTTTGCCCAGGCTGGTCTCAAACTCCTGGCCTGAAGTGATCCTCTCACCTCGGCCTCCCAAAGTGCTAGGATTACAGGCATGAGCCACTGCTTCTGGCCTCACCTGTTCTTCATGTATCCAAGAAAGTCTGGGTGCAGCCACAGGTATCTGTCCAATTGCAAGGCTTCCAGAAAAGCGTCCTGGGGCCTGTGCCTGTGGTCAGAAATGGGTCGTTCAGGTCATTCCCACTCAGTTTGTCTGCCTGGTCTGGTGTGGGCTGAGTCAAGGTCGCTGGAGGTCACTCAAATCGGCCCAGTCCTTTCCTTTACCCCAAGACTGGTGAGCAGTGAGTGGGACACGCTTGCTACCCTGCTAATGGGCATGACTTGGGATTATGGTTTTATTTGTCAAACTCCCTGTGGATGTGACTTATCCCTTGATCACCTTCTCACCTTTCCTCCGTGGTTAATAAAACCTCAGACCCTCTCTCTGAGCCCATAAATCCCCCTCTTACCCCTGCCTCTTAGGACTTTCCTCACTTTGTACTTCATGGAGACAAGGGGCATCATTAGCTAGTAATTTCTTTACCTTTCCGTCTTCAAACCTACGAAGTTGGCCCCCACCATAGCGCAGCCTCTGCTGCCTGGACTCCAGCCTTAGGGTGGAGGGGGTGCACTCCTCCTGCGTGGGAGTTGGTGATCCAGGTCCTCCTCCAACACTTCAAATGGCAATACCCTAGCACCCCAAAGCCTCTTATCTGCCCCCCTGGAGTTCTCCTTCCTCCCACCCCTCCGCTCTTGCTTTAGCAGCCATCCCCTCCGCCTCTGCAGGGGCCTTATCCCAGCGTATAAACATGCCCTCAAATAGCTTGTCCTAAAAAGCAAAGCAAAGCAAACAAAAACTCTGTTGAGCTGGCACGCTTCTTAGCTACTCTTTTTTCTTTTTATCCAAGTTCTTGGTGGGGAGAAATCTATTCTGTCTCCACTTCTGCCTGCGTCGCTTCCTTACCTACCGTGCCTCTGCAGCCAGTGAGCGTCGTCCTTCCCAACGGAGCTGGCGGTTTCCAGTTCCCATGCGGTTGCGTCCTCCTCTCTGACTTTGACGCTGAGCTCCTCACAGTCTCCAGCTGGGAACACTTTGCTCTCAACAGCCAGCTCTGTGTCGGTGACTCTGGAGTCAGCCTCTGGCTCGGGCTCAGGACTTCTCATCGGCCGCACACCCCTTCAGTTCTCTAAGGGCCACGCCTGGAGACTCGAGTTTCTTAGGGGCACCTCACCGTGAGGCCTCCATCTTCCCGTGGACCATTTCTTCTTCTGCATCCTCTCTCTCAAGGGCCGGCATCACATCCTCTGTCACCTTTGTGCCTCTCTTTCCTTCACGCCTCTCACCCCGCCCCACAAACGCTGGTTGTTCATCAAATGGTGGCCATTTTCTTTCCCAAATTAGCACATACATGACAGGAAGGCCACCTCTTTTTTATTTTTTAAATTTTTATTTATTTATTTTTTTTTTATTTCAGAATATTACAGGGGTACAAACGTTTAGGTTACATATATTGCCTTTGTACCACCCGAGTCAGGGCTACAAGCGTGCCCGTCCCCCAGCCAGTGCACATCGTACCCATAGGTGCAGGCCACCTCTTAATACTCTTAATATCTAAGAGTTTTGTTTTGTTTCTTAACTTTATTTATAAATTTACTTAGGCATTTCAATTCAACTTTAAAAAGAAATGGAGAAACACATTCTATGCACGCAACAAAATATCACATGTACCCCATAAATATGTACAAATATTACGTATCAGTAAAAAAAAGAAAAGAAATGAAGAAGAAACACAAGTGTTCATCAACAAATGAATGGATAAACAAAACATGGCATAGCCATACAATGGAATGTTCTTTAGCCTGAAATAGAAAGGGAATTCTGACACACGCTACAACATGGATGAACTTGGAGGTCATAACACTAAACAAAACAAGACAGTTGCAAAAAGACAAATATTGTATGTCAGGTACACTTACAGGATGTCCCTAGACTAGTCAGATTCATAGAGACAGAAAATAGAACGGTGGTTGCCATGGGCTGGGGAAAGCGTAAACGGAGAGCTGTTGTTTAATGAGTTTAGAGTTTCAGTTTTTGCAAGATGAAAAGGGTTCTGGAGATTGATTGCACAACAATGTGAATGTTCTTAACACTGCGGAACAGTACACTTAAAAATGGTTAAGAGGGAAAATTTTATGTTATGTGAATTTTCCATAATTTTTTAAATGCAAAAGAAAAAAAGAAATGGAGGAAAGATTGAATTTCTAGCAAACTGATTTTCCTCTCAGATCTTATTTATATGAATATGGACTCATTTTTGTTTGTCACTACAAACAGAATGAATTTTCTGGGGACAGAGCTATGGACGTATTTTCAGGTGGAGGATGATGCAATGGAGTGTGTGTGTATGTGTGCTGTAACTTGCTTACGTGTGAGCACACTGAATAGACTCAGAGCTAAATATTGCATAGTAGTCATCTGTCAACTATCTGTCAACTGTGCTTTTGGGCTCTTTGTTTCAAGTATTATACGAGTACAATGGTGAGATCGTAGCTCACTGCAACCTCCAACTCCTAGGCTCAAGTGATCCTCCTGCCTCAGCCTCCTGAGTAGCTGGGACTACAGGTGTGCAGCCACCACACCTGGCTAATATTAAAATTTTTTGTTGAGATGGGGCCTCACTATGTTGCACAGGCTGGTCTTGAACTCCTGGCTTCAAGCAATCCTCCCATCTTGGCCTCCCAGAGTACTGGGATTACAGGCCAGCCACCACACCCAGCCACGATTTTTTGATTAAACTTTTAATTTTGAGATAACTGTAGATTCGCATGCAGTTGTAAGAAATATAATAATATGGAGAGATGTCGTGTACCCTTTACCCGGTTTCCCCCAATGGTAACATCTTGAAAAAACAGATAATACAATATCACAACCACATTGTTGGCACAGCTAGGGTCACATAGAACATTTCCACCACCATGAGGCTCCCTCGCTTTGCCCTTTTATAGCCACAACCATTTTCCTTTTAACCCCACCTCTCTCCTCCGTCCTTAACCCCTGGCAACCACTAATCCATTCTTCACTTCTATAATTTTGTCATTGCGAGAATGTATGTAATCTTTTTGAATTGGCTTTTTTTCACTCAGCATAATTCTCTGGCAATTCATCCAAATTGTGTATATCAATAGTTCATTCATTTTTATTGCTGAATAGTAGTATTTGATGGTATGGATGTACCACAGTTTGTGTAGCCATTCACCTGTTGAAGGACGCTTAAGTTGTTTCCAGTTTGGGGTTATGAATAATAAAGCTGCTATAAACATCCTTATACAGGTTATTGTGTGAACATAAGTCTTATTTCTCTGGGATAAATGCCCGGGAGTGCAATTGCTAGGTTGTATGGTAGTTAGTTGCATCCTTAGTTTTTTAAAAGAAACTGCCAAATAGTTTTCCAGAGTGGTTGTGCCATTTTACATTCCCATCGGCAATGTATGAGTGATCTACTTTCTCCACATCCTCACCAGCATTTGGTGTTATCGTTCTTTTTTATTTTAACTATTTGGACACGTGTATGGTGGTATCTCATTGTGGTTTTTTTTTTT
>NW_012153729.1:8375141-8376702 GCF_000956105.1 Propithecus coquereli
TACTAATACATTATATATATTATTTTCTATAATTGCTTTTAAAATTAGTTAAGAGAAGAAAGGAGAAAATAGGTTATACTGTATAATTATAAATACAATTGACCCTTAAACAATATGGGCTTGAACTGTATAGGTCCACTTATGTGTCTTTTTCCCAACCAAACTCAATTCAAAAATGCAGTATTTTCAGGATGCAAAACCCGAGCATGTAGAGGGCCAACTTTTCATATATGCAGGTTTCGTAGGGCTGACTGTGGGACTTGAGTATGCATGGATTTGGTCACATGGGTGGTCCTGGAACCAATTTCCCATAAATACTGAAGGATGACTGTATATAAATTAATTACAGGTTATATAATTACAAAATTATATGGTATTTTATAATTACATAATTACATTTATGGGTGTTTTTGTTTTTTGTTTCAGGTGTATTTCTTTTCAAAATATTAAGGGAGCACAAATGTTTTAGGTCACATGGATCACTTTTATAATGCTTGAGTCCCAGCTAAAGGTGTATCCGTCACCCAGATAGTGTTTATGTACCCGTTAGATAGGTTTTTGCCCCTCTCCTCTTCCTCCCTCCCCCCTGGCTGATTTCCGCTGAGAATTTTACTTACCTCTGTGCACATGTGTGCTCATCAGTTAGTTCTAATTAAATAGTGAGTACATGTGGTGTTTGTGTTTTTTTTTGTTTTTTTTTTTTTAGACAGAGTCTCACTCTTTTGCCCGGGCTAGAGAGAGTGCCGTGGCATCAACCTAGCTCACAGCAACCTCAAACTCCTGGGCTCAAGTGATCCTCCTGCCTCAGCCTCCCGAGTAGCTGGGACCACAGGCATGCACCACCATGCCTGGCTAATTTTTTGTATATATTTTTAGTTGTCTGATTAATTTCTTTCTATTTTTAGTAGAGACGGGGGTCTTGTTCTTGCTCAGGCTGGTCTCGAACTCCTGACCTTGAGCAATCCACCCGCCTCAGCCTCCCAGAGTGCTAGGATTACAGGTGTGAGCCACCGCGCCCAGCCAAAAAAATATGGAACCCTTCACGAATTTGCATGTCATCCTTGCGCAGGGGCCATGCTAATCTTCTCTGTATCGTTCCAATTTTAGTATATGTGCTGCTGAAGCGAGCACTCATTGTGGTTTTAATTTGCACTTCTCTAGTGGCTAACGATGTTGAACATATTTTTATGTGTTTATTTACCATCTCTTCATCCTCTTTAGTGAACAATTTGTTCATGACTTTTGCCCCTTTTTTATTTTTTTTTAACTTTCAAGTTTTGAGAGTTCTTAATATATTCTAGATGCTAGTTTTTTGTCAGATGTGTGGTTTGCCAATATTTTCTCCCTGTCTGTAATTTGTCTTTTCATGTTCTTAACAGGGTCTTTCTAGAGCAAAAATTTAAAAATTTTGATGAAGCCCAATTCAGCCATTTTTCTTTTTATGAATTGTGTTTTTGGCATCAAGTCTAAGAACTCTTTGCAGAGCCCTAGGTCTCAAGTATTTTCTTCTATTTTTTTCAAGAGTTTCATAGAATTACATTTTACATTCAAGTCAGTGATC
>NW_012153729.1:8377925-8384750 GCF_000956105.1 Propithecus coquereli
TTGTTTTTCCATTCTTGAGACACTTGACTTAGGAGAATGGTCTCTGGTTCCATCCAGATTGTTGCAAAAGGTACTAATTCATCTTTTTATGGCTGAGTAGTACTCCGTGGTATACGTATATCACATTTTATTAATCCACTCATGAATTGATGGGCACTTGGGTTGATTCCACATCTTTGCAGTTGTGAATTGTGCTGCAATAAACATTCAAGTGCAGGTGTCTTTTTGATGAAAACTCTTTTATTTCTTTCTGTGAATACTTGATAGTGGAATTGCTGGATCAAATGGTAGGTCTACTTTGAGTTCTTGAGGAATCTCCAAACTGTTTTCCATAGAGTTGTACTACTTTGCAGTTCCACCAATAGTGTATAAGCATTCTTTTCTCTCTGCATCCACACCAGCATCTATTGTTTTTGGACTTCTAGATAAATGCCATTCTAACTGGGGTAAGGTGATATCTCACTGTGATTTTAATTTGCATTTCCCTAATGATTAGTGATATTGAGCATTTTTTCATATGTTTATTGGCCACTTGTCTTTTTCTTTTGAGAAGCTTCTGTTCATGTCTTTCGCCCAATTTTTAATAGGGTTATTTTTTTTTTCTTGCTGATTTGCTTGAGTTCTTTGTAAATTCTGGTTATTAGCCCTTTATTGGATGTGTAGCCTGCGAATATTTTCTCCCATTCTGTAGGTTGTCTGTTTGCTCTGTTGATTGTTTCCTTAGCTGCAGAAGCTTTTTAGTTTAATCAAATCCCATTTATTAATGTTTGTTGTTGCCATGATTGCCATGGGGGTCTTTTTCATAAATTCTTTGCCTAGACCAATATCTAGAAGAGTTTTACCTACATTTCCCTCTAGAATTCTTATGGTTTCATTCCTTAGATCTAAGTCTTTTATCCAACTTGAATTAATTTTTGTGAGCGGTGAGAGGTAGGGGTCCTGTTTCATTCTTCTGCCTGTGGCTACCCAATTTTCCCAGGACCATTTATTGAGTAGGGCTTCTTTTCCACAGTGTAGATTATTGTCTGCTTTGTCAAAGATCAGTTGATTGTAGGTAAATAGTTTTATATCTGGGTTCTCTGTTCTTTTCCATTGGTCTATGTCTCTATTTTTGTACTGATACCATGCTGTTTTGGTTACTATAGCCTTGTCCTATGGTTTGAAGTCTGGCAATGTGATGCCTCCAGATTTATTCTCTTTGCTTAAGATTGCTTTGGCTATTCAGGCTCTTTTCTGGTTCCAAACGAAGCATAGAATTATTTTTTCTAGATCTGTTAAGTTTGACTTTGGTAATTTGATGGAGATTGCATTGAATTTGTAAATAACTATGGGTAATATGGACATTTTAACAACGTTTATTCTGTTTCTTTTGGGTCCTTCAGAATGTCTCCAGGAAGGAGAGGGTTGCTTCCATCCTCCACAGGGAGAAGGGAGCATTTAACTTTTACCACAGGCGGCGACAAGGTCAGGGTGTTTCACAGCTCTGCAGGATGACTTTTCAAAGAGTGACTTCTTGGTTACCGAAAGCAAAGCTCTACGCGTGATTCTGCCTTCCCAGGAACTGTATAACTCAGGACTCTACAAATTCCCCAAAGTAGGAGGAAAAATGACCACATTCAAGGAGGCAGTGACATTTGAGGACGTGGCTGTGATCTTCACCCAGGAGGAGCTGAGTCTGCTGGAAGCTGCCCAGAGGAAATTGTACCTAGATGTGATGCTGGAGAACTTCAGGAACCTGCTTTCTGTGGAGCATCAACCATTCCCACGAGATACATTCCACATCCTAAGGGAAAAAAAGTTTTGGATGATGAAGACAGCAACCCATAGAGAAGGGAATTCAGGGCACGTACAAGTGTGCTGCAGCCCTGCTGCTGGCGGTCACGGTTGCTGTTAGTTGGCAGCTGCCCCAGGCTGGCAGCTTTCAAAATCTGTAGGCGAGGTCCCAACTAAGATGGAGACTGTTCCAGAAACAGGACCGCATGAAGAGTTGTCCTGCCAGCAGATCTGGGAACAAATTGCAACTGACTTAACCAGGTCTCAAGACTCCATGATAAATAGCTGTCAGTTCTCCAGACAAGGTGACGTTCCCGGTCAGACTGAGGCAGGACTTATTCATATACCACAGAAAACTTACCAGCATAAAGAACATAAACAATTCTTCAGTGATGTCTTTGTCTTTGATCTTCAGGAGCAATTACACTCAAGAGAGAAGTCTCATACATGTGATGAGTGTGGAAAGAGTTTCTGTTACAGATCAGCTCTTTGTATTCATCGGAGAGTCCACTTGGGAGAGAAACTCTGTAAGTGTGATGTGTGCGGTAAGGAATTCAGTCAGGGCTCACCTCTGCAAGCTCATCAGAAAGTTCACACTGGAGAGAAACCATTCAAATGTGAGCAATGTGGGAAAGGCTTCAGTCGTAGATCGGCACTTAATGTTCATTGCAAATTATACACAGGAGAGAAACCTTATCATTGTGAGGAATGTGGAAGGGCCTTCATTCATGATTCACAGCTTCAGGAACATCAGAGAATCCATAATGGGGAGAAACCATTCAAATGTGATATATGTGGTAAGAGCTTCCGTAGTCGATCAAATCTTAATAGACATTCCATGGTTCATATGCGAGAGAAACCATTCAGATATGATCCATGTGATAATATTAATAGCTTTGGTCAGAGATCAGTATTTAATGATCATTGCGTGGTCCACAGAGGAGAGAAACCATACAAATGTGAGGAGTGTGGAAAAGGCTTTGTTTGTAGGCAAGATCTTTATAAGCATCATATGTACCACACAGGAGAGAAACCATATAATTGTAAAGAATGTGGAAAGAGCTTCAGATGGTCCTCAAGTCTATCGAGACATCGGCGTATCCATACTGTAGAAACACCATTTGAATGTGGGAAGGGATTTTATACGAATTCACGACGCTATTCCCATCACAGAGCCCACAGTATAGAAAAGTCATACAAATGTAAGAAATGTGGGAAGGGCTACATTAGTAAGTTTAATCTTGACTTGCACCAGAGAGTCCACACGGGAGAGAGACCTTATAATTGTAAAGAATGTGGGAAGAGCTTTAGCCGGGCCTCAGGCATTTTGAGACATAAGAGACTCCATAGTGGAGAAAAACCATTCAAATGTGAAGAGTGTGGCAAGAGATTTACTGAGAGTTCAAAACTTCATTCCCATCGAGAGTTCACACTGGGGAAAAGCCATACAAATGTGAGGCGTGTGGAAAGGACTTCAGATGGGCCTCAACTCACCTCACTCATCAGAGACTCCACAGCAGAGAGAAACCATTCAAATGTGAGGACTGTGGGAAGAGCTTTGTGCGTAGTTCATATCTTAAAGACCAATAAAGAGACCATAGTGGGGAAAAATCATACAAATGCGAAGACTGTGAGAAAGGGTATAAGAGGCGCTTGAATCTTGATATGCTTTTATCATTATTTTTAAATGATACATAATTATACATATTTATGGGGTACACTGTGATATTTCAGTATCTATATACAATGTGTAATGATCAAATCAGTGTAATTAGCATATCCATCACCTCAAACATTTATCATTTCTTTGTTTTGGGAACCTTCCAAATTTGCTGTTGCTGTTTATTATAGTCACCTTGCAGTGCTGTAGAATGCTAGAACTTACTCCTCCTAATGAGCTGTACTTTTGTGTCCATTAACCAACCTTTGGCTATCCTTCCCTCCTCCTCATGCACCCTTCCCTACCTCTAATAGTCATTCGTTTCTACTCTCTACTGCTATGAGGTCAACATTTTAGCTTTCACATATGAGTAAGAATATGGAGTATTTATCTTTCTGTGCCTGGCTTATGTCACTTAACATAATTTCCTCCAAAGCTCACCTATTTTACCACAAATGACAGAATTTTGTTCTTTTTTTATGGCTAAATAGTATTGCATTGTGTATATATGCCACATTTTCTTTACTTATCTGTCGATGGTCACTTAGGTTGATTCCATATTTGGCTATTGTGAATAGTGCTGCAATAAACATGGGACTGCACATAAAAACAAAACAAAACAATGTTTATTCTACCTATCCATGAGCATGATATGTTTTCCCATTTGTTTGTATCCTCTGTGATTTCTTTCTCAGAGTTTTATAGTTCTCCTTATAGAGATCTTTTACTTCCTTGGTTAAGTATATTCCTAGCATTTTATTTTCTTTGTAGCTATTGTGAATTGAGTCTTTGATTTGACCCTAGGCTTTAGTGTTATTAGTATACAGAAATGCTACGGATTTATGTACATTGGTTTGTTCCAGGTGTATTTGACTTACCATTTCCATTCAGTCTGAAGAATTTCCTGTAAGGTGTGTTTGCTAACAATAAATTCTCTCACTTTTTGTTTACTTGGAAATATCTTTATTTCACTTTCATCTTTGAAAGATAACTTGCTAGATATAGGAAACTTGGTTGACAGTTTTTTCTTTGAATATTTGTGTATGTTATCCCACTGCCTTCTTGCCTCCACCTTTCTTTTGAAAAGTCAGCTGTTACTCTTATTGGGGTTCCCTTGTAAGTGATAAGTCATTTTTCTCTAGGTGCTTTCAAGATTTTCTCCTTGTCTTTGACTTTCGACATTTTACTGTGATATGTCTGTGGATCTCTTTGCATTTGTTGAGCTTCCTGGATGTGTCAGTTAATGTTTTTCAATAAATTTGGGAAGTTGTCAGTTATTATTTCTTTGAAAAAAAACCCCTTCTGCTTGTTTCTCTCTTTCCTCTCCTTCTGGTACTTCCATGATGCTTATGTTGGTGTATTTTATGATGTGCCACATTTCTCTGAGGCTTTGTTCACTTTTCTTCATTCTTTTTTCTGTTCTTCAGATTCCATAAACTCTATAGATCTGTCTTCAAGTTTGCTAATTCCTTCTTCTGACAGTTCAAATCTACTGTTGAGCCTCTCTAGTGAATTTTTCATTTTAGTATAGTTGTATCTTTAAATTCCAGAATTTCCTTTTATATATGTATTTTTTATCTCCTTATTAATAGTCTCTATTTTATGCAACATTGTCATCATACCTTCCTTTCTTTCTTTCTTTTCTTTTTTTTTTTTTTTGAGACAAATCTCACTCTGTTGCCCTGGCTAGAGTGAGTGCCGTGGCATTAGTGTAGCTCACAGCAACCTCAAACTCCTGGACTCAAGTGATCCTACTGCCTCAGGCTCCTGAGTAGCTGGAACACAGGCATGTGCCACCATGCCCGGCTAATTTTTTCTGTATATTTTTAGTTGTCCAGCTAATTTCTTTCTATTTTTTTTAGTACAAACAGGGTCTCGCTCTTGCTCAGGCTGGCCTCGAACTCCTGAGTTCAAACAATCCTCCCGCCTCGGCCTCCCAGAGTGCTAGGATTACAGGCGTGAGCCACCACGTCCAGCCCTTCCTTTACTTCTTTAATCATGTTTCCTTTAGTTCTTTGAACATATTTGTAATGGCTACTTTTAGTTCATGTTGGCTGAATCTACCATCTGGCCGCTCCCACAGGCAGTCTTGTTGCCTGCTTTTTTCCCAGTACAAGGGTTGTACTTTTCTGCTTCTTTGCTTATGTCATATATTTTTGCTGGAAACTGGACATTTTATATACAATATCGTAGCAACTCTGGGTACTGGTAATCCGCCCACCTCCCGCTTGTTGTTTATTTGCTTCTTTGTTTGGTTGTGACTGGTTTTGGTGAAGTCTGTCTCCTCACCCCCTGCAATGTTAAACCTCTGATGTTGCTCTGCAGGGAGGTGCAGTTTGGGGTAAGTTCACAGTCATCTTGGGAAGACAGTGGTTTTGTCGAGGTTTTCTTCATCTCTTTCCCTGACCACACCCAGTTGTTAAACTCCACTAACTGCCAGCTGTTTGCTCTATTGTTTATAATAATGCCCTGGGGCAGAAATTGCTCTATAGACCGATTCAATCAAATTGTGACTCCTCTGAAGGAATCATTCCTGATTAGTGTTTGACTTTCATTCTAACAGCAGGAGGCTCCTCCCACTTACCTCTTTCCCTGGTTCTTTCCTACAAACTAACTGGCTTACACTTTAGCCTGTATGTTCGTTCAATCTACTAATCTCCTCCCAATTGCCTTTTCCCCCAAGCCCCACTATTTTTGAGAACACACGTAGGCTTGAACTTCACCCTCTGTTACAAATGAAGCCAGTTCCATTGGGAAGAGATTAGGACCTGTCTGTTTTATAGCCTGCTTCTCCCCCAAGGCAAAATTTCTGAAATCAGGGCTCGGAGGCTGCAGTGGAGACCCTGGTGTGCTTCCTCTGAATGATGTCCCTGTTTTAGGATTTGAGCATCAGGTGGAAATGAGGCAGTAGCCTCAGGTCTTCTTGGCTTGCTTCTCTTGGGATGGAACCATTGCCCCATAAACCCCAGTATCCTCAGTGGTACCATGCTCCCAGCAGAGTCTCATAGATGCTGAGCAGAAGCAGGGAGTCCTTACCTCTAAGTCTCTCTTGCCCTTAAGTTACCCTCAGCAATAGGTAGCTGGGGGCAGGATGTGAAATGCTGATGTCCTGCCTCTCGGAGGAATAAAGCCCTCTGACTGGGAGCTGGGTCTGGGGAGCCCTTGGTTCCTGGCTGCAACAATCTGAGGCGGAGTATTTTTCTCATGGAGCTGGGAGTAAGGAGAGAGAGTGCAGTTCAAATAAGGATGGTATTTGGTTCGAATACCACAGACATCAAATTTAGTAGCTTTTCTTCAATAGATGTTTCTTCATTTGCTGTATACCCTTAGGATCATTTCCAGATACATTATTTTATTTTTAATTTTTTTTTTTTTTAGAAACAGGGTCTTGC
>NW_012153729.1:8387166-8388608 GCF_000956105.1 Propithecus coquereli
CCTCAAACTCCTGGGCTCAAGCAATCCTTCTGCCTCAGCCTCCGGAGTAGCTGGGACTACAGGCATGTGGCACCATGCCCACCTAATTTTTTCTATATATTTTTAGTTGTCCAGCTAATTTCTTTCTACTTTTAGTAGAGACGGAGGTCTCACTCTTGCTCAGGCTGGTCTTGAACTCCTGACCTTGAGCAATCCTCCTGCCTCGGCCTCCCGGAGTACTAGGATTACAGGCATGAGCCACCGCGCCTGGCCGGCACTGAAGCCACATGGCAATACTTGATTATACTTCTTGACCAAGGAGGCTTATATGAAATTTTTAAAAGAACATCATTAAAATAAAAACACTAGACTAAAACATCCCTCTTAGGCTTCTAGATAAAGATGACAGACTGAGCACATGCATCTAATTATGTTCCTTCCTGAAATCCCACTAAAATGATAATATGGAGATTTTTAAAAAGCATAAACCCACCAAGTTAGGAAGGACAGGGTTGTAGACCACAGTAACAGTTCTGGGAGCTGAAAGCAGAAGGTTAAGAGGTAACTGATTTAGCATCTTAAGATAGCTAAATACTAAACTATTACTAGGAGCCAAGAACCAAACAAATTTATATTACAGAAGCTTCAGAAGGGTTAGGAATTTTTGACATCTTGTACATCTGGAAATAGGATGAGAGGGCGAATCAAAATAAGGATTGGTAAGAATCTGTTTAAGAAGATTCCCTTCCACACACTATTTAGCCACTTGTCTGCTCCTGCCACCACCCCTCCCTGCCAACAGCCCTGGCAAATGACCAAAAGGTTTTTTATCTGAAGAGTTAAATAGAGTCTTTTTTTTTCAATTGAGACAGAGTCTTACTTTGTCACCCAGGCTAGAGTGCAGTGGCATTGTCGTACCTTACTGCACCCTCGAACTCTAGGGCTCAAGTGATCCTCCCACCTCAGCCTCCTGAGTAGCTGGGACTACAGGCGCACGCCACCATGCCGGGCTAATTTTTCTATTTTTTTGTAGAGATTGGGTCTCACTGTGTTGCTCAGACTGGTCTCAAACTCCTGGCCTCAAGAGATCCTCCTGCCTTGGCCTCCCAAAGTGATGGGATACAGCTGTGAGCCACCACACCCATCCCATAGCGCCTTGGAGTGGAGGATACCAGGCACAGTGGAATCTGTGATATGTTAAGGAAGTCAGGTATATTAAGGGAATGTATGGATACTGAATGCTTCCAGAAAGGAGGGAAAGTAGGACAAGAAGATGGAAAACAGTAGAAAAAAATGAGAAAAATTAATGGACACACATAGGAGACCCAATGGCAAATTTTAGAAATTATAGGGAGAGAGAGAAAATGAAAGAATTGAAATCATCAATGAAAATAATTCCATAAAATTTTCCGGAATCAAAGGACATGACTTTCCAGAGTGAAGGAGTCCCCAATGCCCAGAAA
>NW_012153729.1:8390753-8392323 GCF_000956105.1 Propithecus coquereli
CTGTCTTTGGACTTTTTCCATTGTTCTTTCTTCAGTCTCAATGTTCTGTTTCCTTATTTCATCATTTCCTTTCTGTTTAAAGAACTTCCTTTAGTCTCTCAGGGTAGTTCTGCTGTGGACAGGTCCCTTGGTTTTCTTCATCTTGTCTGGACTCGACTCTGTTCCTTCGGCTGCTCCACCCTCGCGCCAATACCACCATGCCTTTCTTGTGGTGGGATTTCTCTCTGGGTGCGAAGGTCTTCCAGCTGCGTGGTATTTCTTTAGCATTGTCCTGGCTATTCTTGACCTTTTGATTTCCACATGCATTTCAGAATGAGCTTGTTATTTCTACAAAGATCCTGTTGGGCTTTGATCGGGATCACATTATATTTATAATTTGGGGAGATGTGATATATTAACGATATTGGATCTTTCAATTTATGAACGTTGTGTATAGTTCCATGTATGTGGGTTCTTTACGTTCTCAATAATAGTTTGTAGTATTCCGTATAGAGTTGGGCACATTTTTCCTTAGATTTATTCCTAGGTGTTTGAAGCTTTTTAATGTTATTGTAAATAATGTTATTTTTAAAATTTCATTTCTTATTTGTTAGTTGCTGACAGAAATACAATGGTTTGTTTAATTGTATCTTGAGATCTTGCAAAATTCACTTATTAATTATAATAATTTTTAGATTATTTTGGATTTTCCATGTGTACAATCATATCATTAAGACAATATGTCTTTCCAATCCTTATACATTTTATGCCTTTTTTTGCCTTATTGCAATAGCTAGGACATCCAATTTAATGTTAAATAGTAGTGGTAATAACTGGCATCTTTACCTTTTTCCCAATTTCTTGGGGGAGGTTTTCAATATTCTGCCATTTGGAATGATATTTGTTGCCAACTTAATTTTTTTTGTAGCTGTTCTTTATTAGATTAAAGAAGCTACTCTCTATTCTTAGTTTGCAAAAAGTTTTATTTTATTATGTTTATTGTGAGACAAGGTCTTGCTCTGTTGCCTGGGCTAGAGTATACAGTGGTGTCATCACAGTTCACTGTAACCTCAAACTTCTGACCTCAAACAATCATCCCGCCTTGCCCTTCCAAAGTGATAAGACTACAGGCGTGAGCCATTGAGCCCAGCCTTAGTTTGCTAAAAATCATGAATGAGTATTGAATTTTGTCAAATGCATTTTCTGCATTAATTGAGATTATCATATTAATTTTCTTTTTCCTGTATTGATGTGGATTACATTGCTTTTTTCCATCCCATATTTTTCAGTTGAGGGATAGTTTATGTATACAGTGAAATACACAGATCTTACAGTGAAGTTCAATGGATTCTGATAATTGAATGCACCTATGTAACAGGAACCCCATCAAAATATAGACATTCCTGGCCGGGCATGGTGGCTCACGCCTGTAATCCTAGCACTCTGGGAGGCCAAGGAGGGAGGATCGCTCAAGGTCAGGAGTTCGAGACCAGCCTGAGCAAGAGTGAGACCTCCGTCTCTACTAAAAATAGAAAGAAATTAGCTGGACAACTAAAAATATATAGAAAAAATTAGCCAGGTATGGTGGCAC
>NW_012153729.1:8393578-8416124 GCF_000956105.1 Propithecus coquereli
CATATGGTTGGTCTTGCTTTTTTAAATAAATAATAAAAAAACCTCCCATGAATTTTCAGATTTGAAAATTCATTAGATTACCTGAAAAAAGAGCGTAGTCTTTGTTGAAATCCAAATAATTAGTACACAGGGAAAAAATAAACTAAAATGATATAAGTTATAAAACAAACAAGTAAGAGACCTGGAGGACAGACAGAGCCCAAGGTGAACAGGGAAAACAAGGGAAGGTAGAGAAAACAGATACATTAGCAGGTCGATGATAAAGATTTTCCTGCTCTCACAAAAAGAGAGTTGAGTTTGCAGATTAGAAAGGCTCACTTATCTGCAAAGATCAATGTCTAGACCTACCCTGGTGAAATTCCTGAATTCCAAGGAGAAAAAGGAAATACTACAAGCCTCCAATGGCAAAAGCAAGTTCTTTAAAAGGGTTAAGAGAATTAGCCTAACACTGGACTCTCTCGTTCCAACACTAGAGGCTGGAAGCTAATAGGTTAAGAGAAAGAGGTTCCTATGAGCTGTGGGGCTGTACTTATAAATTCATCAGTTCCTGCAGCCAGAGATGATGTGTGTCTCCACACCCAGCCAAGCACCATGATGAGTGATTCTGCTCTGGTTGTGTAAATGGTGTCTACCTAAGCCTGAAACCCACCTATTCCCTTATCCCAACACCTTTCTTGGCAAGCCTTTCTTTCACACCCAAATCAGATTACCTGACATGGTTCTTCTGATTTCATTAGCCTCTAACTCTGAGAAACTGATACTTGTTGCAGTTATCTGACACCCCCAAAACAACAAGCAATGCCAGGTAAGCATGATGCATCCGTGAGAGAGGAATTCCCCACCCATGAGCTGGGTTTGGTTATGCCAAGAGATTGTCTTTCATCTACCCCCACACTCGGAAGGAGTGTGGTACCTACATGGAGTGGAAGGGCGTGCAGAGCCATGTTCCTTCCTGCCCTCAAGCTCAGCTAATGGTAGAAACTTTGTCATGCATCACCCTGGGTGTGCTATTTGCATAGAGATCTTGAGAAAGCCGGAGCATGTGCGTGTGTGTGTGCATGTGTGTGTGTGTGTGTGTGTGTGTGTGTGTGTGAAGGGGGTCAGGGCAACCCCTCTGGTTCCCAGGTGCCAGCCCAGCACTGCTCTTCATGCTTGCCCAGAATGTGATAGAATGCCACATTTTAGTATAAACTGATTTGCAAACAATTTTATGGACAAGTACAAACCCTTAAGCTTGGTAAGGTGTAATTTTCTCCTTCTGTGAGCATGAGTGTTTGACTTTAACCTTCCCTATAAATACCGGTCAACAGGACGTGTAAGTACTGCCACGGGATCAGAGTGGATAGGACACCAGCCCCTCTAAGTACACTTCGAACTTCCATTACTAACACAAACATCTGTCCTGGTTCTTAATCTCTCTTGATCTCTCTCACGCACTCTTGACCCGGGAAGCAATTCTGCATCCTCTTGCCTGTTGTCATTTTCATAAACTTCAAAAAACTCCAAATGATTCCTCACTACAAAAAGAGCACGAACAAAAACCGCTGACCCAGAAGCAACTGGGTGGAACAGAGGTAGACAACGCGGGAATTGTGAGCAGCGCAGAGGTTATACTTTAACCTTTTAAATCCTCTACGACAGCTGAATTAGTCGCATAAGCCCCAGGACTGTGAGGAAGGAGGAACCATGTTAATTAATGGTAGATCAGTTGGAAACTGTGTGAGTACCTGCATCGGTGACTCCTGAAAGGAGGAAGGGAAAGAGAGTGAGGATGATGAGATGAATTATGCCGCAAACTCGATGGACAAATCTCGGTGCACCCGCCAGTAAAATGCTCTGGTTCCTGGCCAGGCTTCGAATCTTTCCAAGTGCACTCTTCATGGGAAGAGGACCTGGCTGGAGGCCTTAGGGTTTGGAAACATGAACTTGCACTTGGGGTTCTGGGTCTAAACTGGAATGAGTCAGCGAAAAGAGTGGGAGCTATGTGTTACGACAGCTTCTCTCATTGAACTGGTTGTGTGTTCCTGTTAAAATTTTATTTCAAATTTATAAGAGAACTAGGCTTCCAAGTAAGCCAGTTTAAAATTTATTTCTAGTAGAGAGTTTTTACAGCAAGAAAAAGAGACTAGATAATATCATGAGACCAGGAATAAGAAAGGCGTGTCTGGTGAGGTGCCAGAACTAGAGTCAGCCGTGTGGGTTACAAACCGCCCAGAAAGGCCTCCAGCTTAGGCTGCCTTTCCCAGAAGTAGAGCTCGAGCCAGGGATTTGTGGTTTGTTGAGGGAGGACTCTTCAGGAAACACCTGTAAGGGACAGAGGAAAGGGACAATCCAGGTGAGTTCTCAGGTAAAGTCTCACGTCTCGCCTTGGCCTGACCCATGAGGACCTCAAGCATGAATCATACCACAGAGTTGTCCTGCCAGCTTTCGTGCCTCTTCAGGGAGGCTTCAGCTTCCCTGGCGTGGGGGGGCGGGGGCAGCGTCCCAGGTGTGTCAGGGTGAGAGGCTCCCATTCTCCCCAGGTCACCGGTGTCAGCCGTTAGCGTGGGCACCAATGCACTGGCTGATGACGGGGGCTGGGCTGGTCCCCTGCAACAGTCTGTTATTCATGTCAAGCCGGAGTGCTGCTTCTGACAGTATATCAGAAAATTACTCAACCATAGTATCCGAAATGCTGACTCAAGAGACTTCATTGTTCTTTCAGGCTCAAGACAATTCTCTTTCTCAGCAGCATGTGTCTTGTTCCTCCTTCCCCTATTCTTGTATGTGCCTTTAGGCTGTGTCCCAGAAGGTGCCTCTAATTGCTCCACATTCTCTGGCCATGATTTTTGGTAAGCCTCTGGAGCACAAGTTAATAAAAACAACTGTAGCTGATGGATGCTAAGTGATCATGCGTTGTGCTTTTTTCCCCTTCCTGCCTGAAATGTAAGATAATCTTTCAGATGTGTCTAGTGATGTGTGATGGGGAGGAGGACCGGATTTCATTCTTTACATCTTTATTAGAGAGGGTCTTATGGACTAAAGCATTTTTAAAGGTTCTCCTCATTTCCCAGGAAGATAGATTAGATAACATTTTTTTTTTTTTGCATTTTTCAGCGTGCATATTCAGTGGATTGTTCAGTACATTCACAAAGTTGTGAAACTATAGCCACTATCTTCCTGCTCCATATTCTCATAGCTGCATGTTCCTGCCCCACTCTCCAGTTTAATTGTCTGTCTTCCAGGGCAACTGTTAAGTCTGTGAGGGCAGGGGCTGTCTGCCTTCATCACCGTTTCCGGCACCTCGCTCAGTTTGGCACACGACAGGCACCGAATAGAAATCTACTGAACGAGTAAGTGAATATGGCTGAGCCAGGTTGAATAGCGACCCTGTAAAATTCACGTCAGCTCAGAACCTGCCACTATGACCTTATTCGGACACAGGGTCTTTGCAGATGTTATCAGGCTGAAACGAGGGCATACTGAATTTGTTTGGGCCCTAATCGGATGACTGGAGTCCTTATAAGAAGAAGGAAATTTGGGCAGGGACACACCCAGGGGAGACGGTGGAGGCAGAGGTGGGAGTGACGCCTCTGCAAGACGAAGAAGGCCAAGGATTGCCGGGAGCCACGAGGGGCTGGGAGCGAGGCACGGCCCAGCCTCTCCAGAATGGCCTCCAAAAGGGCCGAGGGGTGGGGACGGGCAGGCGCACCGGACGAGCCAGCGACCCTACGGCCAGCGGGCCAATCCCCCTGCTGGACCCGGCAGGCCCAGGGAGGGAGCAGCGGCGCTAGTAGTGCCCGCCCGGGACAACCAAAACCCGCTTCTCATTGGACAAGGTTCCCGTCAATCACGGGGAGGCTTGAGGCGGAGCTCCCACTGTGACATCCTTGCCTTTGACAGACCAAGGCAAGGGGCGGGACCCAGTGGCAACGACTCTCGATTATTGGCTGAGAGTTTGAGCGACAGCCACCTGCCCCTATAGTCTGGAAGAAGACTGGCAATAGCCGAAGCTCCCGCGTTGACAACTCCTGACACCCCTTGCTCGCTCCGAGAGGGATTCGGAGGTTGGGATTTTCCGATCAGAGTTGGAGACGGGTTTTATACTTGAACTTGGAATAAATTACCCGAGCCTCTGCCCTAATTTCCCTTTCTGTTTGACTGGGATTATACTCTCCAGGGTGGTTTTACTAAGACTTCTGGGCCTGACAGGATCCTTCTGGAATTTCCCAGGTGCTAGGTGCCCTCACCTTCCAACAGTGCCGGCGAGGAGCCGAACAACTGCCTTTGGAAGGGGTTTGAATTCCCCCGGCACAAGCTCAGCAAGACGCTGGTGGGGGCGTGTGGGCAAGTGTGGCCTCTGAGCATCTCAGAGGACGGCCCTGCGGTCCGACGCGGCCTCGTCCGGCTCCTGCTCTCCTGCGTGGGGGTTGGTGGCTGTCACGGCACGGTCTCGGGGACAGATGAAAACTTTGCAAAAAAAAAAAAATCGTGGATATAATTTCCTCCGTTTTATGCATTTCCCCTCCCACAAAAACAACCCTGAACTTGCTGCCGAGACAAAATCGGCGAAAAAGTGGTAAAAGAGTATGAATAAAAACACCTGGAAGCGGCCTAGCATGCTTAGGACGGTTTAAGGCCAGGAGTGTGCCTGGCTGTGGTTTTACATCACCTTCCAAATGTTACATTTTTCTTCGGGAACATGGTTTCCGTGACTGGGATTCAACAGAGCTCTGGTAGGGGAAGACTAATCTTTTTGTTTTTTCAGTGCTCATTGTTTTTAGTTGGAACGGCCCCTGTAACAAAAAGACATTAACAAGAGACAAACAGACCTTTGTGGACGTGTACTTTTCCTAGTTACACGGGAGACGCCCAGGGAGTGAGTCATTCTCAAATAGGTGGCTTTGAATTCGAGTGTATGTCGTGTTTTCAACAAAGAACAGTAAATGTTTAGAGAGGTCACAAGAAAAGGTGCAGCAGGTAAGGGCTGGTTAGGAAAGCTCGTCCGTGTGATTCCTCTCGAGCTGTCTCCAGGCCCTTTGTAAGGGTCCGAGTTGTGTCCAGTGGCGACCTCTGGTCTCCCTGCTAGGCAGAGGATCGGGGAGGCCTTCTGTCTAACCCATGTCCTACTTTTAGGCAGACAGAGGCAGGGCAGAGCTTTCCTGTACCTGCTGCTTCTCGACTGCCTTCAGCTCAACCATCCTTCATATTTTGGGTGGTATGTTCTGGGCTCCTACACTGTATTTTTTGGGGGGCATCTCTGCTTCTAGGTGTCCTTGCCACAGTCATGGGCCATGCTCTGTACCAATGTTTGGGAGGAGGGTGTGTACCTCCCTTCTACCCTCTGGATTATTTTAAAGCAAATCCCAGATATTATGTCATCAATAAGTAAAAGTGACTCTTTGAGGAAAAACCCACAATACCATTACTACCTCTAAAAATTTATGGTAATTTTCTAATATCATCCAATATTTAGTCATTTAAATTTTCCTGAGTGTCTCATAAATGTCTTTGTACAGCTGGTCTGTTCAAATTAGGATCTGCTTACGATCTGCACATTGTATGTGGGTGATAAGTCTTTTAGGTCACTTTTAATATACATTTCCTGCTTTTATTTGCTTGCCATTTATTTGTAAAAACAAGACAAAACAAGCTGAATCATCATCTGTAGAATTTCCCACATTTTGGATTGACTCACCAAATTTTAGCATTCTTGTGGTGTTATCTGTTCCTCTGTTTCCTGTAAACTGTGACTGAGAAGCTTGATTAATACAGTTTTGATTTTTTGTTAAGAAGAGGTGGAGCTATATACCACTTATTGCATAACTCCATGAGGTGCATAGTAGCTGGTTGTCTTTCACTTTTGATATTAAATATAATCACTGGGTTCAGGTATTGTCAACCTGATTTATCCACTGTAAGATTCCTTATTACCCTTTCACCTAATGTTTTTAGCAGATTTTTTAAAAAGCTTTCTAAAAGTTGTTATAAAACATATGTAACAAAAATTACTTCTAATCATTTTTAACTACAATTCAGCAGTGTTACGTACAATGTTGTGCAATCCTCACCATTCTCCATTTCCAGAACTTTTTCATCATCCCAAACAGAAATTCTGTGCCCATTAAAATGAACAAACAAAAAACCCCACAAAACTTCCCATTTCCACCTATCTCCAGCCCCTGGTAACCTCTATTCTCTTTTCTGTCTCTATGAATTTGCCTATTCTAGGTAGTTTTTAGCAATGTTTCATGATTGTTGCCTAGATGCATTATCCTACTAGGGATTGCAAAGTGGATTCTTCTTGTTATGGTGGGTTTGGTTTTGTTTTGTTCTTGGTTTTCATTTTTTTAATTTGTGGAATTTTAAAATATTTGTTATGTTCCAACACATTGTGGTCATTTTTCTTTTTGATGATCAAATTATCTTATTCCATATTTGGCACTGACAGCCCTTCATGTTGGCCACAGTCTCTTTGACACAACCCTACTCATTTTTTATAATGTCCTTGTTTTCTAGTATAATTGGCACTTCCAGACTCATCTTGTACTTTCCTGACCCAGATTTGGAATCAGCCATTTTCTCAATGAACCTTGTACCTTTTGATGGAAAATGATCTTTAGAGACCATACTTTGGGTGCTGGGGTGCTAACTGTCACTAGATTGGTCATACTTCTGGGGCTTTTTTCAGCAGAGAAAAGTGGGAAATAACAATTTTTTATAAAGATAAAAATACATTGTGTTATTTCCAATTCAAATTAAAGATTATAGAATTTTGGCCGAGCGTGGTGGCTCACGCCTGTAATCCTAGCACTCTGGGAGGCTGAGGCAGGAGGATCATTTGAGCTCAGGAGTTCGGGCCAGCCTCAGCAAGAGCGAGACTCTGTCTCTACTAAAAAAATAGAAAGGCCGGGCACGGCGGCTCACGCCTGTAATCCTAACACTCTGGGAGGCTGAGGCAGGAGGATTACTCGAGCTCAGGAGTTTGAAACGAGCCTCAGCAAGAGCGAGACTCTTTCTCTACTAAAAATAGAAAGAAATTAGCCAGGCAACTAAAAATATAGAAAAAATTAGCCGGGCATGGTGGCACATGCCTGTAGTCCCAGCTACTCGGGAGGCTGAGGCAGAAGGATCACTTAAGCCCAGGAGTTTGAGATTGCTGTGAGCTAGGCTGACATCATGGCCCTCTACTCAAGACAACAGAGTGAGACTCTGTCTCAAAGAAAAAAAAAAAAAAAAACATTATAGAATATTAACCTAACTTCTTTGATTTTAAATTTGTATCTTTTTTCTCTTATCCTGAAAATCTTGGTTCTTAAAAACATAAAACTGGTTTGTACACCCTATCTCTATGTTCTCATCTCCCCCTCTATCCCCAAGGCTTTAAATTCCACTGAAATTACCTTGAAAAGTTCGCCAATGGCTTTCATTTAGCCAAATTCAGTGGTAAGTTATCAGTCTTCATCTTCCTCCTTCTTGAAATATTTTCTTTATTTTACTTCTAGGATATCATTTTTTTTTGGTTTTCTTCCTGTCTCATTAACAATGTTTATTTAAATTTTCCTACATGTTTACCAAATTCTTTGCTTACCATTTCTTCTCACATTTCAGACATTCCTTTTAGGATAATTTTCTTTCTTCCAGAAATACATTGTTTAGAAGTTTTTATAGTGAATTTCTATTAGTAGTAAACTCAGGTTTTGGATATCTAAAAATGTTATTAATGCAATCTAGTCTTGATAGTTTCACTGGTCAACAGAAAGGTTCATATTTTCTCTTGGCATTATGAAGATATAATTCTACTGCCTTCTGGCTTCTGTTGTTGTTGAGAAGTCAGCTATCTAATTAGTTATTTTTGGAATCTCTATTTTGTTTTATTGATTAAATCCTATTCTTAGGTCAATACCACACTGTCTTGATTACTAATACTTTAAAGTAAGTCTTTAAACCCAGTATGAGCACTCCAACTTTATGCCTTTTTACAAAATGTTTTACCTATTCTAAGTCCTTTTCATTTCCATATAAACTTTACAATCATCAATTTCTATAAAACGGAAGATTGGATTTGGACTGGAATTGTGATGAATCTATAGATCAACTTAAACAGAACTGACATTTTAATGATATCAAGTCTTCTCATCTATGATCTGATGTTTTTTGACTTCTCTCAGAAGTTCAACAGTTTTTAAGTGTATAAGGAGTGTGTATATCCATGAAGTTTATCTTTAAGTATTTTATATTTGTTACCATCATTCTAAATAGTACTGTTTTTCAATTTTCTTTTTCTTTCCTTTTTTTTTTTTTTAAGACTAGTCAAGTGCAGTAGTGAGGAGGGGGAAAGTAGTAGAACAAGGAATTCAATCTGTAACTGACTATGAACAATCAAGTGAGATAACTCACTACCTTCAGACCAGCCTGTTTTTTAATTTTCAATTTCTATTTTTTGTTACTAGTAAAACATATCAGTTGATTTTTCATATTGATCTTGTATCCTGCAACCATAATACATTCACTTATTAATTCTAGTAGCATTTTTTGGGGGGAGTAGATGTTATAGGATTTCTGTTGATCCTTTTGTCTTTTTTCCAATCTATATGTTTTTTATTATTATTTCTTTTGCATTCTTGCATTGACTAGGGTCCCTTTCCCCCAACAACATTGTAGAAGAGATAAGCATGAATAGGCTTGCTTTATTTCTTATTTTAGGGAAAAGCATTTATTTTTTCACCATTTATGTAAGAGTTGGCTGTAGGTTTTTCATAAAAGTGCTTTATCAGATTGAAGAAGTTCCCTTTTAATCTTAGTTTGGTAAGACATTTTATCATAAATGAATATTGAATTTCATCAAATGCTTTTTCTGATTTTTCTCCTTTATTCTGTTAATATGTTGAATTACAAATTATTGATTTTCACATGTTGGAGAACCTTGAATTCCTGGAATAAATCTCATTATACATGTATATATATATACATATATATATATATGTATATATATATATGGCTGGATTTGACTTGCTAATATCTAGTCAATGATTTTGGTATTTACATTTATTAGACTTATTAGACTGTAAATGGTTTTGTTACATTGACTGGTTTTGTTATCACGGTATTTTTCTTTCTGGCTGCTTTTAAGATCTCTTTGCCTTTGGTATTGTGCAATTGACCACAGTGTGTCTTAAATATGGATCCATTTTTATTTATCCTGCTTAGTATATATTGTGCTTCCCATACTGTAGATTCATATCTTTTATCTCTTGTTGAGAGTTGTCAGCCTTTATCTCTTCTAGTACAATCAAGTGTTGCTTAAGGATGGGGATAGGTTCTGAGAAATGTGCTGTTAGGCAATTTTGTTGTGCAAACAGAGTGTACCTACCCAAACTAGATGGTATAGCCTATACACCCTTAGGCTATATTGTATAGCCTATTGCTCCCAGGCTACAAACCTGTACAACATGGTACTGTACTGAATACTGTAGGCAATTGTAACACAATGGTAAGTATTTGCACATATCTAAGCATATCTAAACATAGAAAAAGTACATTAAAAATATGGTATTATAATCTTATGCATATCATAAATACAGTCCATTGTTGACTGAAACGTCATTATGTCGCTATGACTAGATTATCTTCACTTCATTCTCTTTATTTTGTTTTCTTTTGAGAACTCCATTAGGCTTCTATGAGATCTTTTTACTTCGCCCTCTGTGTTTTTATCCTCTCTTAATTTCGAAATCCTTATATCTCCTCCGACGCTTTTTCACTCTCTCATCGCTATCCCTATTTCCGCCATTTAAATAACCAATCTCATTAGATTTTGATGTATCTTTCGTCATGTTTCTTTTTGCAAAGATAAGCAGATACATGTAAATTTTTTTATTTCTTCTTCTTTCTTATGTAAAAGGTATAAGTACTGTTAAATTAAATTTGTCCTAAAGCTGTCTCTGTAGGTAGAGAACCGTAATCTAACTTGGTATTTGAACAACTGCAACCTAAAGTTGAGAGTATATTCTTGTAAGAAGTAGTCAAGTCTTGGCCAATCATAGCAGCTGAGCTTTCAGCCAATCACAGGCTGCAAACTGCTGAGACACAGCCACCTATGGCAAAGGTAGAGCCATAAATAGTTGAGCTGTTTCTGTACCTCCTGTCCTTTTTCTGTCTCTAAATACTGCCTGCCCACGTTCCTGGGTGGCGCTCTCTGAACCTGCATTGATTGGTTCAGGGTGCTGCCTGATTCATTAATTGTTTGCTCCAATAAACTCTGCTAAGTTTGATTTGTCTGAAGGTTTTCTTTTAGCAATACTACAAATACTCTGCTGTCTTTACCGTTTTTTTTTTTTTAACTAAACAACACAGAAGTCACTTGTATCAGTTCATACAGATCTTACTCATTGTTTTCCCAGCCGCACAGCCTGTCGTCATGTGGCTGTACCATTCTGTATGTTCACCTCTCCTATATTTAAGTACTTTGGCAGTTTCCAAAATTTCACAATTTCAAACAATGCTGCAATAGATAACCTCGTGCGTATTTATTTTCTTATTGTTGGTGATATATCTTCACCAATTTCTAGATGTGGGATTATTTGGCCAAAAGATAAATACCTATGTAGTTTTGTTTGATTCACCTAATTCCCCTCCACATGCGCCTTCCGAATTTGCAATCCCACCAGCTATTTTAAAAGTTCCCATTTCCAAAAAAACGGTTGTCAAGTTTTTAATTCTTGGCAATCTGATAGGCGCAAAAACTGTAACTCAGAGTAATTTCAGTTTGCATTTCTCTGAGTGAAATTGAACATTCTTTTCACATGTCTGAGGGTCATTTTTACATCTTTTTTGGGGAGTTGCTGTTCATGTTTTTGCCCATTTATCTGTTGGGTTTTTGGTCTTCTTTCCCTCAAAGTCCTTTATTATATGAGAGGAATATTAAATTAACCCTTTTTATCCATGATATATGTGGCAAATATTTTTTCCTAGTTCTTAATTTGTCTTTTGACTTCACGTAAAATTTTGTTATTTTTATGTAGTAAAATTTATCAATCTTACATTGCCTCTGGATTTTGAGTCTTAGTTAGAAAACTTTTTCTTACTCTGCTCAAAGAGGTATTCACCCATGAATTCTTAGTACTCTTATCATTTCACTCTTCACACTTAGATCTCTGAACCGTCTGGAATTTATTGTTTTGTATGATGGGAGTTACAGGTCTAGTGTGAGCTCTTCCTAAATGGCTCCTGGCGCGCACGCAGCTGGTGCGCACGGCAGGTGAGAAACGGTGATCGCCCGCCCCGCCCAACATTGGCCGCAGCCGCGCGCCTGGTCCCTGTCCCGCAAACGCACTCCCGAGCAGGGCCCTGCAAAGTGGGCTTGTGCGTCCCAAGCTTCGCGGGCGATAGCGCGCCCCTCGGACGTGTGATGCGACACTTCCTCGCACCGACGCGGAGCAGAGCTGGGGATCAGGGCCCTCGGCCGGGCCACCGCGGGGAACCGGGCGCAGAGGTGCTGCCACCTGGCGCCCGGAGCTGGCACTACGCCCTTTCAGAGCAAAGCGAGTCCCAGACCCATTGGTATCAGGGCTTTAAGTCTAAGGGAAATGTGGTGGGGTTTTGTTTGTTTTTTGCTTTTGTTTTTGTTTTTTCTGGCCTTCTTTGGAGTTCTTCCGGGCTCCAGAATCCAAATCCAGAGACGGAGTTCAAAGGGTAAGGTGAACTGAAATGTCTTGGCTGGGCTTAAATTCTCATGGTGGGGTCTGAGAAAGAACGCATGGTTGATGGGAGGATAGAAGAATGAAACGGAAAGGAAAACGAATTTCTTGTTGTGTCAGGCTATTTACATACAGTCATTTAAAAAAATCCTTATGGTAGGGCTGGGTGCGGTGGCTCACGCCTGTAATGCTAGCACTCTGGGAGGCCAAGGCAGGTGGATCCTTTGAACTCAGGAGTTCGAGACCAGCCTGAGCAAGAGCGAGACCCCGTCTCTACTAAAAAATGGAAAGAAATTAATTGGACAACTAAAAATATATAGAAAAAATTAGCCAGGCATGGTGGCACATGCCTGTAGTCCCAGCTACTCGGGAGGCTGAGGCAGGAGGATCGCTTGAGCCCACGAGTTTGAGGTTGCTGCGAGCTAGGCTGATGCGACGGCACTCTAGCCTGGGCAACAGAGCGAGACTTTGTCTCAAAAAAAAAAAAATCCTCATGAAATAGATACCCCAAAAGCCATTTTACAGATTAGAAAACCGTGGCCTAAGAAAATGTTAAAGGATGATTTTTTTAAAGGGTAAAGTCATGACTCTCATATCAATATAAAATGAATACATGTCAAAGATCTCATTTAACTCATTAATTAATATAGGAACCAGTGATATGTAAAAACTGGTTCAAAGAAAAATCGAAAGAATAGACACACATATAGGCAATCAGGAATATTAAAGAGAATTTGCTAATAGGTACAAACTGGTCACTATCCACAGAGTAATAATTAACCACATCTTCCTTGTACAATATTTATTTGCACCTCCATGGACAAGAATCATTTATATTACCATCAGTTTTCTACAACACACAGAGTTGTTAGATAGCTCAAGGACAAGGAAAAGAGCAGACCCTTCTAGAATAATACCTCTGGAAGGGTCCTCTAGATGATCTGCAATGAAATTAACCTTCAAGGTTTCACAGCTGCTAAGTAGAAGATCTGGAATTCAAACCAAATCTATTAATATATGTTTCTGTAAGTTATGGCTCTTTCCTCTGTACCAGGTAGCTTTTGGACAGGAAGAGGCTTTTTGGCAGAAATTGTATTGCCCACTCATCACCCCATGTGGTTAAAAATCCCTAGTCTCAGGAATCTCCATCAGAACCCACGGCAGCGTTCCAGAGAACTTCGAAACCATGACCAATCGTTTGCCATCTGGGGAGAGTCTTGTCCTCTTTCCAAGTGTTCCCTCGGACTCCCGAAGGGCTCCGAGGCTGGCCCGGGCCCTGGGAAGACGGTAGAAGAGTCTCACGACTGGCACCGCACGCTGTGCCCTGGGAGTGGCAAGAGGCTACTGCATCTGGCTCCAGTCAGTTCTTCGCTTTGGCGGTTTCCGGACGCTGGTACAGCCGGATTATACCTTCATCATGTAGCCGCTTCCAGACTTCTCGCTCTAACTTGAAGTCATGGTTTATGTAAAAGATCAGTTTTTTCCATGACTTATCATAGTAGTGATCAGAAAAGCGCTCGTGGCCCTTGGTGATGAAGCCATAGGCACTCACCTGCGTACGGGTTGGAGGAAGAGATAGGGCCTGGGGTTGCTGTCCCCAGGCTTCTGCTCATGGGCTATCTCGGCAGGGGTGGGGGAGAGGGGGAAATCCCTTTATCCTGTTTCCACCCCTGGGGGTCTGGAGCAGGTCCCTGGATGCACATGCACACGTGCACGCACTCACACTCACTGTCCCCTGCCGAGCAGGTCTGGGAATAGCTCCAGAGCTGCTTCTCTAGGTGTTCCTCCTCCTGAAGCAAAGTCCTACCTGGTCACAGAGGTGAAGGGCAGTGAGCAGCAGGAGGGCCCCAGTGGTGGGGCGGTATATTCTCCAGTGGACAGTGTCCAGGGTCTTAGACCTCAGAAACCTGTGAAATGCCCCAGACCCGCACTCTCAGGAGGCTGCAGGGATGAGAGGGACCCAGGTCCTCCACGTGCTTTCCGCTCTCACCTGTTCTTCATGTATCGGAGAAAGTCCGGGTGCAGCAACAGGTATCTGTCCAATTGCAAGTCTTCCCGGAATACTTCCTGGGGCCTGTGCCTGGGGTCAGGCATGGGTCATTCGGACTCAGTTCTCACACCTGGCCTGGTGTGGGCTGAGTCAGGGTCACGGACACGACTCCATCTCCGGGTGAAGGCTAAGGCTGTCCCTACCTGTCCAGCCCTTCACAGCCCTCACTGCACAGCTCGGCCTGGGGTAAGGGGTGGGGCGGCAATGGTACCTGAACCCGAAAAGATTCTTCGACCTCACGGTCTGATTCAGAAGCAGCGCTTCCAGCCACTCGTAGTCACGGGTGCCTTCCAGGAAGTGCAGGTAGCGGATGTCCTGAGGACCAAGGACAGCCAGAGGTCCAGGAGTGCTGCCTTCAGGCTCTGACTCCAGGCTGCCCACTCGCCCTTTTCTGGCCTAGTCTGACTGTCCTCCCTGCTCCTGCCCCACGTGTGAAGAGCACCGTACCAGCCACGGTCTCCATCCAGACACGAGAGACCCATCTCCCTGCCCCGCCTGCGTGCTCGCTTCCCCACAGTCTGGGTGTGGGCAGGCCCGGTCCTCTGCTCACCTTCCCCAGAGGCACGTTCCGGAAACCCCGGTTGCCCAGGATGAGAAGTGACTGGGTCACGGAGAAGGCAGTAAAGCCGTAGAAGGACGTCCGAGTACCCACATCCTGTTCGTAGCCTTTAATGACAGCCCCGCTCAGTCTGGTGGGGGGGAAGCAGACAGAGCACGTGAGGGGAGGAGGGAGCTGCGCAGGCGGAGCAGGAAAGGACGGAGAGAGGGAGGCCGCAGGTACGTGCGGAACTTCTCTGGGGGCCCAGGAATTCCACCTTCCAGATGCAGGCATGGAACGCCGCATGGGTTCTCTCAGAAGAGCCCGTATCTGCAGGAGAGGCGTAGAAGGGGGACCTTGGGGTGGACAACTCACCGGAACACGTAGTCATGGCTGTCTATCTCCTGGCCCACGCGGGAGTTGTTCAGGATGCCCCCGTTGCCCACCACGGCACACGTGACGCACCCGGAGCTCCCAGGAGGGAGGCCGGCCAGGAGCAGCTGCTGCTGGCCCACGGGAGGGAAGCGTGTGACCACCTTCTGCACCACTGGAACAAGGGGGGCTCCGTTCAGAGCCCTGGAGGGGACAGGAGTCCGGCCCGTCATCTCTCCCAGGTCTGGCGGGCCCCAGGGAAGAGGCAGACCGGAGGTGGAAAGCGCGTCCCCCGCAGCCTGCCCCTGGGTGAGGACTCACAGGAGTGCTTGAGCTCCATGAAGCCAAAGGGCGGTGCAAAGTGTTCCAGGCGCTCCCACTCGCTCTGGTTGAAGTGGCTGGAGTCCAGGAAGAGGGTGAGGTTGGGCAGAAAGAGGTTCCGGAGCCACGGCGACTTGGAGGCTTTGACCTTCACAGAGTCCGTGCAGGTCTGCACGCAGGAGGGCTAGGTCAGGCAGGGAGGGCCCAGGAAGGCCACCACCAGGGGTTGAGCCTCGCAGTTCGGACGGCACTGCCTCTGCTGCCTCTTCCGTCCTACTCCGCGCCCCCCCAATAATCCGGGCCCCCTGAGGGTTCCCAGGGGATGGATGTTCCAGGCCCTCAAGGCAAATGCACCTTTGCCAGCGTGAGAGGAACCACCCCAAACGTGGCAAATGTCCAGCGCGCTGTCAGTGCCACGGTTGCGTTGGTATGTGTGCAAACAGACACATCTTAAATCCAGCCCTCTGTGCAGGGCCATAGGAAGGACAGCGTGGTTAAGCCCAGGCTGTTTTCTTAGGGTTGGAAGAGAGTGGAGGTTGTGCGGTGGGCTTTGCAGGAGAGACAGGCACTGCTGGGGATCAGGGCTGGCGTGAGGTCGGGGCGTCCTGTTAGTCCTGCGCCCTCCCCGTGCTGGAGGACGATTCCCATGTCAAGCCCCAGAGCAGGTCACACCCTCTCACCCAGGGCTGATGAGCCCCCACGCCTCCTGCAGGGGCTCCAGGGAGGCCCCTCCTCATCCACCTCTTCCCATGCTGTCCAGACCAGGACTCTGGGGCCTGTGCCCCTCCCGGTGTTGGACATCACAGGAGGGGAGGGTGGGACGGGGGCAGGCAGGGTGAGCATGAGCAGGACAAGGCAAAGCCTGACACTCCTGCGGGAGGTGCAGGTGCAGAGAGGGTGGGGAGGGCTGCCTCCCGGAGGGACTGCAGAGGAGAACTCACCGTCTGAAGACCCCCCTTCTCCATGCTGTATTTCTCCTCGAAATCCCACCGGGGCTCGGCCTTGAAGTTGGAGGCCTTCAGCCTTTGTCTCTGGGTTGTCCGTGTGGTGCCGCTCTGGAGAAGGGTGGCGGGTGGGGTGACCTGAGCCTTCTTCTTCGTGGGCGGGACGGCTGCTGTGGTCACTCCTCTCTGTCTCGTCGTCAACACTGCTCCCGTGGTGGGCAGTAGTGTGCCCTGCCTGTCTGGAATGGGTGTCTTAGCGGTGGTGACTGCTTTGCCCTGAGCCAACGCTGTCCTTGTGGCAGTCACCTTCCTGGTCTGGCCCCCGCTTCCTCTGGTCGTCTTTGTGACCCGACTCTTCAGTGATGGGGCCTCTGTCCCAGAGTCCGGACCTTTGGGTGTGCCAGCCACGGTTTTCTCTTTTTCCTGCCTCTTTGGTAATGCCGTCTGTGCGGTGCTGGCCACTCTGCCCCGCTCCCTGCGGGGTGCCTTGCTGGCGTCTGTCCTGCTGTCTGCCCCGGCGGGGGCTGTGGGCTGGCGCTGCGTGTCAAGGGCACTGTTCTCTGGCTCGGACTCCACATAGCCAGTTGTCCTCCCGCCCACAGTGGGTGCCCCGGACGTAGCCTTTTGTGGTGACTCTGCAGCTCTCTCTTTAAGATTCTCTCTGGACTGATACCTGGGGACACAGATAGTGTCTGATGAAGGCTGAACACTGTAGAAACTACAGAAACACTGTCGTCAGCGGCATGACTAGGACTGATTCTGCAGCTTCAGGCCAACTGCAAACCAGTCTCTAAGGGAGATGAAGGGAACGTGTATCACCACTCACTACCAAAAATCACCCTGCACCCTTTGGCACTGGGTCTGGACACTTACCTCTGACCAATAAGGCACCCTTGGCAGGAGCAAGGTGTTTGGGGAGCTGGGGCCGGATGCCGAGACTGGCGTGGACATGTTTCCCCGGCGCTGCACCCTCAGCCCCGTGCTCACTCCTGGGCCCCCGCATGCTGGGCCAGTCTGATTTGTGAGTTCTAAGAATGAGCCTGTGTGATCCTGGTCTTGTCACCTAATATTTGTGTGATTCAGTTGACCGTTCTGTTTTTTTAATGAAGCATGGGTAACCAAGGACGGCAACTTCATTCGCAAGGAAGTAGAAGAGACACCTTCAGGTGAAGGCCACGGCTGCCGACCTTGGTTTTGAAAGGTCTGCCTTAAAGACTTACTTTAAACACTAGCATGAGTCAAACCCTGCCTAAAAGCAAACTCTTGCTTGTTGGCATTGTTAGGAAAAATATACGTATTCAACAAATATTTGTGGGGAGCCCACTCCTTTTGCAACCTCTCATGTTAGATGCTGGAGATCGCAGACGAAAGGCGCGTTTCCCACCCGTAAGCAAGGACAGCTCTAGTGAGACAGCCAGGGATGTGAGTGATTGCGCTGCCTGGGGCGTGTGAGCGTGGAGGGAGCACAAAGGAGGGGTTCTGTCTGCCTCCCCGGGGAGTTAGGGGGCTTCCCCTCCAGGGTTAGTGGCAGGACCGGAGTAGGATTTGCACTGTGCGTTGCATTCCAGGGTTTAGTTTATCATGTGTCCACTTGTTCAGGAAGAGCCATGGAAGAATTTCAAGTGGGAAGTGGGGGTGTGCAGAAGGAAGTGTGTGTGGTCATTGGGGTGAAGGGGCACAATCTGATTTCTATCCCAGAATGCTTTTTCTAGCAGTAGTAAAAAGATAGATTTAGGGTGGCTGGTCTGACTTCTGGCACTCAAGGTTTTTAGTTCCTGGTATTGTATTTATTTTCTTTCTTTTTTTTCCTTTTTGACACAGAGCCTGGCTCTGTCCCCCAGGCTGGAATGCAGTGGCCTCATCATAGTTCACTGCAACCTCAAATCCTGGGCTCAAGCCATCCTCCTGCCTCAGCCTCCCAAGTAGCTAGGACTACAGGTGTGAGCCACCACACCCGGCTAATTTTTCTATTTTTTGTAGAGACAGGGTCTCGTTTTTGCTTAGGCTGGTCCTCGCTCTGTCACCCAGGCTGGAATGCAGTGGCCTTATCACGGCTCGCTGCAACCTCTGAACTCCTGGCCTTAAGTGATCCTCCCTCCTCAGCCTCCCATGGTGCTAGGATTACAGATGTCAGCCACCACACTTGGCTTTTATTTTCTTTTTATTTTCTACCTTTATGCGAGGCTGTCAAAACCATCACTTCACTTCTGCCACTTAGTATCAGGTGTTCTGAGAAACCTGGTCCAGAGAAACCTGGATCCTCCGCTCTGCACACTTCTCTAACAGAACTTTGTGGTGGGGTCCCTGTGTGACAGAGATTTGGGGAGGGATTCCGGGGAGCCTTGGGAGAAACAATCTTCCTCTGCTGATCCTGGCCCCTGTCCAGGTGGACGTCCATGTCCCCAGCTCCCGCTCCTTTAGTCTGCCCCTCGGATCCTAGTCTCCCCCATTCCTCTTGGTCACATCTGTCCCGAGCTCTCTTTGTCTGTTTGTACCAGTCTTCTTCTGAGCGACGTATAACAGACTTACTGAGGCTACGTGAAGAAAACAAGAAAGAGCATGAAATCTGTAGCCAAAAAGACACAAGTGACAATCCTGACACTTCCCTTTATTAGCTGGGGTGACTGGGAGAAATCTTCTCAACTTGACTCTCGGTTTTCTTATCTGTAAAATGGGCTGCCGCCTTTCGCTTCTGAGAGAAGTCTCCTCTGAGCGTGAACTGACAACACATGCAAGGCATCTCGCACAAAATACACAACTGATGTTCTCTCCCCTCCCCCGCACTGATGTTCCTTGCTGTTAGCCTCTCCCAGTCTGTCCTGTGCGGAGCTCTCGGGTCTGCTCTGCGAGTCCGCTGCTTGCTGCTCCGACTTCCGCTCATCACGCGATTCAACAGCAAATGTTTACTGAGTGCTCCTCAGAGCACAATGCAGTTACTTGGGCCTCAGCGGGGAGCTTAGCCACATATACGTCCTTCCTCCCCTGGAGCCTAAGACACAACGGGATGACAAATAATGGCACAAATAGATGTCAAGTTGCGACTGGGAGGTGCTGGGCAAGGGGTGAGCGCGAGGAGATGCCACGGGCAGCTCTGTTTCCGGCAGAAATGTGGACGCTGAAACCGAACAGAGCGTCGAATTCGTCATGTGTCGGGGCTGTATTCGTTCAGGGCAATGTCCTCTCTTTCTTAAATCACAAACTCCGAGGAGGTAGGAATCATTCTGTGCTGCCCTCACTGCCACCTGTCCCAGGGCCACGCCACGGCACAGCCGTGCTTTGGAAAGGGTTTCTGAGCCCAACAGGACGTGGATGGATTTACACAAAATCGGAACGGAATCTGACATACGCACACAGCAAAAACACCTTGTTTACCAAACGTTTGTGAAATGTCTGTTCCGTGCAGTGTGCACGGAATGTAAATTTCAACAGGGCACGGACCTTGGGCCTTTGTGACAGGTGATTATTGTGACCAGCGGCAGAAGACAAAGGAGATCTTTCATTCTTGGGGAAATGCAGGCTGGCCCAAGGCCACACGTGAAGTGGGCAGGTTACCTGTGTTAACGCTTCCTCTCTCTAGGGCGCCCATCCCCCCGCTGTGGTGACCCTCCGGGTTGATCCCCATGTCCAGACTTAGCATCGAGGAAACGCATTTATTCAGGTCTTCCAGGAGGTGCACTCTCTGTCCCGACCTTGAGACTTAATCAAGACCTCCATTCCTTTAAGGTCGTCAGGAAAGGGCTGACAGTGGTGTCCTTATTTCTACCGCCCAGGTATCCTTGTTGTCTGGAACACACACACCTTTACCTGGCCGTGTGTAGGAAGTGCCTCTGCCTTTGTGATGTGGCTCAGAGGAGTCACTGAGATGGGAGACATTTCAGACCAGAGAAAAGCAAAAGGCCATGGGGCGGGGTCGGACTGAGATATGGAACATCCTGAAAAGGCTAATAGCCTTCAAACCCTAAATCTCTTTTCATTTTCTATTAAGAAGAAGGTCAGCGGGGAGAGGGGATTTGTTACAAAGATAGAAAGTGTCTCAAGAAACCCCAGAGCAAGAGCCTGGCAGCAGGAGCCTCCCTCTAGCACGGTCTCTGTTCTTACCGCTGCTCCCTGATTCTGCTTTCTTTTATTTCTATATTTATTTTGAGACAGGTTCTCGCTCTGTCGCCCATGCTGGAGTGCAGTGGCGTCATCATAGCTCACTGCAGCCTTGAACTCCTGGGCTGAAGGGATCCTCCTGCCTCAGCCTCCCGAGTAGCTGGGACTACAGGTATACACCACCACATGCAGCTAATTTTTCTATTTTTTTTTAGAGATGGGGTCTCGCTGTGTTGCTCAGGCTGGTCTCGAGCTTCTGGCCTCAAGCCATCCTCCCGCCTTGGCCTCCCAAAGTGCTGGGATTACAGGCGTGAGCCACCACACCCGGCCTGTTCTCTTTTCTTCTCTTTCTTTCCCTCTCTGCAGACCAACTTCCTTTGCTCTTGGTGGTGGAAGGTGGCCATCCCATAACACCTGTTCTAAGGACTGTTGACTCTCTTTGTTCCCAATTTTTCATTCTTGGGAGGAAGACTCCGGCCCACTTGGGTCCCCTCTCCATCCATGACCAGGAGTCTGGGTCATACAGTTTGTGACATCTCAGGGCAAACCCTGTGCATGGGAGGAGCACAGTGTCAAGAGAAGAGGGGGTTATCAGCTCATGAGCGGGGCAGACACCCTCAAAGTACCCCTTAAGAAAGAACGCCCTCAATGCAGAGTGGGAGACCAGAGCTAGTCAAGAATGGATTCTTGATCGAGTCCTTCCACATTTGTTTAGTAGAAAGGTCTGCGTGCTGTGGGGTGGGGATGAGACTCACCTTGGGGCTGACAATGCAGTATGAGCTCCAAGCTCGGGTGAGCCACTCAGCAAAACAGGAACAAGCTGTTCACTGGGTTTAGCAAACAGCCCTTGTTACTCAGCAGGGCCTCTTGGGGGACTCATTCCCTCCCTCCAATTCCCACCCCCAAGCTCAAGAGGCCTTTGGAAGCTTCCCTTCCAACCCCTGCAGCGCTCTGCCGAGACATCCTGGACACATTTCCCCATCTGGATAACGTTCATGGGTGCTGCTGCCTGGCTGGCAGGCATCTTCACATGAGTACGACTGGGAGAGACGACGAGGTGGGGTGGTCTCTTACATCACTCGTCTCAAACCAGAAGGCCTGGACAGCTGACCATCTCGCGGTGGTCAAGTCGGCCCTGAGGACACAAGGCACTCCTCTCTGGAGCCCTGTTAGAGTGAGCCAGTGACTCCCGGAATGACTGTTCCATCTGCAAATGCTACAATTGATCGATGACTCATTTAAGCTTTACAGGAAGTCACAGCACTGACCCGGGTAGGGACAAAATTATATAATTAAGTTTCCTTTAACTCCCTATAATTAAATACACCTATAATTGCTAGGGATGTGGTTGTTTATTATTCTCATGCTTGGTATTTACTGAGTGCTCAAATCGTGCCCATATGCTGAGTGCCCTGTGGTCATCTTGCTCAGATCCTGTGTGGTCCTGACCGTGTATGCTGTGGGCTGGGCTGGGTCGGCGAGAGCCTCTTTTCCAGGAAGGTCCTCTGATCCAGGGGCACAGGAAAGTTAATCATGGATCACACCCAAGCAAAAAGCAATTTAGTTTCATGATTCTAATGTACTTCGGAGGTAAACATATAAAATATTGCACTTGAAAAAATAAATTTATCATTCACAGGGATCACACAGCTCTATTCAATGAAAGAAACTAATAAAAGAGTAATCACCTGGCAACCTCCTCCCTCTATATTCTTTTCTTTTATCTTACGGGGGGAAAAAAAAAGATGGGAGGTGTCTATATTCTCAAGGGCGTATCACCAAAAGGAACATGTAGGCAAAGACGCGGCCAAAGGTTCAACGCTATCTATGCCTGCGGCCATAAAACCACCGCTGGCGGCCAGAGTGCAGTGTTTTCCCAGCACATAACCCTGGAGATACAGCGGGAGAATGTCGAAGGTAACCAGGACGTCAAAGAGGCCGTCCAAACTGAAATTTGGGAATAATACTCCAAATCAAAGCTTACTCACTAATAAAGCCAGGAGGAGGAGAAGATCATTTCATCAAGGATAAGAAAAGAGCTCAAAAGACCCCTTTGATTCCCTAAGTAATTTTGCACTCTGTCCCCTACTCTATGGGACAGAGACTGGAAGATGCTCCAGATTGGTTGTGCCTGTTGCATGGTGGTGAGTGGCCGGACTCTCTCTCAGCAATCGCCACCATCGGCTTCGTCCCCCATTCCCTCTTCCCTCTTGCTGGCTGTAATTCTGCTTCTCCTTGAAAGAGGAACAAACCAACCCTTGGCTCCTCCCTGGTGTCTGTCCTCACTCTCCGCTGGGAACTCCCTGCCTCGAGCTGCTCCTGCCTCCAGGACACACTTGCTAGCTGGGCCTGGAGTTTCCAAGACTCCCTTGGTGCCCAGCTGGCTGATCCAGATCCCTTTGTGTTCGATCAGCTCTTCAGGGTCTCTTGTCTTATCTGAAATGGGAACCAGTCGTTCTGCCTTTCTTTTCAAACTCCAAAAACAATTTATTGTATATTTCAAAATAGCCATTATAAAAGACAAGATTTGTAATGTTCTCAACACACT
>NW_012153729.1:8416390-8421503 GCF_000956105.1 Propithecus coquereli
TTTCTACAATGTCCAGAAATTTTTATTGAAAAAAAAAAAAAAAAAAAAAAGATAACGTTTGAGGCGACGGATATCCCAATTACCTTGATTGATCATTACACATTGTTACAGGCATTAAAAAATCACATGTACCCCCAAAATCTGTACAACTATTACATATCAATTTTAAAAAGACACCCACATAAAATTACCTGGAACTTGTTTCATATTTCCACAGAATTCAAGAGGCCGCATCTTTCAAAAATAGTCCTTATTGCTGCAACATAATTTTCAGTTTAAAGCCAGGAAATGTGCAATGTATAATTTCATCATGAAGTTTGTACAACTTGAAAAATTTTAGTAGAATATACAAGAAATGCAATTGCTATTATGTTGAAATGTACAGAATTGTCAAAATGTGACTTTTTTTCACCTAAAAAACAGCCAGTTTATGTTCTACTAGAAAATATAATACAACGGACAATTGAATAACGCAAACCACTGGGGGAGAAGAGTAAAGGGGGAGAGTGGGAACAGGGGCCCCCGTTTTCACTGGGCAGGAACAGCTCCCGAAGTCCTCCGGCACAGAACCCACAGCCTTGGTGGCATTCGGCAGTGTCAGGGTCAGGATTTTATCATGTCTGCTTCCTGATGACGCAGGGGCTATTAGAGCAAATTGAGCCCATCCTCTGCAAGGCGATATGAGCTGTGTGCGGCGGCCATCTGGCCGGTTGTGCCGTCACCTACTCCTGACTTAACCTCTGGTGCTCCACTGGCCGTATTCCTGTATTCACGTTGTAGTGAACTTTACTCTGACAGAAAATTAACTCGTTGGCACTTGGCAAATGGACGAGGGAACACGCTGGGACAGAGAGAGCCCTGGCTGAGATCTGCGCCAGCACTGCCCCCAAGCAGCGCCGTGAGCTCTGGCAAGCCACAGGACGCGCTGGGCCTCCGTTCCCCCATCCATTAATGAAAATCTTAATACCTATTCCACAAAACTGTCGTGAGGCCTTTACTAGCCAGTGTAAAAAATGCCATGTTCTACAAACGCAGGTGAGTCACATTGGGCCAGTTGTTAACGTCGTGTGACACATAGCAACAGAGAGATACCCCCTCCCATCAGCTCTCCTTTGGGTTCACAAGTCCAGAGATGACAATCTAAAGGGATGGCAGCCTGCAAGGCCATGGGTAAATAATATTCCACTGACTGCACTTTGCTACCTAAAGTTGGGAAATCAAGACATAGCAGGATAGGCATGTTATTCAGAAATATGGGTGGCCAATTCCAAAAGGAACAGCAGAAAGAGGTAAGTAGTTGCTATGGAAACAGGACCCCTGCGTGAGGAAAGGCATTGGGACCGCTCTATTTTGATGCGAGCCTCGTCATACTGTTTGACTTAAAATATTTGCATGTTACCTTAATAAAAATAAAAAATCCAAGAGAAAAACTTTGAAAACTAAGTGAGACATCTTATTGCAAATTCTATGGGAATTGAAAACACAATGCAATGTTCACTCTGCAGACATTTACTGAGTGGCCATTGTATGCCAGGCATTTGGAGCTGCCTGTTAGGGGTTAGAGACAAAAAGCTATGGTCGCTGGTCTTAAGAAACTCACAGTCTAACTAGCTGCGACAAAGTGTCACGGGTACGATGACATTAGTCATATGTGTGGGAGACAGAGGGCAGTGGGGGCACGGCCTAAGGTGACAGTGGGGCTGGGGGGACACTTCAATATGGAGGTGACACCCAAACTGGGTCTTTTGTTCCTGAGTCTTCAGAAATGAACTTTTATGAATTATTTTTCTTTTTACAAAAGTAATGTGTACTTATTGCAGGAAAAACAGAAAATGCATTTAAACATAAAAGTTTAATATCAATCTATTGTTCCATCCCTTCCAAGAATCTCCTGTTAGCACCTCAGAGCATGAACAGCCAGACCCCTTTTCTGTGCCTACCATACTTTCAAATGGAGTTGCATCCTATTTTGAAATGTTGTTTAATTATTTTCCTCTCCACCCCCTCCTCCCCTCCCCCAGCAGTTAAGAGTCAGGTCCATGTTCAAGATTTGGTGAAAGAGACAAAATACCCTGGAGAAGTTAGGAGGGAGACCGGCTCTGCTACTTCCTACTATCATAGTCCCTTCCCTGGAAAGGTTTACTGGGGTGGGGCAGGGGTGAGAGGAGGAGGGAGAGTAGAGAGAAGAGAGGCATCTGCAGGTCCCAAGGTCAAAGGGTCCCAGTACCCCACTTCCTGGCAGTGTTCCAAGGGTCTGAACAAGACCTGAAAGGACACGGCTGCATGCGGAGCCCAGGAAGGCAGGACGGTAGACAGAGTCAGAAAACTCGCCCAGGTGGACCCGACGAGCCAATGGACAGGGACGACGGCTCAATGCCTACGGACTGGCTGCCCCCTCCCATGCAGTGGCACCACAGCAGGGGTCCTGTAGCCCTGTTACCATCCTGGGGGTGAGTCAGGGGAGAGAACAGCTGGGATTAACTTTTCCTGCAGCTTGATGGATGGGGGTCCTGAATCAGGAATCAGGAGGTGATAATAATAGAAAATAAAGTTCTATTTCTTATACCAAAACAAATAAAACAGAATCCACAGGTCCAGTTTAACAGCTCACTCTTAATTATCATCCTAAAGCTAAAACAGGCACGGCTCTTCCAAAATGTACATATACCAGACTAGGAAAGCCAGGCAGACTCACGCTCTTAGACTGCGCCTACACATCGGTGAGCAAACTGGAGACTGACACCAAAGCTTTTGTCAGTTTGATGCACTTGGTCATATCTTGAGATGATATGAGAGGTGGCCCAATAACATAGGTTTGAAATCACAGAATCGTCTGTGAGTTCTTCCAAACCGCTCCTCCCACCGTCCTGTCTGTTGCCAACTCCAGCTGATCCGACCGAGTCTCAGTCCTTTCTTCCCAGTCACTCCCCTTGCTCGGGGCCTCGTTAACTCCACCCTAAACCACTGCCACGATAAATTCATGGACTGGCAGAAAAGATCTGTACCCAGAGGCTTGTGACATCATGTCAGGATGAATCGGACAGAGGGAGGTGGGGGTGGTGTGACACCCGCCTGGCGTCAGGGCTGGGGGGCTGGACTCTGGAGCCAGCCTGTCTGGGCTTAACCAGGGGGTCCTTGGGCAAGTTATTTTATGATAAAAGTGGGGCGATGATAATAGTAGTATCTGCCTGAAAGGCCGGAGGTGTGATTAGTAGCTGTGATTTTCTGAGACCAGTGCCTGGCACACCGTGAGTGCTGAACCAGCATGGGTTACTTTAGTCATCGTCTGGCATTGCTGAACACACCTGACTTTTCCCAGTCCTGGGCCATCACTTACATCGTCCTCAGTCTGCAATGTCCCCGCTTGCCGACACGCCACGCAGCCTTCGGGCAGTGTGCTCTCCTTACCCCGCTTGGAACTAATCTCAATTTGCTGCTCCAGCGCTTGTGCCAGCGGACTTCACGCAGGTGTTGCTCGCCACGGACGGCGTCACGCGCTCCCCTGCTTCCCGCGCTCCCCTGCTTCCCGCGTCCCTCTGCATTAGGCTTAATCTCCGGAGAGTCGCCGTAGGAGCCGGGGAGGAACATGGCATTTGGAGCCCCTTGTTCAAATACCCGTTTTGCTACTTCTTGGCGGGGTGGGATCGGGCTTCACCTCTTTGAGCCTCATATTCGTCATTTTTGAAAAAGAATAAAAATGCTAATTTTGGGCAACAAGTGTGAAGGTCAGAATAACGATGCAGCTCCCGGGACACAGGTGACTCTGGAAATGTTCCAGTTCTGAAGCAATAACGATGTGTCCCCACTGCAACGGTGACCCTCGTAAACCAAAGTCCACGTTTTATTGATTTTGTTTCTGATTTTACTGTCACCATGGCCTTGTGGGGAAAAGAAGGGCCACGGCCAGTCCCCAAACTGCAAAACCCACGGTCACCGTTGCCTCTCCCCTCTTCCTCCCGCTCCTTCAAAATAGCTCTTATTTCCACTTCTTCCTAGTCCCACTGTCGCTGTCTTAGGCCAGATCCTCTCTGTCGTGTTTCAGTTGCTAACATCGCCTCCTACTGCGTCTGCCATCTGGGTTCCCCCCTCCGTGTCAGGATCACCTGCTGGAGGAATCTCTCCGTCCCTCCCGGTTGCCACCACTGGTCAAGCCTGAGAGCTAACTTGCTCTGCCCTCCAATCCACCCCGTTCGCTCCGGCAGAGGAGTCATCGCCTTAAAACACCAGCTGCAGGACGCCTCCCCGCCCGAAAGCCTGTGCAGCAGCCCCGGGCCCCGCCCTGCGCCGGCCCTTCCTCTGCTCCTGGCCTGGCCCCCTTATTCCCTGATCCAGGGACTCTCCTCACCTCCACGCCTTCCCTAACTACTCAGCCAAGCCCTGCCTGTCTCTCAAACTCCATGTTCTCTTTGAAGCTTCAACAGACATGAAATCTGCCCCTCCAGGGACCTCTCCATTCCACTGCGCTGCTGTCCCTGTCAGTCATTCTGGAACTTCCTTATGTAAACAGTTTCTGGAGCAGTCTCAGCATGTGGCCCTTTTCCTATCCCTTAATGTCTCTGGCAGACTCCACAATGTTATAGTCACTTTCGATGACTAAAATTTAGTCTAAAAAAAATTACAAGATACACACACACACACACACACACACACACAGAGGAATTCAGTGTAATCCAGTCTAAAGCTCTGGGTGCCCCCCTGGTTCAAAGCTCTTCTACGCCCCTCAGCCAGGCCAGAGCTCAGACCCAGCCTTGGGGTGGGAGAGGTGGCGCTGAGGTGAGGGGGAGGTTAGGGGAGCTGGAGGGAGGGGCAGCAAGAATCCTGGTCCAGCACCGAGAAAATGCTCCCTCTTTTTCCAAGGCTGAGCAGTGACTGTCCCAAGACTTGGCTCTAGCAGGTAACTGGAGCCCCCCCCCATAGCGGTGAGCTTCTGTTCCCCAGCCTCCTGGGCTACGAACACCTGGGATGGGGCAGGGAGGTTCTATCTCTTCCCAGGTACCTTAGACCAGGGACAATTCCAATACCTTCAGAATTCAATTTTGCCTTCAAAAATCTCTAGACCAGGCCGGGCGCGGTGGCTCACGCCTGTAATCCTAGCACTCTGGGAGGCCGAGGC
>NW_012153729.1:8422283-8423553 GCF_000956105.1 Propithecus coquereli
TATTTTTAGTAGAGACGGGGTCTCCATCTTGCTCAGGCTGGTTTCGAACTCCTGAGCTCAAACAATCCGCCCGCCTCAGCCTCCCAGAGAGCTAGGATTTCAGGCGTGAGTCACCGCTCCCGGCCCAAATACAAACTCTTATTCACACCATACACAAAAACATATTTCTGATGGATTAACTTATTAAGCTTAAAAAACAAAAGTATAGAAATATTAGTAGAAAATATAGAAGAAATTTATGTAACCCTGGAGTGGGACTGAACTTTCTAAAAATTGCACCAGGTCCAGTGACCACGGAGGAAAGGACAGACCCATTCGATAGAAATTACTTTTGTATAACATCAGATACCACACAGGATGCAGTAAAAGCAGGCAAATGGGAGGCAGCAGAAAACATTTGTTGCGACAGAAAAAGGTTGATGCCCGCCCCACAAGCCCAAACCGCTCCTACAGATAAGGAAAAAATAAAGGGTTTAATAAGGAAAGAGCAGCTGGCCTGTGCATGCTCACAGGTGGGCTCCACTCCCTGTGCTGCTCTGCCCCTTCCCATGCTGCACTCCACTAGTCTTAACAACAACAAAAAGAGAACAAAAGATATGAATAGGTCATTCACAGAAAAATCACAAACGATTAATAAGATAAAGAAGACCCTCAAATTCAAGGCCTTCGGGAAATGCAAATTAAAAAGAGGAACACGGACACTGGCCCTGTGGGCGGCTCACGCTCTGATCCTGGCACTCTGGGAGGCCGAGGCGGGAGGATCGCTTGAGCTCAGGAGTTCCAAAAAGAGAAACACACTTTCAGCTCTCAGATGATCAAACCTTAAAAACAGTAATGGTGCTGTCATAGGAGGGGGAGAGAGTCCACTCTCACACCGGTTGGTGTGGCGTTTTGAGAGGACGATCTGATGGTGTCCACTGACATTTAATGTGAACATACCCATCGTCTTGGCAATTCTACTTCAAGAAACGTATGCACAGAAACACTTGCACCAGGGCATGAGGTATGGGAAAACCAGTGGCGCCACGTGCCGACCCGTAGGGCCTGGTTAACTGAACCGTACCTATCCTGCCGGACGCTATGCAACTCTGAAAAGAAGGAAGTAGATCTGTATGTACCAACATAGAAAACTGTCCATGATATAGTGTGATTTAAAAAGCCAACCTGTGCCCATAGACAAAATAGAATGCGGAATAAAAATTAAGAAAAAAAATTTTTTTTAAAAGTCAACCTGTGGCTGGGCTCAGTGGCTCACGCCTGTAATCCTAGC
>NW_012153729.1:8423913-8428568 GCF_000956105.1 Propithecus coquereli
AGGCAGGAGGATTGCTTGAGCTCAGGAGTTTGAGACCAGCCTGAGCAAGAGCGAGACCTCATCTCTACCAACAATAGAAAAATTAGCCAGGTGTGGTGGTGGCACCTGTCTTCCCAGCTGCTTGGGAGGCTGAGGCAGTAGGATCGCTTGAGCCCAGGAGTTTGAGGTTGCTATGAGCTACCCTGACACCACGGCCCTCTACTCAGGGCAACAGAGTGAGACTCTGTCTCAGAAAAAAAAAGCCAAACTGTGGAACAACATGTAGAGTGAGACACATACATTAGGGCACGGATACTGTGAAGGTAACACGCACAGGCTATGGGACCAAAATGCTTGGGTTTGAATGCTGGCCCAGCAACATACTCGCAGGGCGATTTTGGGGTGGCTCACTCTAACTCTCCGTGTCTCAGTATCCGCACGATAGTGAGAATTTGCGAGTTAATAGGCAGAAAGCGTTTTGAGTAGGACCCGGCCCACAGCAAATGCTGTACAAGCGTCAGCTGCGATAATGTCTCAATTCCGTGCACACGAAAGTATGAAGCGTGGTCACCCTCAAGAGTGGATGGAGGTGGGGCTATCATGGGAGACCCTCACTTCCTGCTTCCCCTTTCTGTATTTTTTTAAAACTCTATGGGAGCATGTATTACTTTCAAATTTTAAGAATAGTGAAACAGGATTTTTAAAAAATTAACTTGGGGCCCAGAATGGAAGCTGCCTCCGTGAGTGGGAGGTTCCCCCATCTCACTGACAGACTTTTTAGGGTGAGTCTGTTTCGGAAACCAGTGGCACACAGGGGAGAAAGCTTTCGCTTCAGGACACAGAAAATGGCATGTGGGAACTACCCAAAGCTGCCCTTCTTACTCACAGTCCCAGAGGGGAAAACTGTCCTGCCTTCGCCCGCGCTCTCCGCAGCCGTCCTCCCGCGCCTGCCTCCCTCCTTCTCAGCACAAGTCCACGGTGTCTGGGCTGCCTTGGTTCCCACCGCCACCGCCACCTCCAGGTCCCCTAGGTCTTCCCATTGGTCCTTCCCAGTGATTCTTGACAACATTCCTGACCCTCGACACCCACATTGGACACAGAGGTGGCTCGGAGTTCCCCAGCCCTCCCTGGGCTGCAGGTTTCCAGTTTCCTCTAATGAAACGTGAGGCACCTGGGAAGGGTCAGAGTCTTACCTGGACGGCCTGGTGCTAGGCTCCTTGATAAAGGAGGGCAAGGCGAAGAGGAGGAAGATCAGCACGGCCAGGAGCAAGGACCACTGGAGACCTTGGCCCAGGCGGCCGAACCTCCACAGGCAGGACCTCATGGTGGCGGGTCGGGCCCTAAAGGAAAGTTCTGCATATCCTGGGGCCTGGAGCCGAAGGCAGGGAGTCTCAGCGCTCAGGTCTCCCGGCCAGGGAGTGCACACCCTCTGTCTTAACAACAAGCCACTCTGGGAAGTGCTGAGTCTATCAGTCTCTGCCAGGGGAAGGAGGAGCCGCCTTCCCTGCTTTATGAAGGCTTATAGGCTGGCGTGGCTTGAAGGAAAAGAAACTCCTTTTGTTCAAACAAGTTCACCTTCCTTCTCTTTGTCTCTGCAGTCAATTTCTGAATGTCGAACTTTATGAGAAACATACACACGTTATGTGCAACCTCGCCTTGCTAAGGTTACTTAACCCTCCTGCCTCATCCATGCATGGGAAAAGCAGAGGTGTCCACCTCGTGGCATTGTCACGGAGACACCAAGAGATCCCCGCGTACAGTGCCTTGTTTGTGGTAGGCGCCCAACACACCGCTGCTGTTCAACCTCCCCTGCTCCTCGTCTGAAATCGTGACCAGCGCGCGCCAGGTCTCACTGCCCACCCGGGCACTGCGGAGTCCTCACAGCCACTCTGGGAGCCGGGTGCTGCTATTGTTCCCATTCCACAGTTGAGGAAGCTGCCTCTGCGAGCCAGCGGCCAGCCCCGGATCACACAGTGGCCCAGGGCTTGGGGTCCCGGTCGCACCGGCCCGGAGGTTGCATTCTTATCACCCGCGCAAGCACCTCTGGGAAATCATTAACTCCGCCTTGAAGGCAAAACAAAACAACTCCACATAAGTCTTGGGAAAAAAATACGCAACTCAGAGGAAAAAATATCAAGATGAGTTGTAGAAAACTTAGGAAATTCAGAGAAGCAGCCCTCCACGAAGTACTGTGGGTCATTAATTTTAAAAATAGTGTTTCCGGCGTGTTGAACCGCACAGGTGTCCTCAAGCAGTGGAGGTGGGAAAGGTGCCACTCGGCAGGGTGGGCTTTGAAGTCTTGAGACCTGGGTTCATTGCTCACCCTTGGCAGTGTGCATTTCTCCCAACACCTTGGCCTCCAACCATGGCATGCCCCGATAGATGATTAAATCACCTTCCCCGGGGGGAGAATAACAAAGATAAGAACATGCTTCCCAGCGGCTGAGAGCAGCACAGACGACTGATGGGCTCCCATCCTCTGCCCTGTGCTGCAGCTCGTGGCACTATGCCAGGCCTGGGAGCACGAGAAAGATCCCTCTCAGGACTGATTCTGCCTCTTTCGCCCTCTGCCCCGCCACCCCCATAAATGCTCATACCTTCACTCTATAAACAGTTTCCAACTGCGCCAAGTCCTCACCGTTGCCCTGGCCGGCCCTCCGCCCCGAGTTCTTCCATGCACTCGGCGCTTGCTGTCACGTCCCCACATCCTGGCCCTGTCTGCAGTGCTGGGCCAGGGGAGTGCACAGTGCGAATGAAACCACCCTTTGAGCACATCAGTAACGGGATGCAGGGTGAGCACTGTGGGGAGGGCCTAGCTGAGAATAATGAGAATAATTAGTCACTGTCCCCTGCTTGCTTCTCTATAATTGCCACTCCAGAGCCACATAGCTGGTGCCCATAGAGATGCTTAACTTTCTCCGTAGATAACATCACCTTTTCGAATCCTAAAGATCGTTTCTAAGATATCTTCCGGCCCCGCATTCCAGTGCATTAGCTGACCCACCCAGACCAGCGACCCATACCAAGAAACCGACTCAACTGGAATTGTGACCCCAGGGACTGAAGCAACACAAGAAGATGATTTCTAAACCCCTATACTTTTGCCCCAAACCTAGCCAATTAGCAAATCTATTAATAATTGCCTAATCCTTTGCCCGCCAAACTATCCTTAAAAACCCTGTCTCCCAAATTCTCCCGTCTTCCTGCTTAGTGCTCTGCGGAATAAACTCTTTCTCCATTGCAATCCCGACTGTCTCAGTGCATTGGCTTGTTGGGTGGCAACAGGAAGGCATTTTTCTTACCTAGTGTCGGTTTGACTAAATGGAGGGTCTCTTTCGTCTTGCCCTGTGTTCTGAGGAAGGCACTGGCTGTCGGCGTGCTCTGAATGCCCCAGGGCGTGCAGATCTGCTTGAGCTCCGAGTGCCAAGCTACCGTGGACAACCTGTGCCTCTCACTGCTTTACGGGTGGGTTGCACTTGGAGATCCTGAAGCCAGTGGGTGGGGGTGGGACAATCCAGAGTTCTAGTTGCCTGGTTCTCAGGTTCCAGCCCAGTACTGCTTGCTGTAGCGTGTGCCCGGGCACAACCGTGGGATCTGGCGAAACACATGTTTTGGGGGAAACTGACTTTCCAATCATTTTTCAAACATCATTCTTGTGTTTGAGAAGATCTACCTTTCTTTCCTATTTATTTATGAGACAGAGTCTTACTCTGTCATCCCGGCTAGAGTGCAGTGGCATCATTATAGCTCACAGCAACCTCAAACTCCTGGGCTCAAGCGATCCTCCTGCCTCAGCCTCCCGTTTCTCTCCTTTTTAAACTAAAGCTTTGGACTTTAGTCTTCTTCATGCACTAGCCAGCAGGATGCATGAGAACTTACATGTAGATAAAAATTGCTAAAAGATAATTTTCAGTAAAAGGTAAAATCATGACTCTCACATAGACATGAGACATGAAAATGTGTTAAAGGTTTTGTTCTACTTATGAGAGAATCAGGCAGCTGTAATAACCAATTCAAAAGAGAAGTGCAGAAGCAGGAATGAATTTAGAGTAAGTGTTGGTAAAATGAATTGCAAACGGGGGCGAAACTGGTTCTTCCACTGGGAGGAGGGAAGTCACAGGACAGAATTTGCATGTCTGTGAACTACCCGCAATTTTGAGTTGTGCACTCACTGGAAGGCAACGGAAGCCGAAAATCAGCTGACCTGGAGGGGCGTCCTCTGCCCGTGCACACTTTTCCGTCAACACACAACAGTTTACTAGAGTCAGTGTGCCTTGGAGTCACTCCAGGATTGGAGCTTGAAAAGCGTCAGTTAGTGGATCCTCTCTGCTATAAGACATACCTGACGACTTAGATGAATGCGGGATTCAACAGAAAAGGTTCAACTTTCTAGAAGTCAGCTTGTTGGAGATGCTGGTGTAGGGGAGGGAAAATAATTTTCCCTCCACCTTCTGAAACCACCCTCAGCTGGGGCCCCTATAACAAAAGGCAGATTAACAAGAGAAAAACAAACATTTGTTTAGTAACATGTATATCTCATATATACGTGAGTGATCACCAGAGAAGTGAGTAAATCTCAAAGAGGTAGCTTAGAACCCTGGCTCACACAGCATCGATTACAACACAAAGAAAGGTGTGGAAGAGGCAAGTTATGGGAAAGTGACCAGGAAAAGCAC
>NW_012153729.1:8429233-8430260 GCF_000956105.1 Propithecus coquereli
AACTTCCGCTCTGTTTTCAGTTTCTCCTGTGTCTGTTTTTTTCTCAAAATAATCCTTATCCCAAAAAGACATATTTTGGGGTCATATATTCTGGTGTCCAGCGGTGTGAAACTGTGGTCAATGACCCCATGTTATATCCTATCTTCTCTAATTCTGTTTTCTGTCCCAGGCCCACTCCTAACAATTTTTTTCTCTCCACCGTACTAAGGAATATTTACCATTTTTTAAACAGCCTTATTGAAAAATACTTTATGTACTATATAGTTCATTCACCCAGGTTTTTCAATTCAATGGATTTTAGCATATTTACAGAGCTGTGCAACCTTCACTATAAGCTAATTTTGAGATAGAGTCTTGTCAACGGAAAAGAGCCCAAACTCTGTAAACTAATAAAAAGAGATTTATTCTGAGTCACGTATGAGTGACCTGGCCCAGAGCCACGCTCAGGAAGCCTTGAGCAAGTGGACTGGCTATGGCAGGGTTGCAGTTGATTTTATACATTTTAGGGAGACAGGAATAACACATAAAATCATAAATCAATACAGCGAAGGTGCACATTGGTTCGGCCTGAAAAGGCAGGACATCTCAAAGCGGGGGGATTACAGGGTATAGGTGGGTTTAAAGATTCTTTGATTTGTAATTGGTTAAAGAAATGAAACTTTGTCTAAAGACTTGGAAGGTTTTAAGATAAGGAAGTCTGCTAATCATAGGCAAGCCACAGGACATACATAGAGGCTCAGGTGATCTATTAAATAAACTGAGGACCTGCAGGTGTGGTTTAAGCCCCAGGCCTGTTAATGAGTTACAAAGGACATCTCCAAGAAGGGAGGGGACATGACGAGGCAGGTCTGACCTCCCTCCTCATGGCTGGCAACTCAGCTTTAGGGTATTTCTGGGGTCCCTTGGCCAAGACGGGGGGTCCATTCAGTTGGCTGGTGGGGCTTGCTTAAGATTTTATTTTAGTTCAAAGCCTTACTGTGTTGCCCAGGCTGGGCTCAAGTGATCCTCCTGCTTCCAGAGTAGCTGG
>NW_012153729.1:8430338-8434262 GCF_000956105.1 Propithecus coquereli
GTTGCCAAGGCTGGATTTGAACTCCCGAGCTCAAGCAATCCTCCTGCCTCAGCCCCCTGAGTAGATGGGACTACAGGTGTGCGCCATCGTGCTTGGCTAAAACATATTTATCACCCCCTCAAGAAACCTTATATCCATCAGCAGCCACCTCCTCCTCCCCAGCGCCTTTCCTTACCCTCCCAGCTGGAGGTGACCACTAATCTACCTCGGCCTCTGTATACTCGCCTAAACCCCCTTAGCTTTCGCGGGGGCCTGCTAAGAGCATAAAAGGAGGTCCACATATCATACGTTTCAACATTTAAAAGTTATAAATCAAATTTTAAGTCAGAGTTACTTAAATAAAGCTGAAATTTTAAATTTTATTGTGAAAATGTGATTAAATCTTATCCAGGCATATCTCAGAGACATTGCAGGTTTGGTTCCAGACCATGGTGATAAAACGAGGTAAGCCTGTAAAAGCAGTTTTTAAAAAATGAAACTACTGGCCGGACGCGGTGGCTCACGCCTGTGATCCTAGCACTGTGGGAGGCCGAGGTGGGCGGATCGTTTGAGCTCAGGAGTTCGAAGAGTGAGACCCTGTCTCTACTAAAAATAGAAAGAAATTGGCCAAACAACTATATACAGAAAAAATTAGCCGGGCATGGTGGCGCATGCCTGTAGTCCCAGCTACTCGGGAGGCTGAGGCAGAAGGATTGCTTGAGCCCAGAACTTTGAGGTTGCTGTGAGCTAGGCTGACGCCATGGCACTCTAGCCAGGGCAACAGAGCCAGACTCTGTCTCAAAAAAAATAATAATAACTTTGTGTGTTTGTGCTATGTGGCCTTCTAAACTGTGCGCCCCAGGAATGGGGCTCTTGTTGTCCAAGTATAAAGGTGATATTGTTTTACACTCCTCCTTGGACAATTATTGTTTGTTTCCTATCTAGAATGCCCCTGGTTCCTAAAGCCACAATATTTGTCCTTCTAACAGGCTCAACTGGCATTTCTATTTTCTAGAAGTTTCACAGAGTAACACAGAGGCAAAAATAATGCCTTTTGGTAAAAGAAGAAAAACAGAACTTCAGACTCTTTGCTGTTTAATGAGGGAGTAGATGATTAAGGGAGCCCTAGGCAAGGATTCGATATTCAGTTAGCTTCTGGCATTTCTTCCTTACAGAATGTTCTACCTTCTGGATGGCCAGGTGTAGTTGTCTTGGAAGACTGGTCTGGACAGGACAGCCTGTTGAGGGCCTTTGGGCTGCTGCGGCAGCTCTTTTAGGCATCTGGAAAGGTCAGGACCTAATAGACTTACTTGACATTTCTTCGGTCTCTGGATACAACTGTGGTGTTTCTTGTTCTCATAAGACTCCAATAATGACAAAACAACCCTAGTTCATTTTCTAAGATTATAGCTGACCATTTCCTGGGACCTGGGAAGTCATTTAACCTTCCCTTGTGCTCTCCTTCTGGAAGACTGAGTCTGATAGAAAGGTAGATACAGCCCAGTATCATGGTAACGAGTGCTATCTAAAAGAAATATGACATGAAATCAAAGTTTTTGCTTGTGAATGAATTCATCCTACATTTATTAAGAGATTACTATATGCTGGACTCCGGGGTAAGTACTGTATGCTGGTGTGTAAATGTGTGACAGAAAACATACAGGCTCATTAGAGCCACAGAGAAGTGGCCCCTCACCAGGTGAAGCGCAAAAAGGCTCCCCCTGGCTGGGCGTGGTGGCTCACGCCTGTAATCCTAGCACTCTGGGAGGCGGAGGCAGGAGGATCACTTGAGGTCAGGAGTTCGAGAGCAGCCTGTGCAAAAGTGGGACCTCCGTCTCTGCTAAAAATAGAAAAAAATTAGCTGGGCATGTAAGAACATATGTATAGAAAAAATGAGCCCTCCACGGTGGCCTATGCCCCTAGTCCCTGCTACTTGGGAGGCTGAGGCAGGAGGATCGCTTGAGCCCAGGAGTTTGAGGTTGCTGTGAGCTAGGCTGACGCCACGGCACTCTAGCCTGGGAGACAGAGTGAGACTCTGTCTCAAAAAAAAAAAAAAAAGCTCCCCAGCCAGAGTTCCCAGGGAGGCCCATGGAATCACCTTTTGAACATCAACACAGAAAGGCAGAGTATGAAACTCAGACCGACAAACTCTACCTGGCGACACCCGGCCTGGGTTTCCACCAGTATGCAGAGGGGAGGGTTGAAAACTGGCGGCCACAGTCCACTCTAGGCGTCCTGCAGTGGTCATGACTGCTGTGCTGAAGGCTCTTTTGCGGAGAAGGTTTCTGGGTGGTGGAAGACTTCTTTTCAGCCATATTTCCCCAATACCGGGCACTGCAAGTGCTGCGGACACAGAGACGGACAAAACAGAGCAGACCTGCCCTCACCGGGGGAAGCTCTGGAACAGAGACAGAAGAGAACCAAGTCAGCAGGCAGTGATTCATGCTGGGAGTAGAATGAAGCGCAGGGTCAGAGCCTGGTCAGGGAGGCCTCTCCCAGCAGGTGACCGGGGAGCAAAGGAACACGTGGGCAGGGACCCGGCTCAGCAGAAGGAACCAGATGTGCAGAGCCCTGAGGCAGGAGCATGCCTGGTGCTTTGTCAGGTTCACACGAAGGCCAGTGTATCTGAAGCCCAGTGGACAAAGAGAAGGCGGGTGAATTAAGAAACAAAATCTCGTCCCAATCCAGAAAACCTCTCCACCAAGCTGGAAGAGAAAGAAAACAATTTTATCATCGAATAAGCATTAAACCAGGATGCGATGTGCATCGCAGGCAGCCGCAGAGAGGTTGCGAGGACGGCGAGCCAGTGTCCCTTTTGCCCAGGTAGGCAGGCACGACTTGCTACAGACATGTTTTCAAGATCAACAAGAGCTAGTCCTCAAGGAAGAGGACTCAATAACGCCACTTGTCACAAACAGTCCACCCTAAATTCACTTGGTATTTGGGACGACCATCTGTGTCAGTCAATTGCTTTATCCAGAGGAAAAATAGGAAAAACCAACTCCTCTCTTTATGACAAGGGGCAGTTTTCCAACTTGGAGTGGCACCCGTTGAAGGTGGGAGGCTGCCCTCCCGCGGAGACTGGGAGAGGGGGCCCTGTCTTCCTTGATGGTGACAATTCAAAGAGCAGGTTCCCAGGTCCTTGAGAAAGACATTCCTGAGTTTGGCAAGTGGACTATTTAGCTTTAAAAAGATCCATACATTTTGAAACGACAGAGAAGTTACAAGTTTTCTAAAGTAAATGTTCCATGAAGAGGGAGAGGAGGGCAGTCTCTTCCCTTATTTACAACAGAGAGAATTAAGTCTCATATTTTTAATTTGAATTTGCTCTGCCTCTAGAACCCGGAGCATGTGGGCCTTGTCGGTGCCAGTGCGGAGTTCTGGTCTGTTCTAAGCTTGACGAGAAGCCGGGAGCGGGAGGTCTGGAACATGAGAGTGCTCTGAAGGCTGTTCTGGGTGCTGAGTGGAGATGGGACCCCTGCTGAGCCTGGCCCCTGCAGCAAAGAGGGGGCTTTGCAGCCTCCAGGATGTCGAGAATGGCGCCAATTTCCTTCCCTGGTTTGTGTCAAATAGCCGGGCGGGTTTGGTAAAAATAGCGCTGTGCTGGGCCATGGTCTGGATGCTTGTGTCCCCCAGACTCATATGCTGAAATCCTAGCCCCTGAAATGATGCTATGAGGAGGGTGGAACCTTTGGGAGGTGATGAGGTCATGAAGACTCTGCCCTCACCACGGAGATTAGTGTCCTTCTAAAAGGGACCCCCGAGAGCTAGCCAGCTCCTTGCACCCTGCGAGGATGCAGCTGGAAGGCACAGGCCATGAGAAACGGGCCCTCACCAGACACTGAATCTGCCGGTGCCTTGATCTTGGACTTTCCAGCCTCCAGAACTGACAGCAATACATTCCTGTTGGTTATAAGCCACCCAGTCTCTGGTGGCTTGTTCCAG
>NW_012153729.1:8434692-8439153 GCF_000956105.1 Propithecus coquereli
GTGATCAGTATAGAATGCGTCCATCGTTCTCCCACTTTTCTGGTCTTTTGTCTCGGACAACCTCTCTCAAACATTTCACAACTTCTTGGCAATAGGTAGAAGTTAAGTCAAACTTCGGGAAACAAATTCTGAGGGAGCTAATTTTTCTGTTCAAAAACTCTCAAGCACAGCCTTCACGTACAAGCCTGTTTAACGCTGTCCCCAGCATGCAGTGCTTTCGAAAACTGCAGACACGTGCTAGACCAAACAGACCTCGCCACCGAGCGTGCTGGCGTCAAAGCTGGCTCCTGGATGCTACCAGCGGCCGGTTAGGAGATGACGCTGAGTTTCCTGCTCGCCTGGGTACGGGAGAAGGCGACTTTGACAGAGCTCCGGCAGGGTCTCAGATTGGCGAGATCAGGCCCGAGTGCGCTGAAAACTGGAATCCACTGAGTACCGGAGCTTTGGGTTAAGGCGAGTCTTTCAGTGTGAGGACTCGCTCAGGACTAAGAATCGCCACACAACAGTCCAGAATTGGTGGAAGCTGTGAGAGTGACATTTTGAGGTGAGGAGGTCAAAGAATCTCAAGGCACAAACCGTCTGTTGACGTTTCCCCTAAAGCGCTTGCAGTGAGCAGTCGGAGCATCCGCCGGGGCAGGACCGCCTTTGGAACAGTGAAGAAATGCCAATGACGACGGCGGCGTTGCAAAGTCAGATTCAGGTAGATGGCAATAAGTGCTCTGGACAACAGTAGGGCGCGGCTTTGGATGTACCCAGCTCCCAACAAAGCGAGGACAGAGGCGGTCCCGGAATGCCCCCGTCAGGACTCGGGTGTCTGGCTCTCTGGTGTACCGCCCGAGGCAGCTGTTCTTCTCAAGCCACCTCCAGCGCAAGCTCGAGTTCCGCTCTCTTTATCTCAGCAGCGGCCTCCTGTGCTTGCTTTTCTCGCCCTCGGCAGCAGATGCGTGGGCTCTCTGAGCCACAGGACGCCACGTTCTCCTGTGGCCTTGTTAGAGACAGTGGGTGAACACTTCACCGGCCTGGCCCTTTGCCTGCCCCTCCCCTACCCTGTGGAAATATTAACTTCATTGTTTTTTTCTTGATTTTAAAGTAAAATATGGCTATTGCAAAAAAAAAAAATCTTTTTTTTTTCCGAACAAACACAAAACATACCTTTTATAAAGGAAAAAAGAAGAAAAAATAATGATCTGGGCTTTTAAAATATGGTGTGTGTTCCCATCTTAACAGGGAGGCAGGGCAGCTGTTCCTCCACTTCCAAAAGAAACTCTCCTCGCGTCAATGTAAGAGATTCCATCAGAATGGCAGGAGGAGACTCGGGAGAAACAGAGGACCCCGGCCTGATCAAGTCCTTTCTTAGAGAGCTGAGCACAGGAAAGATGATGGTGCCTCAAATCACCATATGAAATTCTCAAGGCCGGGCGCGGTGGCTCACGCCTGTCATCCTAGCACTCTGGGCGGCCGAGGCGGGAGGATCGCTTGAGCTCAGGAGTTTGAGACCAGCTTGAGCAAGAGCCTGACCGTCTCTACTAAAAACAGAAAAAATAAGCCAGGCAACTAAAAATAGCAACAAAAAATTAGCCAGGCGTGTTGGTGTGTGTCTGTAGTCCCAGCTACTCGGGAGGCTGAGGCAGGAGGATTTCGTGAGCCCAGGAGTTGGAGGTTGCTGTGAGCTGGGCTGATGCCACGGCACTCTAGCCTGGGAGACAGAGGGAGACTCTGTTTCAAAAAAAAAAAAATTCTCAATAGGAGTAATGTGGACTGATAAAAACTAGAGCAAGGAACTCTGATGTTCTGTTTTTTCCATGGTGTCTGGTTCAATGATTTTGTTAAAATATGAAATTCTTTCCGAGAGCGTGTTTTGATGCCCGAGTCTGCTGTCATCCCGGACCCGGCAGCCTCTTACTGACTTTCAAGGAGCTGTAAATGATCTGGTGTGTTTTTATAGGTCTCATTTTATTTTGCCTCAAAGGCCACACACTGTAACTATGATTGACTATTGTTTTGTTGAAACTTGTCTTTGTCAGTGTCCCCGGAGGTAGGCGGCTTGTGAAATAGACCGAAATGAAGGGAACGGCCACCTCCCCCGTGTGCACGCGGGGAGTGCGGATGAGGGCGCGTCGGCTTCAGAACATCAGCTGCAAAGAGATTATTCGTACCCGAATCAAACCAAAGAAAATGTTTTTCTTTTCCTTCAGGTTTTCCGTCTGGGTCCTTTATACCCATATCGCCCTCTGTATATCTATTTGCCTGTAGAATATTCTGTCTGAACAAATGGGTCTATAAAAAGAAGCAAACTGATTACATGTAGTTCCTTTTATGCTGGTGGCCTAGATTTATAAGGGATTAGCACTGGCAGTGCCCTGAGCGCTGAGGGCACCGTGGCCACCAGCACAGCCCGCGCTGACAGGGCCTGAAGACATCGTGTGGATTGAGGACAAGAAGGGGGCACCCCGTGCCAGTCTCCTGTGACTACGGACGGTGCAGAAAAGCCTCGATATTTCCCGAGTTTCCACAGGAAGAAGCACCAAGTTCAGAGGATGGGCAGGCCCCCCAGGCTGTTCAGGTGGCTTCCACACCAAGCAGGGGGGGGCCTCCCCCTGGTAGACTCTTGATGGGGCCAGACAAGACTAGGCTGGGGGGGACTTAGTGACAGAGGAGACCCCATCTGTGCAGACACCACCCTATCATCAGAGACCAGCAGCAGTAGATGGAATTAACCCAACCACATCTGGAGCTTTCCTGTCCACCTTGGACCTACAGCCAGTTAAATGAAAAGACCTCTGGCCCCTCTCCCCTGCCCTATCTCCACTTCCTGCCTCCACTCCAGGGCAGCTGGGACGGGCCTTGGAAACAGGTGGTGGGAGGTGTCACAGAACCACACAGGCCCACCCCCATCTCGCTGTTCGCCCAGCAAGCAGGTGAGCCTCCGGCTCGCGAGGGGAGAGGAGGTGCAGAGGTCTGGGTCAGACGTGCAGGGGAGTTTGGCGCACGACGGGTCTGAGTTTTCCCGGCCTAAGGTGATGAATCTGCCCAGGGTATTACTAAGGGACTGTAGGGAGTCGGCACAGAGTAACTGGCAACAGCGACGAGAAAACAGAACCCCAGTGGGGTGAGGTTTCTCGGTAAAACAATGGCACTTAGATTCTTATCCGGACTCCACCACCCCTCTCCTTCAGTGTCCCCAGCCCTCCCCGCTCTGACACTGCGTTCTGTCCCGAGGCCCTCTTCTCAGAGCCCTGTAGCACTGTCTGCTACCTGTCTGCCTGTACCTTTCCCGTGCAGACTTTCCATTTCCCTGGGAGTTGTGGCCCCGGGGAGTCTAATAGTAGGAATCCAGGCCCAAGGTGGCGTGTCACCTGTGAGTTTGTTCTGTGAGAGGGAGGATTTCTGACAGTGAGGGCAGCCCTTCCTGTGCGGCACCCGCTGCCTCCACGCTCTCTGTGGCACTGTGTATTCATCGCTTAGTTGTCATCTGATCGTTCTGCGCAGTCACTTTATGTATATACACACACTCTGACACTTCCTTGACAGTCTGCGGACGCCCCAGTTCTGTGGTTGCACTACCGGTGATTACAGTAAATCAGTAACATCGGATGAGGAAAGGCAAGTAAGCCTCCCACAACCTGAAATAAAATAAAATAACATTTGTCTTAAAAAATGGGTAGGAGGCCGGGCACGGTGGTTCATGCCTGTAATCCAAGCACTCTGGGAGGCTGAGGTGGGCAGATTGTTTGAGCTCAGGAGTTTGAGATCAGCCTGAGCAAGAGCGAGACCCTGTCTCTACTAAAAAAAACCAGAAAGAAATTATGTGGACAACTAAAAATATATAGAAAAAATTAGCCGGGCATGGTGGCGCATCTCTATAGTCCCAGCTGCTCGGGAGGCTGGGGCAGGAGGATCGCTTGAGCCCAGGAGTTTGAGGTTGCTGCGAGCTAGGCTGACGCCATGGCACTCACTCTAGCCAGGGCAACAGAGTGAGACTCCGTCTCGATGAAAAAAAAAGAAAAAATGTGTAGGAGAAAATTAGGGGATTATGTTGGGTGAGGCATAGATACTCGGCTGGTTGTTGCCCACCAGCCCGTGGTCCCCACCCACAGGGCACCCCAATCCGCTGCACTGCCGTCCGGATCCAGGGCTCACCTCCAAATGCCGCTTCCCGTGGAAAGGAACCAGGGATCTGTGCGGGAACAGCCTATGGGGACCGGGAACAGGAAATGTACAGACGCATGTGGGACATCGAGTTATGCCAGAAAGCAAGGAAGCTATCAAAGACTAATCCTGTTAAACGTTCACAGAATCTGCTAACTGGCTGTACTCTTCCAAAATGTCAAGGTCACAAAAGACAAAGAGACTGAGGAGCCATTCGAGGCTGAGACCAAAGAAACAGAACTAAATGCTGTGTTTAATCCCCTGGAGTAGATTTTTTTCTTTTTAATAAGGGACATAGTCACCATACTGTTG
>NW_012153729.1:8439968-8467558 GCF_000956105.1 Propithecus coquereli
AAAGTTCTTTACAGAATTTATAGAATTCCAGTTGAGTGCAGGAGGAATAATGGAATCAGAAAGGCACAATTTCAGTAACCCCTAAGGCAATGGTCATGGATGAACGCCAAACCCTTGAAGCAGCAGCTCAAGTTCACGGAGGGAACAGGCTGACATCACCTGAATCCACCGGCCAATCCTGGCATCATTAAATTTGGGATTACAAATGTCGTCCCATGATGCATTCTGGCCGAAAATAGTGCTTTTGAATGCAATCCAGCCTCAGAGCTAACTAAGTATACAGGAAGTGCAGGGCATAGAGGAGCAGGAAAAACTATACCTTGAGGTCTCCATCAGCCAAACCCAGAAGGAAGAATATTCTGTAAGACCAGGTTTCTCTATCAAGTCAATGTCATTCAAAAAACATAAAGGGTGAGAAGATTGTCATGGAACAAAGAGAGCTAGGGGCATAGTGACTAATTGCAATGTGTGGTTCTGGTTTGGATTCTCATATGAACAAGCCAACTAATTTAGATAATCAGAGACTGGGTGATATTAAGGAATTGCTTTTATTAAGAGTGGCAATGGTATGGTGATTATGTTTTTTTAAATGCCCTTATTAGTTAAAGATGCATATTGATGTATTTACAGGCAAAATGACATCATGTCTGGGTTTGGCTTAAGCAGTCTGACAAGAGGTGGGAGGAGCAGCTGAACTAAGATCGGCAAACGCGGGTAATCGTTGCAGCTGAGTGATGAGTATGTAGGGTCTTGTTGCAAGATTTCCTGTATTTTTGTGTATGTTTGAAATTTTCCATATAAAAGTTTTAGATCAATTCCTAGCAATCTATTACCAAACCCCATAACTCGTTCACATAAAACGTTAGGTAAAGAAAATTTAAAACATAATGAAAATTTAAACAGTGCCAAACTTTAATATTCCTTTGTCTCTGCACCTGTAGCCAGGTGTGTGCATTCAGATGGTACCTGTGGTTCAGACCCTCCATGACCATGGCTGGGTCTTATACTGGACCCCCAAACAAAACCACAAACAGAACCTGTTTGTCGTCTAAAATGCCACAATGAGCACTAAATCACTTACGATAATTTATATGCCCACAAATTAAATTTGCTAAGTAAAATGAGTTTCTCAACCACGGGGTTTATACACTTAAAATCATGCCTAATGGCTGCAATTCAGGTTCTATTATTTTAAAACACTTATTCCATCCCTTTTCTCCCACCAGTCAAAGCTTTAGGAAATGTGGCTGCCAATCCTTCCCTGGTCCTTGCCTTGGGGTCTGGTGACTGCTTTGACATTTCCCCCTTCTAAGACAAGCCAGTTATCAGTGGGGAACTGCTGGTGAGTGGCCTGTGCCTCCCCTGCTAATTGGAAAGAAACCTAATTTAATTAGACTTCAAGCACAGACTGTAGTCGTGTAAAATTAACATGAAGCCATTAAATACTTGATGTCATTTACCTGTCCTTCCTTCAAGATACATCTCTAGTATCACTTGATCACAAGCCTGGATTTTCTACAAAGAAATCTGTTACACAGATGTGTAATGAAGAAACTCAATTGCTTATAGACAATTATATAATCTTTATGGTATCTTAATGTGACGCCTCTAACATTGCGTATTTACCCCCATTCAGTAGTGAAGGTGACATGCACTCCACCATTATTATCTAAAAGTGTTCACGACTAGAACACTTCAGAAAGATGAAGATGTTAACGTCATGATTAAACATTGTGAGTAAGTTTCACAAGTGCTCTTGAGAAGCAAGACTCCTTAAGGATATTCTTCTCTTAAGCTACATAGTTTACTTCTCCCAAGGCTATAAATCTTTTGCTATCCACTACTCCAGAAAACAAAACAAAACAAAACGAACAGAAACACTAGAAGAAAGCTTGAATTGCGTAAGAAGCAGATTAGCTTCTTGCTAACAAGTGTGGTACCAAAGAAAGAACACGTGGAAAATCAAACGAACCCTGAATACATCTAACCTTTATGCATTTTACTCAAGTGTCAAGCAATAGTTTGGACATAAATAGGAAAATTTAAATTCTACTAAAGTTCGCACAATAAAAATGTATTTTTTTAATTTTGATCGTCCATTGGCCTTAGGATGACCATTGTTTAACATGTGCTTGTAGGAGAGTTTCTTCCCCTCACCATCGCCTCTTCTCCCAGCTCCCCCACGGCGGGGGCCTTTGGGAAGAGAGAGAAAAAGACACGGACTGTGTTAGAGACAGTCCTGCCCCAAGAGTCAGACAAAAAGCAAGGGGAAGGTGTGCTTGTGCTAGATGTGTTTTGCACTGAGGACCCAGGAAGACATAAAGCCCCCGTAGGACCTCCCCCAAACCACACACCACAAAACGTGTGCTGAGCAGTGGATGCCGTGATGCTGCCCAGCTCCCCCTCTGGGACTGAGCCCTTCCTTCCCCCTTGTTGATGCTGATTTGACTGCTAAATCATTGTCTGGAAACTTCCCTCAGCTCAAGGGCATTGCCTTGTCCAAGGTTACAGCTCCCTTCCTCCCCACGGGCAGCCTGTATCCAATGACTGGTCCAGGTGGAATTTCAAAGACCTGGTCCTCTCCGCTCTGCTCGGGACAACCCTGAAGCCATCCCAGTTCAGAGCTCCCTGCGGGATGGGCTGAGGCCTCTGTTGCAACTGCATCGCAGCTCAGCTTCTCCCTCCGCTCAGTTCTGCTTCTTTACGAAAGGGAGGCAAAACTTAACCTCTTACCCACCTTAGGTTCTCAGCTGGGGCTCTGTAACAAAAAAGACAGATTAGCAAGAGAAAAACAGTTTAGTAAAGTGCGCAGCATATAGCTCTCAGGAGAAACCTCAACAAAAAGTAACTCAAAGCGGTGGCTTAGAATCCAGCTTACATAGCATCTTCAACAAAGAACAATAAATTTGAAGGTGAATGACAGGGCAAAGGAAAGTGGTTTTAGGCTTCCAAGGGCAGCAAACTGTAGAAAGGTAGGTATATGGGAAGAAGCTGACGGAGTAAGGTTAGTTTTCGGATGACTCTGGTGCCCTCTCTGGGCTAAGTCTAGAGTTGTCTCCAGTAAAGGAGAATTTATATCCTGTCTTTAGGCAGAAAAGGGAGAACAAGGGGAGCGTAGAGAAATCACAGTGCCTGCCCATTTGCTGCTTTTTAATTGCCTTCAGCTCAAAAACAGTTGCCAGAGTGGCATATTTCGGGGTGGCATATTCTGGACTCTATACTTACAAGGGTAGTTGCAGAGTGCACGCCCCAATAAACGTCTTGTGCACAAATCCCAGTATCAGGGCCCATTTCTAGGGAACTCCAGCTAAGGTCATTGGTACCAGGAGTGGTCCGAAGATGCAGACTCTAAACTGCAATTTGGAGCTGGACTGACTGCCCTCTGACGAGGACACCATCACTAATTCTAGGAAGTGTACTGGTAGCACAAAGTTGTCAAAACTTTCACTGGTGGTGAACTGAATGGGACGATGGTACAACAGAATCTACTGTCTCCGGAGGCCTCCAACAGGAGGGTCATTTTTATACCCTACTCATGGGCCAGTATTGAGTAGAGGAGTCAAAGCACTGAAGAGAGAAAGGGGGTGGAGGTGGGAGGGAAGAGAGAGAAGACATAACACACTTGAAATTTGTTTATTTTAATGACTGATTAAAGTCATTTAGTGACTGATTAAAGATTACATTCTCATAGTGAAAAATTCAAACATTAGAGATAAAGCCAAAGCCTTTCTTGGCAACGATTTCAACACCACTGTTAATAGTATGTACATATCCCCTTCAGTAGAACTCTCTAGGCATAAATGAGATCGACACCATTGCTCTCCAACTGCTTGTTGTACTTAGTCATGTGTCTTAGAGATCTTTCCTCCTAGGCACACAGAATGGCTTCATTCCTCTTAACTGCTGCTAACTGCTGCATGATAACCCACAGTGTTAGGCTGTTACTAATTTTTCATGATCACACAGATGCTATGGTGAACGTCCTTGGATATACTTCCATGGATGCCTCGATATTTCTCTAGGGTAGATATAAAGAAGTGGGATATTGTATCATAGTGCATCTTGTTTAAATTTTTTAAAATTATACCACATTACTTGACCAGTTTATATTCCCACTACCAAGGTGTAAAAACATCATTTTCCTTATACCCTTGACAAAACGTTACATTATCAACCTTATATATTTTGCCACTTTGATGTTTTAAAGGAAAAAAGATTGCTTTCATTTGCATGCATCTGATTACTGAGGTTGAACATCTTTTTGTTCAAGATGGCCAACATGTTTATTGGCCATTTGCTTCTGTGTGTTTTCACGCCCTTTGCTGTGTTCTTTTATTTTACTAAGAGATATTACTTTGCAATTTAAAATAGATAAAAATACAAAGGTGGCTCACACCTGTAATCCCAGCACTTTGGGAGGCTGAGGCAGGATTGTTTAAGGCCAGGAGTTCGAGACCGGCCTGGGCAGCACAGTGAGATCCCCGTTTCAAAAAAATAAAAATAAATAAATCTTTTGCTCATTTAAAAATTGAGTTATCTTCAGTATTTTTGGAGTTTTATTTTATTCTATAAAAGGAGAGTGTTACGTCCTTCATAGAGTTGTGAAGACTAATCAGAACATTTGCAGGACATACGGCGCAGCGCTCTGCATTGAGAATGCACTCCAAAATGTTAGCGAACCTTCACATCACCTTGCCTTGAAAGTAGAAAGCAAGTCTGTTTCGTTCTGCATTACGTCACCTAGCAGAGAGTGCTCTGCGTGGAGACAGACTCAATAAATGTCTGAAAGCATAAATGGACCAATTCACACCACTCAATATTCAAATCTGAAGCCTGTGTGCTTTGCCCCCTTTTTCGTTTCTTTCATTGAACCTTTTCTCCCTGGAACAATTTTCTTAATTTTATTCCACTTGCCAGCTGCCTCTCCTGAAATGTAACTCGCAATATCACTACAGCTGGGTACAAGGGAACCAAAGACAGCGCCTAACACAGTTTTCAGGTGAATATGATAAATCACTGAAGGCGCTAAATGTCTGACAGCCTGTCAGTGTAGCCAACCTGCTTTTGGAGAGCTCCACAAAAAGCAATTAAAGTACTTAAGGAGTGAGAAAAAGATTTTGAAAAACCCTGATTGCAGACTGAGTTATTTAACACAGTTTAGTAACCCTGGTCTGAGAGCTTCACTAGTAGAGGGCCCAGGCCACCATTAGGCGCAAAGATTCCAGGTTGGTGGGGCCCCCCCAGGGGTGGGGAGCTTCCAGGGGGCCAGATCTGGGTGGGGAAATGAAAACAATAGAACTCCACAGGCCAAGTGATGAGTCCAACTTGATTTCACACTTACTCAGAGGTGCTGTGGCAAACCCCACCCAGCTGGAGTGCCTGGGGCATAATGTGAAAGGGCAAACGCAGGTGAGGGAAGGCGTGAGGCCTCCTGTTCTGCTTCGCACCTTCTCCAAGGTCGGCCCAACACCAAAGACAACAGGGTGAGAAAATGAGTGTGTGCAGGATCTGCTGCACTTTACCTTAGGTCTGGGAATGTGAAACACAAGGGGTGTGGGTGTGTGTTTCAGATTCAGCCGCTGGACAGTGGTTTTAGACCCCAAGCCACCCTGAGTCCGCTCTAGGGCAGGTCTGCGGGGCGTTGGGGCCAGGAAGGTGGGGACAGCCGTGTCCTGGAGGGCAGGGCTCTAATTCATCTTTGCATGCCCGGGCCCGTACGGCACTCTGTGGAGCTCGCAAGATGCTGCTCCAGACCCTCCCTGTGAAAGCGGGGCCCCGGGGCCTTGTCCCAGGACCGACATCAGGAGCCGGCCTCTTACAAGGACAACACGCCCGGCCACATCCGACGCGGCCCGGGATGGCTACGGAGGCGAATCTGTCGGCTTGAGCCGAGGAGCCGCGGCTGGGCCCGTCCACTCGGGCTCGGCTTGGCTCAGGATCCGAGGCAGCAGCGAGAGCGCGCTCCTGGCCGTAACCGGGTAAGAACTGGACACAACGTTGGCAGCTTCTGCCCCAGTTTGGCCACAAACACCCAACAACCTTTGCGGCGAGGCGGGTGGCGTGCGACTGGAGCGTGCGCGCCGGGACGGACCGCGCTCCTTATTGGACAACGGCCAATGTCAGTCACGGAGGAAATGAGCCCTTGGGCATGACCGGACATCCGGGGATTTCCACCCTCGGAGTGAGGCGGGCTCAGGCGGTGATGGAAGGATATAATACCCAATGGCAATCGAGGTCTTTGTCTTCGCAGCAGATTGGCAGGCGCTCGAACTACTGATGCCCTGCAGAGGGATACGGGCATGGCAGTGATTGGTCCAATTCGATGGTGAGTGGTTCTTTCTGTGCGGGGTACCTCTTGGTGTATGAAATGGGCGATGTATTAACGTGTACTGCTGCCGATGAGGTCTTGGGAATTTTTTTAAGTTAGTATTTTGGTTTTCATTAAAGGTCTTGATTTTAGTAAGCTTTTCCTGGAATTACCCAGGTTCTCTGGACCCCTTAATTACGGCACCCTCGCTCCCTGCAGGACTGGGGTTGGAGAACGATGGGCGCTGACACCAAATTACCTCCAGGGTCGTCGGAAATGCGCGCTTGGTGAGCTAAGGTTAAATGGATGGTAGTCCATAGAAAACGGGGCAAGACATGAACGGGGGACAGCTTACAAGGAAAAAAAAATTCAGGCGTCTCCCATTTAAATGGGTGCTCACCCTTTTTCATCAGAAGAATGCAAATAAAAGCGTCACCTAGATGGCATTTCCGATCGATCCGCCAGATTGGCAAAAATCCAGAAGTTTGACAGGGTGCTGTGAGGACTGCACAGGAACTGGCTCTGTCAGACATTGCTGGGGGATTTACCTTTGGCTCGCAATCCACTTCTAGGAGTCTCCCCTGAAAGTAAACTTCCACCAGTAAGAAACATATGCACAAAGTTTTATTCATAGCCGTATTATTTGAATTTGCAAGACTGGAAACATTGCAGATATCCATTAGAGGGGGAATAGATGAATAAAATGGGACATCCAGGCACTACAGCCCAGGGGACTCTGTAGCATTAAAATGAATGAGGAAGGTGACCGTATTTTCCATGGCGTGATCTATCTCCAGAGACATCGTATATAGTGCTACCTTTAACAAAAAGAAACCTTTAAACAATAAAGCCAAAACTGATACAAATGCTTACTCATAAGGGGTAGAGGTGATGATGGTGGAGAATCTGATGGGAGCCTTAGAGGACAAATAGAATAAAAATAAAGTGACAGTAACAATAATAGTTAAAAAAAAAAAAAAATCTATGGCAATGGTAATGTGCCAGGCTTGCTGTTGTTCTGCTGGGACCCAGCACTAGACCCAGAGAGGCGCGCTTGTCTGAGTAGGCCCAGGTTATTTATAATTGGGGATTGGGCTAAAGATTTCTGGTGTACTCTGTCCCTCTCCCTCCAGGCTGTGAGGAGGGGAGAAAGGAAACAACTTTTATCTGCTTTGATTAAACCTCCCCATTCGCCACCTCTCCTGCAGTGAGAAGTGGAGACTAGACATGGACCCCACATAGGGTAATAGGGATGAAGGGATGATTATTGGTCTCTGCCATGCCCAGACAAGCCTGCAGAGGTGACTCAGACAGAGGCAGAGCCTCTCACTGATGTTCCTCAGCAGTGCCTGACTCCAGGTAAATGATGCTGTTGTCTTCAGAAGGCAGGAGGCCTGGCTGGCCTGGACCTGGCCATGTCTACAGTTGAAGTCTGGTCATGTGCTCTTCCTTTTATGCCCAGAAGATAAACTTGGGCTTTGTCAACTGTAAGTACAGGGAGGTCCTTCGGACAAATGGGTTTTCTTATCAAACTGGAAAGAACAAAACAATCTCAAAGTGATCTGGTCTTAGGAAAATTCTTTACATTTACAGATTTAAAAAAATTGAAAACCAGTACCAAATCATCCATGGAGTGGGAGGAGGGGGCAAAGCTGTGTGCAATGAGAGTTCACAGAAAATTTGCCCTCAGTTTTAGGTTACTCCTAAAGCAGCTTAGAGCGTGTGTTTTCTTCAGCGTGGCCACGGGAAAATGCGATTACTTTCAACACAGAAAGTGAGGAGCCAGCTAATTCTGTCCAGATGGTGGAGTTACAACACTCTGAGGGAAGGAGCCCCTGAAAAGTACCTAGCAAGCAGGGTTTGGTAAAGAGAAATGAACTGTCTGTGGACAGGGTTTTTAGCTCAACTGCAAGTGTATGATGAGTGACAAGCCACTGCTATTTGTGTCACATAGGCAGGCTAGCCTGGGCCAGGGTTCCTGTTGCTGGGGAGAGGCCCTGAGCACCTAAAGATTCTCTCAAGCCTTTGGGGTTGGTTTCTGTAGGCCCCTGTGGCTCCGGGCCCCTGGGGGCAGTGAAAAATGTGATGTCCTGCCATGGCTGCCATGCAGATGTCTTCCCTCAGTGTTTGCGGTCTCCCACCATGCTGTTTCTTCTGCCCCGATTTATGCTTTTTAGCGGCCCTAATGGTATTGATTTTTCTGCTTCCTGACATGAGAGCAAATAGGGGTTTTCTTCTTGGTTTCAGCTTGTAGGGTAGAATGTTTATCATACAGTTTTGTGTCAAGTTCTTCTTATTGACTCCAAGAACGTTTTAAGAATTGGTTCTGAATCTGCAGGCACATTTTTTGGAAGGCACTTTGATTTTCCTGACCCATAGTAATGCTAAGATCTGGAGGACAGAGGCATATCGGTTTCAAATAGGTTAAGGTTTTTCCTGTTTGTGTGTGTTTTTGAGTCAGGGTCTTGCTCTGTTGCCTGGGCTAGTGTGCAGTGGTGCGATCATAGCTCACTGCAACCTGAAACTCCTGGGCTCAAGCTATATCCTCCTGCCTCAGCCTCCTGAGTAGCTGTAACTACAGGTGCACACCACCAGGCCTGGATAATTTTTACATTTTTGTAGAGATGGGCCTAGCTATTGTTGCCCAGGCTGGTCTTGAACTCTCAGCCTCAAGAGATCCTTCCTCTTCGGCCTCCCCAAGTGCTAGGATTATAGGCGTGAGCCACCACGCCCAGCCAGTTTAAGAGGACTCTTTCAGCCACAAATGGAGTGAGGCATTTGCTTAATGAGGGGAAGAGCATCATTCACTGAACCAAATCTCAGTGTCACAGGTGAGCTGATGAGAGCAATCTCAGGTGAGGTGGCAGAAGTGGTATAAACAGACGCAAGCACTTATTAGGAAGAGATAAGAGCCAGCCAACAGTCGCAGTGAGCCAGCAGTGTTTCCATGGAGCATTCAAGGCCTGGAGTGGGGCCTGGGCACAGATCTCCACCATGGAGGAGGATGCTGGGTACTTAAGTCACTGGCTTCTGAGTGCCTACCTGGCCCCCTCCTGGAGCTCACAGTACACTCACAGGCAGTGCAGATGTCTCCTAACACCCATCCCTACCGCCTCTGTCACAGAGCCCTGATGAGGCTCAGTTACCCCTCCTCCTGGTGGCTGTGTGTTCAGGGGATGCTAGACCCAGCCCCAGGCCCCAAGGGTCTAGGCCAATCACAGTGGGCCCATCTCCTTGCCCATGATTGGTTGAAGCATGGGTTCATGACATATTCTGGCCAATTGGGACCTGAAGGGAGATGGGATGGGGACCTCTGGACCAGTTCCCTCACTCCTAGACACACAAACAAGAGATGGCCCTCTTCCTGCTTCTGGGGTGATACCTGAACTCTGCAGCTACCTTGCCATCACGAGGACAGCAGGTCTACAAGAAGAGCCCACAACTCAAGGGAGACTGAGCTCAAAGAACGGCAGCTTGAGCGCTGACCATTCTGGGCCTGGAGCCATTCTACCTTTGGACTTCTTCGGTGAGACAGCCTCCTCTGTGTAAGCCAGTTAAGTTGGAGTTTTCTGATCTTTGCAGTGGAACATCTTAGCTGATACAAGTATACAAAGTTCCTTCACTTTACTTCCCCCACAGCCATGAGGATTTTGAGTCAAGTACATGAGTTGTTCTTGTTTTATACAGTCAGAAGGACCCCCGGAACCTGCAGGAAGGGGAAAGGGAGATAAATCCAGCAGCAGAGCAGCAGGAGTGCTGGGCACAGCCTGGAGGGATAAGGAAACCCAGGCGTTCGCCGTGCCGCTACGTGCATTTAGAGGCCGGGGAGATAAGACAAAGTAAGGGGGCCCCGTGACCTGAGCAAGGGAACAAACGATTCTTAAATCATAACATTTTTAAGTGCTTTTGAAAAAACAGATGAAAATAATTTTTAAAAAGGAAAAAAGCATTGACAACAAAAATAAAGATAATTGGAAAAAGAAAAAGCACTGGTATTTGGATAAGACAACAGACGCAGAGAGAAATTTTCAGCAAAGAAGCCAAAGGAATTACATAACAAATGGGAGGGGTTCCTGAAGAATTTCTAGCAAACAAGAGACACGACAGGAAGTTAACTGTACTCCCCACAATTACCAGTGTGAGGGGCAAATACCACTGGCTTTTTAAATTCAGTGTGTTAAGTTTTATTTCAGCAAATAAAAAATATCTCTAAGAACTTTCAAAGGTTCTCTCTTTAGCATGCCCTCCCTAACCCAGTTTGCTCGAGAACTGTGAATTTTCCTGCCAATGGGGTGAGCAGAAACTGGTCCCGTGTGCTTGAAGGACGACTTACTCCCATCACCGTGTTCACGTGCTCATGCAAACAGATGGATCCCTCTAGTGTCCCAGACACCGTCCTCTACGATCATTTGGGAATTGTATTGACTGCTTCCTGGTGAGGGTGTCTTTCCCTGCACATGGGCCTTTCTTTTCTAAAAGCCTTTGGCCTCCTGAAAGGCAGGGACTGGGTCACTTATTTGATTTCTTCTATCTATAGTGTCTAGCAGCGTTACTAGGTACATTGTATGTACTCAAGTAAGTCTTGCTTAATTATATTTAAAGTAAGTCTCCCGCTTAAATGAGAGAAACCCTTGGAGGATCTTACCTCTGATACCATCATTTTGTGCCAGGATGCAAGGGGAGTCTTTGAGTTTGGTTTTTTTTTTGAGACAGGGTCTCACTCTGTTGTGCAGGCTAGAGTGCAGTGGCATCATCACAGCTCACTACAACCTCAACCTACAACTTGAGCCCAGCCTACAACTCCTGGGCTCAAGCTCTGTCTTCCTGCTTCAGCCTTCCGAGTAGCTGGGGCTACAGGTGCACGCTACCACACCCAGCTAATTTTTGTATTTTTTGTAGAGTCAGGGTCTTGCTATGTTGCTCAGCCTGGTCTAGAACTCCTGGCCTCAAGTGATCCTCCCATCTCAGTCTCCCAAAGTGCTGTGATTTACAGGTTTGAGCCACCGCACCCAGCCAAGTTAGACTCCTGGACCGCTGCCTGCCCTGGGTCTGTGCAGAAGGTTGACTTTGGATCAGAGGCCTCAGAGGCTCACCTACACAGCAGCCGGAACCTCACCCCCGAGCAGAAGCCAAAGAGGTCAGGGACTTTCTCCTGTGAAGAAAACAATCTTGATGCCTGTAAACTGATATATAAATTGTAAGAACTGAGCAAATCTGTATAGAGTGTATGCCTACGTCTATGATAAAATTAAGCCGACAAGAGTCTGGAAATAACAAGTGCACGGGTCAAGGGTCAGGACTGAGTCGAGGCATGGCAGCTGACGGGTCTTGCGGGTGACGTGCCTACATGTCGTAGAGCCGGAGCTGCTCCTGCACGTCGCCGTCGGACATCTCGCCAAACGTCTCCTTGTTGTCTTTCATGAGCTTGAAGATGGCGGCCAGCTGCTCCTTCTGAACTCTGTCGGGAAGAAAGGACAAAGAGGAAAAAGGCGCTCCTAACCCAAGGAGGAGAGAGAGACCCTGCGCGAAGCTGGCGGAGTTAGGACTCTGCTCTCTCGTTTGTTACCGCTTCTGCTTTTCGGAATAAAGAAATGAAAATAAAACCCGCTTACAATGCAGGAGCTGTTTGGTCTAACACAGTCAAGTCGAGGGTTCTAAAAACCAGGAGTCTGGGTTTCAGGTTTACTACAGACGGCTGGGGACCCCAAGTATCACTTAGGTTCTCTGTGCCTCAGTTTCCCCTTGGGGCTCATTTCAGTGTTGATCGCATATCCCACAGTGAAGCAAGGAGGAAGAAGAAAGTTCCATTAAGTGGCTTGAGAGCCCACGAAGAACTAGGTTAGAAACAGCCTTGGTTTAGAGGGATGAGGCAAAAGCGGAGGAAGAAAAAACGTTACTGGTGGGGAGGCGGCGTGCACAGATGTGGGCGCGTGCAGATGGAGCAAGAGGGTGCCTGGCAGGGGGGGCAAGGAGGGCAGGCCGGAATCCAGCCCGTGGGGGTACGCTGCCCAGAGGAAGGGGTGCCTCTTTCTGATTCGCACGAAGACACCCTATGGCAGGGGGCGGCCGTGCCCCTTTCCAGGAAATGGGCGTGGACAGAGATTGGCCTTGATGTCCGCTGCACAGCTGTTTTGTGGCTGGGCGCAATGTCCCGTTATCTTTACGAGGCTCGGCCACACCATCTGGCCAGCCGGGTACAACTCCCACAGCACAAACATGAAAGGGCAGGGCCAAACTGCAGCAAAACCCAGGAACCGTGTGGTTTTGTTGGTTCCCCTCTAGTGCCCCGTGCTGCTCGGCGTGGCCAGGCGCTGCGTTCCGGCTCCGTCTCACTATTCTAGTTTCTTGTTTCTGCGGCCCCCGCCCTCCACACCGCACCACTGGTGTGGCGCCTTCAGAGACTGTACACCACACTGCAGGGTGGGACCCCTTTCGGCAGCTGGCTCTGCCGTTGGCACATTCCAGGTCCACCTTAACACGGGACTTGAGCATAGCTTCCGGGCCACCAGCATCCCCAACACTGCCTGGAGGGGTGGTCTCAACGTCTGGTCTTACACGTTTCCTACCATATTCTTCCTGCTACAACCTACCCTCCTCAGCCCCGTGTCGTCCATCTAGGAAGCAGTTTTCTGTCTAGAGCAGCATCTAGAAGTTGAAATACTAAAGTCCCGATTCCCAGCCTCCTTTGTCCCCCCAGGCAAGTTACGTCTACAGCCAGTTTCCCTGCCTGGAGAAGGAGCCTATGATTCGTACTTTGTGCCCTACGGTAGGAAGTAAGGGGTACCATGGACAGACCAGGGGTACCGTGCGTTGAGCTCCTTCGATGGAGTCGCAACCCAGATGTGTGTGTGGGCATCTCCCTGAGTGAACACAAATCATTTCATGTGGTTTTGATGGCCGTGGCGGTTGTATGTTTTTAACAGGGTGGACGCAGGACTTCCTACTCTGCTGGAGAGGGAGAGGCATCAAAAGGAAAGAGGGCTCACATTTTAATGGGTTCAAAAGAGATTAGTTTTAAAAACAAAGCAAACTGAAGAAACACACAGTAATCAAGATCATCTACTCAAAGTTTATTGGACTGAACAAAGGCTGATGACAGAGCTCTAAGCTGTCAGGAGTACAGGAGGCTTGGTGCCCACAAGCCACGATCAGGAAGTTCCCAGACAGGCCTAGATAACTACACTTGGAGGGAGCCACTACCCTTTGTAACAATAAGGTCCCAGCCCAGACAGGGCATCACTATTGCCGTTTGGGACACAAAAGTACATCTCGTCTTCGTCACGTGGCTCTGTGTCGAAGGCATTGACTGTGAGGCTGCTGCTTTGCTGCCTGTTCTGCCCTAAGCCCCGAACCTAAGGTATCAGGCCCAGAAGAGAAGGCCACTGGGAACGCACGCCCAGGAGTTGACACTGGACACTTCCCGGCCTTCCATTTTAAATGAAAAAAATGTCTATAAACTTACTGCTTTAAAAAATGTTTTAACCAACAAATCTAAGCAAATTAATTTGATATGGTATAAATATTGTCAAATATAAAATTCCAAGAAACTAATCTGGGACTGATCTGATTATTTGGTGAAGTTTTAAATAATCTATGAAACCTTCTAGGAAAAGGCATAGTGAAAAAATCTATTTTAAGCTAACATCGTTATTATTGCTTCTGCCAAAGCAAAGGTGGAGATTTGGCCGAGCTGGTAAGAACATCAGTGAAAAGGCCTCTTAGCAACAAGAGGGCTGGATCCAAGGGCAACGACCCAGTCAACACCTGGCACCGGTTCCTCGCTGCCCAGCAATCGACGTGGCGTCTCACCCTGACAGCTGGGCCAGCCGGGGAGAAAGAGGGACGCGGGGCCCCGAGGGGAAGGGCATGTCCACTGTCCCTGACGGAGCTGGTGGGCACAGGTGAGCTTATTTGTCTGTCAAACCTCAAAGTCTTTTGCGGTTTGGCTTCAGTGAGGGCAACAGGAGGGCTGGATGAAACTGTACTCTGGTTTTGAAATGTAGAAGCTGCTGAAGTTGGTGGGATCTAAGGGTCGAAGGGTGTGTGAGAGCAAGTCTAAGTGGTAAGAAAAATCAGAATCCAGGGGCTGAGCTCAAACCCTTAAAACCCTCCAGCGTAACGAAGCGGCCCATATTAAGCGGGGTGAGTGACTCTAGACGGGGAGTCAGGGGCCTTTCAGGACCCTGCTGGCCCAGGGCCACGTCCTGACTGCGGGTCTATTGCTCAGCAGGTCTGCGTAGGCAGGACGCGCCCGGAGCCTGCCTGGGCTGCTCTCTGGGGGTCTCCGTTTTATCTCAAGCTTTTAAGATGCCAAAAGGAAAAGGCTTTGGGAGGAGGCTAAGGACAACTTCGTTATTCTTCAGTTCTGTAAAGAGAAATAGGGAGAAAAAGATAATTTACTTTACTTGTCGCACCTTACACGTCCGGAGGGAGAGGAAAGGGGAAACCGGGGTGAGGAAGGAGATGTTTGGAATTGCAGAAGCCGCGCTGGGCCCTGGCTTCTCAAACACCTGGCACTTCGCGTCTCTTCACTTGCAGCAAGATAGTCTGTGCCGCAAAGCCGCTGGGTCCGCGCGGAACCTGGCAGCCGGCGATGGGCACTCAGCCTCTACGAGGTATTTTAGGGACGTGGGCAGGTGAGTTATGGGGCCTTTGATCCTTGGCTGTGTGCCTGCAGTGGTGATGGCGGCGACGTTCCTATCGCCCTAGGTAATTTCACATTCCCGCTGGCTGGGTTTTGTCCCCTCTGGGGATGCTGGCTCCCTACGAGGCTGCTTCCCCAGTTCCCCAGTCGGGCCCAGGGCTCCCGCCCATGGGGCGCTGAGTGTGCAGCCTGCCTGATTTTGTCCCTGCGGTGCCCTCTCGTGGCTGTCGGGGCCAGCGTGCGCCTCCAGCCAGAGCGAGGGACTCACACTGGCTGGCTTCAGGGATACATCAGGTTTAAGAACCAGAGATCCATCCCCAAGCTGTGCTGCCTCCGCCTCCTCCCTGTCCCCTGACGCCATGCAAGACACCCTCCTCCAGAGTCACCTCCATTTCCAGAAGGGTCAGGACGGTCCCACAGACCTCCACAGGGAGGGGTGTAGGGCTGGGGCCTGACCTGTCGGAGCCAGCCTAGGCTACAACCTGGGTTCTGTGTCCCCTCTGGGACCAGAAGGTGGGAGAACTGACGGAGCGGAGCTGACAGCTATGGTTTTCCTTCTTCCCGCCAAGCTGCAAACCAGCCAAGCCCTTGCCAGCATCACTAGCCTCTTGCTCAGGGAGCCGTCACCTGCCTGCAAGCCGACGGTCCCAGCCACATCCTTAAGCTGGAGGCGGCACCTCCCAGAGAAGCTGCGGCCGGGACCCAGGGACTCCCCCAGAGGCAGAGCCAATGTGGGTGAAGAGTGTGAACCTCGCGCTGAGGGGAGACCCAAGGGAGCGGCTGACAGCGACAGGCAGGGTCTTAGGCCGCAGCCACCTCTGGATTTACAGACTTGACCACTTTCTGCCCCACCCCAGCCCCGCAGAAGGAATCTGAGTGTGAGCAGCTCCGAGGATGGGGACGCCCCACCAAGCATGTGGAGGTCTAATGTGGGGCCTCCTGCCTCCAGTCCCGCTTCCTCACTGTCACGTCCTGAAAGCCTGACCGAGGCTTCTGGGCAATGCTGGAACCAGCAACCACTGGAGATGCAGGCTCTCCACACAGAGCCGCTGGTGAGCTAAGACACGTAAAGTGAGGGGACACGTGGCGTTTAACTGGGAACTAGCTGCCAGCTTGACTGGGGACCCTGAGTGCCAGGAAAGGGATCAGAAAGCAGCAGGGAGTTTGGCAGGGAGGAATCCGACGGGCAGAGAAGAGAGCGCCCTGCCTGCTGGCCTGTGGTTTTAGTGCTTTGACAAGAACGTGCATGTTACTGTTCATACTGATCATTCTAGCGCGGCTCCCTGGACTGGCTGGGACCGGAAGTGTGTCACAGCCGTCAGCTCTCCCAGCCCCCATGGGACTATCATGCTGGAGATGAAAAGACAAGGCCAAACTTACCGGCCTCTGCAACCCCAAGCATCACCATGTGAGGAATGGAAGTGACGTGGCGCCTCGTGGGGGCTGACTACATGCGGGGAAGGGCAGGAGGGAGCACGCAGGTGTCACGGGCATGCCGGAAAGCCAGGGGAGCATGCAGGCCAGGGCGGTGATGGGAATGAACGTGAACTCCAGCCCCGCCTCGTGGAGTCCACCAGCCCCTCCTTCTCAACTCAGGGCACAGAGTGACAGCTGCAGCGTGCAGAATGAGTCAGGGACTCCCCTCACCCCAAGAGCAGCACCTCGGGCACAGCCTCCATCCTACAGAATAGCCAAGTGTGAACTGGTGGTCCAGAAACCCCCGGAGATCCAGGGGGAAAGGCCCTTTTGGGCAGTGGAGGTCTGCTCTCTGAAAATGACAGAGAAAGGGTTTTCCCTCCCCATTTCCAAGGTCCCAGCTCTGAACACAGGGTGGCAGTGGCAGTCTGATGCCCAGCCTGAGGTCTTTGCGATGCTAGTATTCCCTCTAGACCCACGATTTCCATCAACCTGGGCGGGTAGAGACAGGCCGAGGTTCCCAGGGGCCTTTGAGGGCTGGCAGGTGCGTCAGGCCTTCTCTAGCCAGGGGCTGCACACTCTGCCTGTAAAGGGCCAGACACTACTTTAGGATTTGTGGGCTGTGCGGTCCCTGTTGCAGTGACTCACCTCTGCCATTGTAGCTCGAGGCGGCACAGACCACAGGAAAATGAATGGACATAGTTGTGTCCCAGTCACACTGGACCGACATGGACAGGCAGTGGGCCAGAGGTGGCCCCTGCTGAAGCCTGCCACCCTTGCCCTGATCCTAAAATCCTGCCTGTCCCACAGCTCAGCGGCACAGACTGTTCTCAGGGTGTCTGCTGTGCACTGTCCAATCCACTGCCTCACCTGCAGGGACCTAACAAGGCTACAAGGTGACAACATCTGCATTCTTGTGGCCCCTGAGGTCCCAGGGATGGCTGTGCCCTCAGTGTTACAAGGGGCACTGGCCCCCAGCCAGCTGGCCCACTGGGCCCACCAGGGACTTAGCCTCCAAGAACCTCTGCCCCGGAAAGGGGCCCTCTCTGCCAGCGATTCCTCGTGCTCGAGAAGGAGAAGGGCGGGATGGGAAACACATTAATCAGTTATGAAGGCGATGGAGGAGGGAGGTCCAGACCACGTCAGTGGTTTTGGGGACACGTTAGCAGACAGTGTGAGGGAAGCACCACTAGTCTAAGACGTCAATGTCCTTACCAAGAGAATTTGCAAGAATATATGTGGCTCAGGACCTAAGGAACTTGCTACAGGGAAGTGAGGTCAGAGGTCAGCTCAATCCTGAAATATAAAGGCAGCAAACCTGGTCATGCCAAGAGGCACCATCCTCAGTGCCCGAGGAGTTGGGGGCTCCCACCGGGGTCTTCCTGGTGGCTGTGCTTACACGGCCCCCCAACCCCGCCCAGGGGAAGAGCCTTCCTGCCAAGGGTTGGAGATGGGTGGCCTGGGGGCAGCCTCAAAGTGGCGGTGGAGTTCTGCATTCTGAAGTAATAAACCCTAAGCAGCTAGCCTCCGCTCAGGAGTAGGGGGCGAGCCCCACGAGCCCCTCTGGGTTGCCAGGCTCGGAAAATGGCACGGCTGCCATTTAGACTCCACTTTAACCAGAGGACCCCCAGAGCCCGGTGTAAACCTCCGAGCCTCCCCTACCCTGTGGCTTCCGGGCTGTCCCGCTGCTCCCAGGGCCCTCTTTCCACCCCGGAGCTGAGAAAATGGGGGTGTCCAGATGTGTGGGGAAGCCCAGTTCTAACCAGGAGAAGCCGCAGCTGCACTGCCCAGGAGCTCCCCGGAGCTGGGCAGATAAAAGGCGGCCGCAGGCGCGGTGGGGCGGGAGCCGCGGAAGGATAAGCACTGAGAGGCCCAGGAGCTCTGTCCCGAGGGATGAATGTGGACTCCACGCATAACTGAACATCTCGGTCTGCTCCTGGCTCTTTCCTGGCGTCTCATTGTTTTTAGGTGGAGGGGAGGGGTGGGGAGAACCGGGCTCTGTGCCCATCCCCATCACGTGCGGCCTCCTCCCAGCCAGTGCCCCAGGGGACCCTCTGCAGAGCCTGCCTGGCTAGTGCCAGGGCAGGAGGAGGCCCACCACAGGGGCCCCACCTACCTCTGCTCCTCCTCCAGCTCTTCTTTGGTCATCATCTTCTTATACTGGTTTCCCCTCAGCTTCCCAGGGCTGTATTTAAAGGAGAAGGCCTCTCCTGCAGAGAGGGGACAAGGTCAGGCGGGCCCCACACACTCTTCCCTTTGATAGCTTTTAAAGGAGCACCCGGTTGAGAGCAGCCCCAGGCTGTCCTCGCAGGCTGCACCTCACCTCACTCCACAGCTTCCCAGGAGCTCCTCCCTAGAGAGAAACCACCCTGCAGTTCACAGCTCTGTCTCTGCTCCCCCAACACAGCTGCCGTCTGCGAGGTGCTCTCCCCTCCCCTTGCAGGGCCCCCCCACCACTGCTGGACACTTGCTGGGCCAGGGCCCTCACCTCCTTCTCCCAGGCTTGGGAGGCAGGCCCTGCAGCCCAGGCGTGTCCTGGCATCCTCCCCTGCCCCTACAGTTATTAGAAATCTGAAAAAGACACAGCAGCCCACACCGGGCCGTGCCAGTGATGCGGGAATTGTCACAGCCGTTGGAAGCACGGCACTATTGCTGACCGGGCCTGGCGGGACTTGGCAGTTCCTGTGGGCAGGCCCCACGGCTGCCTGCAAACAAACCAGAGAGCAGCTCTCCAGGCCTGAGGAGGGTGCCCTGGGCCGGACAGAGGCAAGGTGGGACCTGGGGCCTGGAGTGAACACGGTGCCGGGCGCACAGGCCAGGGCAGGTGAGGGCTGAAGGGCAGAACAGAGAAGCTGAGCATCCGCAGCGAGAAGCTGGTCCCCACATCCAGCAGTGTCAGCTGGAGCCCCCGCCAGCACTGGGGACGGAGGCTGCCTGGCCTGTCTTATCTAACCCCGTGAACTCCAAGGACCCAGCAAGGAAGTCTCGGAGATCAGGAAATGTCTTTTTCAGTTGCTATTCGAGAAGCAGCTGTGCTGTCCCTCCAATGCCACCTCACCTCCTCCAGCAGCTGTCACCTCCTCCTGGCAGCGGTCACTATCGGACAGGCTGAGGCAGCTCCAGGGGAGGAAAAGGCCTCTCAGATCAGGTTCTCGGGGGAGGGGAGGAAGAAGGCTCTGGATGTAAATTCAGAGCCCAAACAGTACGTTGCGGGTGTTGTGTTTTCCTTTAGAAGGAGAAAGCTGGCCCCTTCCTGCCCGCTGCCTCACCCCAGCCAACTGCCTAGGGGCTAACACTTTTCCTTAGGCAGCAGCTGCGACATCTGCTTGTTATTCAATCCACAAATATTTAGTTGAGCACAATTCTAGGTGCTGAGGATGTGACCGTGAATAAAACACGCAATGAGCAAATGCAAGTAATTAACAAATGCAGTTTGCAGTTGGTTGGAGTGTTCTGCACGCAGGGACAGCAGAGGCAGGGAGGGCTGCTGGGAAGGTGACATCAGGTGGTTGAGGAGCGCTTCACCACTGGTGCCGTCCTGGGAAGCTGGGAGGGTGCGAGCCCTGCGCGTCTGGGAGGACAGCCCCACCAAGGGCCTGGCCGAGCCTGCCTGGGGGTCAGAGGAGTGCAAGGTGGCAGTGAGCCAGGGGACAACATGGTGGGAGGGGACCTCGGGGTCCTGGGGCAGAGACAGGGGCCATCCTTCCTCCCTCCTCACTGGAACCCCACTGCCCCAGGCCGGCTTTCCCCTCCAGCTCAGCTCTGCCCGGGCTGAAGTGCAGAGGCCTGGATTCCCAGCCCTCTGGGACATCTGGACACCCCCATTTTCTCAGCTCCAGGGTGGAAGGAGGGCCCTGGGAGCAGCGGGACAGCCCGGAAGCCACAGGGTCGGGGAGGCTCGGCGGTTTGCACCGGGCTCTGGGGGTCCTCTGGTTAAAGTGCAGTTCCCGTTTCCTCTGGGCCTGGGAATCGGGGGCTCTCAGGGCTGGGGGGACCTGGGGCTGCTCTGCGTAGTTGGGGCTGCTGTCTGAGCTGCTGCGGTCATCCTGAAGGAGCGCGGGCCTGGGTGGTGGGTTATCACGGAAGCTCTGAGGATACAGCACACCCAGACAGCAGCTGCCTTTGGAGCTGAAAGAGGCGACTGACCAAGAAAACTGACGGGGCTGCTTGAGACAGCGGGGGCATAGCAAAAAAGAAAAAAGAAAGGAAGGAAAGAAAGGAAAGAAAAGAAAAGAAAAGAAAGAAAGAAAGGAAGAAAGGAAGGAAGGAAGAAAGAAAGAAAACTAACCCCAACATTAGGGTCACTGTGTTGCTATGTTTTAGAAAATTAAAACATAAACAAATCCTGCCAGCTGGGTGGGGACTAGGTTTCCATTTATGGGGAGGTCTGATTAGCTTTCTGTTTTCCGAGCCGGATAGAACAAATGACTTTGACTTAATCACATGCTGGGACCAAGTGATACAGACGCATCCAATTTTGCTAGACCAGGAGGGTTCCATCTGAGAGCCCCCTGGGGAGTGGGGAGGCTTCCTCTTCCAGTCTCATGTCACTCAGGGAAGTCATTTTAGCGACACTAATCAATTAGCCTCGGAAGCTGGGCTGCTCGCTGCAGAGGGGCTGGGGGCCACGCATGCTTTCTTCTGACAGCCGCAGCCAGAAGCCTTTCCTCCCTGCCTGTTAGGGATGGCAGGAGGCGGCTGGGGCTGCGATGTCCAGGGCAGTGGCGCAGATAAGGAGGGAGGGCTGAGGGAGGGCCCAGTGATGGGCACTGGGCTGGGTGGGGCTGTGCCCTTGGGCTGTGCATCGGTGTGACAGGCACCTCTGGGAGAGTGGCCTGCTGAGGCTCTCTCGTCCTTGCCCAAGGTCCCCTAGCCTCGGCTCTGACCTCCTTTTTGCGTCCTCAAGTCACTAATAGGATCCCAGCATCTGAGCAGCCGTCTTGGGCCATGTGGCAGGGACAGATCCTAGGGCCACGGCTGCTCTGAGTCCCTACCTCGAAGATGACCCGGGAGAACCAACAGCAGAGAGCAAGGGTCCTCCCTGGGGAGGGGCTGACGTCCCCGCTGCTGCCTGGGCCTTGGCTGAGAGTCCGGCCCCTCCCCCACTCAGAGGCCACTGGGAGGGAAAGGACAGGCCTGCTGCGCCCACCCACGGGAGCCTGTTGCCGCATTCCTGAAATCCTCTCTTTCCACTGCTCCTGCCGCAGCCGACTTAAAGTCATAGCAACAGTCTTGCATTTTAAAAATTACAAACTATTTCAAACATACACAAAAACATAGAAAGTACTAAGTCCTCCTGTGCTTGCTGTGCAGACGTAACAAACACTGACATTTTGCTATAATGTCAAACCTCAGCTTTTCTTTAAAAGTAAGAAACCATGACAGGTCCAGCAGGAGCTGCACTCTGTGTTTTGTCCTGTCTCTGTCTGTCGGGGGCAAGCGCCCCGCCATCCCCACCGGGTGGGAACCCGGCAGTCTCCTAGCGGCTCTCAGTCCCTCCCTTTCTCGTGTCCCAGCCTCTGGCAGTCTGGGGGCCCAAGGCCTGGCCAGTTGGCCGGAGCTGCTCAGACACCAGGCGTGTCCTCCCCAGGGCCTTCATTCCGCAGCAGGCACGGGTAGCGGCCTTGTGAGCAGCTTCTGACTCCATAAAATAGGTCAGAGAGGTTTGGAGAGAAACGTGAAATGCATGACGTGGTCCCAAGCGCAGAGTTAAGAGGCACCGCAGGACAGACGTCAGGGTGCCTAGTGTACTCACCAGATGGGCCCCTGAGTCTGGAGGTGACTCACACTTTACAGATGGAAAAGCCAACACCAAAAGTGCAAGCGAGGTGGGCAGGGAGGTGAGCAGGGCACTGGCTGGACATCCCGGAGCCAGACTGAGCCTCTCAGCCCACCCCTCAGCCCACTGCCCCACCCAGCCCATTCCCTTTGTCCTGCACTCAGACGCCAGCTCCGGGGACCCCCAGGGGGGGATAGGCCACTCCAGACACAGTCAAACCCCCTCGGTGAGAGCAGAGGTCCCACTCACCATCCTCTTCCTCAGGCCCTGCTTGGGTTGGCCCCTTCTCACCGTTGGAGTCCTGCTCCTCCTCCTGCAAGACAAGGACAGGGTCAGCGCCCTCTGAAAAAAATGGGTGACAGCTAAGTCTTGGGCACTTTCATCCAGGTGTTTGAAGGTTCAGTAGGACCAAACTGATCCCTGGGCCAAGAAGGAGAGATATGAGCCCGAGGGTGGGGGCTGGGGTGGGAGATGGGGAAGTGGTGGGTGGGCAGAGGGTAGGGGAGAGACGGGGAGGGCCTCGAGGGTCCAGCTGTTCTTCCCCAAAGCAGCACCTGCCCTGTAGCCTCGGTCAGCCAGCCGGTGGGGGCTGTGATGGTGGCGCAAACACCGCTGGGCCAAGGCGGGAGACTCTGGGCCAAGGAACCGTGTTCCTTCACCTGTGCACCGAGAGCCCATGACCTTGACCCTTCCCAGGCAGGGAAGCATTTGGATGCCATCTTGCTAAGTGAGCCCGGGACTCCCACCCCCTCACTGTGGAGAGTGGACAAAGGGCCGGGCTATCTGGGACTGGGCCTGGCAGCCGGCGATGGCAGGCTCCTTCTTTGCTTCCTCCCACGTCGTTCCCCCACCCCCATCGATCCCAGTGTCCACTTTCCTAAACTGGAGCTCCACCGCTGCCGCCCGGTTCTCTCCCACGCACAGACACAATCAACAGATGGCCGGAGGAACGCCCGGACGGCCTCGGTGGAAGGAAGGAGTGACTTCAACTTGCAGGAATGTCAGGGGATGACAGGGTGAGCCGATGGGCTCCAGCTCTGTGGGACAGAAGGGCGTGGGGAGGGGACGTGGGACCCCAGGAACTGCGACCTGGAAGCCCAGCCAGCCGAAGTGGACACCACTGCAAAAGCGCGAATACAAACGAGCTGCGCAGTGTGGAGCAGGCGGCACAGGGACAGGCCGACCCCAGGGTCCAGGCAGTGTTGGCAGCTCGGGCGGAGGCTCCTGAATCAGGCAGGGAGCTGAGCTGGGCGGTGGCCTGGAGCTCCTCAGAGTGACTTTCTCACTGCATGAAATGCTGCCTGACAGGAGGTGGGCGGCAGTTCGCACTCAGTGCTGTCTATAAAGTAAAAGCCCTCGGGTAGCGACATGGGGGCTTGGGTGTCCCGACAGCTCCCCAGTGTTGCACAGCAAAGTATCTTTGTGGCTGAGCGGGTAGCAGCCCCTTCAGGGGGCAGGAAAGGGGAAGTCGCCCCCCGCCCCATGCAGCAACCCCCTGCTAGGGATCTGCCAGAGACAGAAAAACGTCTATTGGGATTTTTGAACAATGACCCTGACTGTGTGCAGGAGAAAACAGACAGAACTGGAAACAACAAAATGTTTACCTGTGGAGTTAAGTATGTTATATTAACAGCTAAATACACCTGGTTAACATGCAAACCTAAATATTAACCGGTGAAATACACCACGGAGCGTGTACACCACGCGACGCTGCGTTCGAAAGGAGGCGTCGATGCCTACTGATGCGAAAAGCGCACGATAGATCATCAAGGGGGAAAAGCAGGACGCAGCCCAGTGTGAGGGGCCAATCTTGGTGTAAATGTCAGAATGGAAGTGCACAGACATGCTCATAAACACAGAGAGAAAGTTTTCTGGAAGGACCCACAAGAAACTGTTAACACTTTCTCTTTGGGAAGACGAGCTTGCGGGAGGTGAGGGAAAACCTTTCCTTTTCATCTTACACGTTTCAGGGGTTTTTTGTTTGTTTGTTTTTAAGACAGGGTTTCACTCTGTTTCTGGGGCAAGAGTGTATTGGCGTCTTCCTAGCTCACTGCAACCTCACACTCCTGGGCTCAGGCGATCCTCCTGCCTCAGCCTCCCTGGATTTTCTAATAATATGCATGAATATATTTTTAGAATGCTAACAGGGGTCTTTGGACACTGAGAGTGGGGCTTTTCCAAAATTTTCTTCTATATTCTAAAAAAGAGAAAGGAAAAAAAGAATGACTGTAACATATTAAACGTATATATATTTTGCCTCTGCCCTCGTTCCTGACACAGAGCTTCTAAATCCCTTGGAATTTCCTAAGTTACAGGGATAGTAGGAACATCTTTTGTTCTAGTATTTGGTCTTTGATCCCAGTCCCTGGCACAAAGCTCCTAAATCCCTTGGAATTTCCTGGGTGACAGGAGCATTGTTTGTCTAACGAGGCGACTCTTGGTGGGCCTCTGGGTAGGGGCAGAAGCTTGGAACTTTCAGCTCCATTCCTGTCCTCTAGAGACTGAGTTAATAATCCATCGCACCCACGTGACAAAGCCTCCATGAATGTCCCTACGCAGGGGGTTCCGGGAGCTTCCAGGCTGGCGAATGCCTTCACGTGTAGGGAGTGGCACAGCCCAACTCCACGGGGACAGCAGATCTTGCACTCAGGACCCTTCTGGGCCTCACCCCATGTACGTGCCTCCCTCTGGCTGTTCACCTGTTACTGTGTCGTTTATAGCCCGTAGAGAGAAGTGTTTCCCCGAGTTCTGTGCACCGTTGTAACAAATTACTGAACTTGAGGAGGGGGTTGTAGAGCCCCCAATTTGTAGCCAAGTAGGACAGAAGTGTGGGTGACCCACTGACGGTGGTTGGCATCTGAAATGGAGGGTCTTGTGGGACTGAGCCCCTAACCTGTGAAGTCTGCACTGACTCCAGGTAGTTCGTGTCAGAAGTGCATTGGAGGACGCCCAGCTGGTGTCTGGGCCATTGGAGAACTGGCTGGTGGGGGGTAAAAACCACGTATTTGATATCAGAAGTGAAGCGTTCATTGTGTGAATGTACAGAAAACAGTTGGTTTTCCCTTTCAGTTGGAGTCTCTCTTTAAGGACAAACAGCCACTGACCTACTCAGGGCTGGGCCACAGAAATAAGCCCCATATTAAGAACAGAGAGGGAGCCGATTCTCCCATTATGTGCAAGGGACACAGAGATTAAAAAACAACAACAAAAATGAGCACAGTCCCTGTCTTAAGGAGCTCATGGTCCAGCAGAAAAGACACACACACAAATAACAGCAACCCAGGGAGAGAAGTTCAGGAGCCGGGTCAGACCTGTTATTCCAAAGGACGTGGTGTCAGCTGACCTGCGAACGCCCTCCTGAGCAGAGGCTGGTAAACACTGAGATTTTGCACTTGACTTCTGAAGTGTGGTGTTATTTTTAAACTGTGGTCATGACCCATTGATGGGTCTTGAGAGCAATTCAGAGGTTGCTACTAATATTTTAAGGCAGCGGTCTCCAACCTTTTTGGCACCAGGGACGGGTTTCGTGGACTCCAGTGATCCTCCTGCCTCGGCCTCCTGAGTAGCTGGGACTACAGGTGCGTATCACCATGCCTGGCTAATTTTTCTATTTTTTGTAGAGATGGGGTCCCTCTCTTCCTGAGACTGGTCGTGAACTCCTGGCCTCAAGCGATCCTCTTGCCTCAGCCTCCCAAAGTGCTAGGATTATAGGCATGAGCCACTGCGCCTCACCAGAAGTTGCCCGTGAATGCTGTGGTTCCAGCCAGATCCCCCAGTTGCGACAGTCAGACGGTCCCCCCTCCCTCCACCTCACCTGGGTGGGCTGAGGCATGGGGACATGATCCATGGGCCTAACTTTTGCCTAGGGGACAAGGGCCCTCCGGTCCTGGAGCTGGGAGCTTGGGACCCGGGAGCTGCCTAGGGTGGGCCCCGAGGTGGAGAGTCTGGTTGGAGAGTCCCTGAGGCCATTCCACCCCTGCCTCCCCCATACGTGAGCCGCTCAGCTCCTATTCCTGCACAAGCGACCCAGAGCTGCGTTTCTGTCACCAGCAACCAGAGCCCTGACCACTGTGTCCACTGTCCACCGACACCCCACCTGCCCACCACGCACCGCATTCAGACTTTCCAAGCCAAGAACCTCTTGAGTTCTACGGGGTGGGGAGCGGGTGAGGGTTGTATAAAAATCGAGAGTTTTTGGAGCGGTTATCAAACTGTGTTCCAAGGAGGTGCCCCAGGGTCTTTCCACGAGGGCCAGGATCTGGGCTTCTAGCAGAAAGAAGGGCTTTTAGAGAACATATTAATAATAATAATAATGATAGGAAGGATTACATTTTTTAAAAAGTAAAACACCACTATTTACTGCATTTTGCCCTTATTTTATGAAAATGTATACACAACAGAAAAGTGGAAGTGCTGATGTCCTAAGAAGGGCCAGTTTCAGAAACAGTGCCCTTGAGACAAAGAGGGAAGTCCCCCTGCAAGTGGTGGCTCTGAGCCTCAGCCCAAGGCTCTCCGCGCCGGGTTGGCCAGTGGTGCGCCGACGGGAGGAGAGGCTGCAGTGAAGCCCTGTGCGAGGTGTAAGCACGGCGTCGTCTAAGGCTCTGTCCAGAAGAGAGCTGCACTCAGGGTTTACCTGTGGACCTTCCTGACAGCAAGTCTCGCTTCTCCTCCTGCCTTGGCACGCTCGGTTTGGCAGCTCTGTTTGCAGGAATGTGCGCAGTGGGGCCTGGAGGAAGGGGAGCGCCTCTGAGTCTGAGGGGAGCAGGGAAGGCCTAGAGGGGACAAGAATGCCACGCCGGGTTCTGAGACGGGCTTGCCAGGCAGACTTAGAGGGACCGGCTCTCGGGGTGGAGAGCACAGCCCTGGTAAAGGCACGAGGCACAGAACACCATGGCTTTGCCAGTGGCTCCGTGGAGCTGGGTGTGATTGCAGGGTGGGTGTTCAGCGTGAAATGGCCAGAAATGGGGACGGCCACACTGAGCTCAGCCAGGACCGGTCCTGGAGACGGCACAAACCCGACAGAGCACCCGGCTGCTCTGCAGGTTCACTGTGGATTTCCTGTCCGTGCCCTTGGCCCAGGAGAGCTGCATGGTAGCCATGTGTTAGGAGCTGGACTGTGCAGCCCCCACCACCCCATTCATAGGTTGAAGTCTTAACCTCAAGTACTCTTTGGAGACAGGGCCTTTAAAGAGGCGATGAAGTTAAACTGAGGCTATTAGGGTGGGACCTAATGCAAGGACTGCTGTCCTTACAAGAGGAAATTTGGACACACAGAGACTGGAGGCACCACTGGGCTGGGCAGTGGGCTGGGACGTGGGGCGCTCCCTTGGTGGTCTCTCCTTCACCACTGGCGACCACGCACCGCTGGGCCCCTTGTTCCTCTGTCGGGTAGGGGTCCCTCAGGGTCCTTTAGCTCAGAGTTTTTATTCTGTCCCAGGTTTGCA
>NW_012153729.1:8467738-8469415 GCF_000956105.1 Propithecus coquereli
CTGCTGGTAACCAGTCTCTGAGCACGTCTAGCACTGGGGGCTCACTACCTCACAGGCAATCTACCAGGGACGTCAGGTGCATGAGTGCACAGAGGAAAGACCATGTGAGGACACAAGGAGGAGGCCACCCACAAGCCAAGGAGAAACCAACCCTGCCAACACCTTGAGTTTGGACCCCTACCCTCTGGATCTATGAGAAATAGATGTCTGTTATGTAAGCCACCCAGTCTGTGGTATTCTGTTATAGCAGCTCTGGCAAACTAAAACATCATGCTTCTGATGAAAGGAAATCAGTTGCATGGAAATTGTGAATGGTGATGCCCTCGCAGACAGACAGCTGACGTCATCCTGGCTGGTCCCCAGGGCAGGCCCTGGCTGGGCCAAACCCCAGCCACTTCACTGACCAGAGTCTCAGCAGTTTATGACGAACAGAGACCAAGTTTTAATCTCACAAGTTCTGGGATAATTTTCTTTCTTTCTTTTTTTTAAATAATTAAAAGAATCTGTAACTGGTTGTGATCAATTAGTTGTAAACACCACTGGACTTGGACCAACCGTGGGATAATTTTCTAATGCAGCTTTTTCCTCCAATGGAGGGAGTGGAGATGGGAGGGGTAAGGTGAAGGGCAAGTGCCTCCCGACAGCCTCCCGGTGTCAGGAGCCCGTGGCCAGGGGCCCCAAAGGCCAGAGCAGAGGGAGTGGCAGAGGGGACAGCCAGGCTACTGCAGGCGCAGGGAGACTCACAGGGAGGCATGGCTCACACCCTGCAGGTGGCACACTGCCACTCAGCACTGCAACGTGCTGAAGGAGAGGGAGAGAGAGAGACAGAGAGACAGATTACCGTCCTGCCTGTCTGCTGCCCGAGCAGATGGTTCTGCCCTGGGGTCCTGCAAGCAGGATCTGCTGGGGCCCTGCGGCCAGCAGAGCTGCCTCCTCCTGCGACTGCACCAAACCTACTGACTAATCCACAATGAGATCAGAGGACAGCAGCTCCACCGGGCGGGTGACAACAGAGACAGCAGGAAGGCGACACGGGCCTGATTTCCCATCCACTTCTCCGCAGCAGCTTGGGTTTCCGAGATGGACACCCCTGAGAATGGGCCAGACCCAGGGGCTGCCTCCTGGGCGCTGCCTGACAATGCTGTCACCCCTTCCAGAAGGATCCCATTAGCCAATCAGTTCATCTTCTGCAATGACAGGAGCAGCAGAGTGAGCAGCAAAGCCGAGCTGGTGCCAGTTCCCGGGGTACAGTGCCAGGCGGGGAGGGCAGGCTGGGGCAGAGGTCACCGCCATTTTCCCCTTCTCTAAATCTGTATTTGCAGCCGGATAAGGCATGTCCCATGGGACAGGGAACTTCTGTCCAGAACCTAATAACCTGTCTTGTCTCAAACTGGCCCCTCTCACACATCCAGGTTTTCTTGGCGGTCACAGCATCTTTGACACTTCATCATGGCCTAGGAATGCTGATTCCAACCAGACTCTTCTTTTCCCTTCTGACTTCTAAACATCCGCCGCCCCCCACCCCCCACCGCCCCCCTTGCTCTGACAGGTCTCTGGGAGTCACTGCTTTATTCTCCATGCTCCTGCTACAACTCGGTGGCTCCTGGGGCACCATGTCCACCTTCCTCCAATTCATCCTGCTTTGAGAACATCTTCAAAAACCCATGCCATCTGCCC
>NW_012153729.1:8469970-8475381 GCF_000956105.1 Propithecus coquereli
GGCAATCTACCTGTTGTGTGTGGGGCACAACACACAGCTCCAGAGCAAGAACTGCAGGCCGGCACCGTGCAAGGCAATGGGCCAGCAGCCTGGGCAGGGAGGAAAATAAGATGTCTTCCTGCCACCCAGGGCGGAGACAAGGAGACCGGACCTGCCTTTGGGCAGAAGCTGACAGCGATTTCTTTCCTTTCTCTTTGTGGTTACTGCAGCTTATTCATTCCACGAGTGCTTCCTGGGTGCCTACTGTGCGCTGGGCCTATGGCAGGCGCCGTGGCTGTGTCAGCGAACGTGGTGCGCAAGGGCCCTGCTCTCAAGAGCACACATTCCACTGCGGCACACAATGCACACTAAAATAAAAGATGACCTCACACTGGATTAAGCGCTATGAAGAAAGCCAAACAGGACGATGCACTGGGGAGAGAGGGAGGGAGAGGAAGGAGGGGTGACTTTACATCTGCTCTCGTGGGCAAGGACACCGAGAGCGAGGGCTGAGGCGGAGCAGTGTATGAAGACCCAGGCCAGGAGGGGTGCACCAGGCACAGTGACCAGACACCCCTGGGTCCAGATGGGGGCGCAGCAGGCCTGGGGGGTCTGAGCACTAGAAAAGCGGCTGCAGGGGGGAGTAGAGGCGGCAGAGCTGGGAGAGGAGGCCAAGTCGGCCTTAGGGCCCCAGTCAGAGTCGAGAATTTGCTGTGCGCAGTGGAAGGCATGAGGGCTGCAGGCCGTGGGATGTGCTTTCTGTCCAGGAGGGTCACGCTGGGGGCTGGTGGAGCCCGTGTGTGGTGCGGGAAATGGGGAGACGAGCAGGAGCCAGAAAGAAGTGAGCAGTGCTGTGCCGGGGATGTACTGGGGACAGAGGGGACAGGGCCTGCAGAGGGGACTGCGGGGCAGGGCGGAAGAGAACACAGGGACGCCTGGGCCTCTGGTCTGAGCGGCGGAGGGAGGGATGGTGGGACCTGGAATGAGATGAGGAGCGCTGAGTGGGAAGGGAGCAGAAATCAGAACTCTCGTGGGACATGTTGGCTGGAGGTGCTTGTTAGACAAGCCAGGGAGAACGTGGAGCAGGCAGCTGGCCAGAGGCGACAGAGCTCGGGGCATACAACGGTGGGCGCCATTGGCCACTGATCAGGAGGGTGCTGGTGGCCATGTGTTCTGGAAGGCAGCCCTGGAGGTTGATGTTACGGATGTGAGCTTTGCCAGCAGGGACAGAAGCACTGGGTAAGCCGCTGGTGCAAGGAGGTCGGAAGGCAGGGAGGGACTGGATCACCGTTCCTGCTGTGAGCAGCACAGCCCGGCCCCTGAGACGGCCGTGTTCAACCGTCCAGCCCAAAAGCACCATCCGGGGTTCCGACCTCACATCCCGATTAAGGGCACATTTGCAAGCCCTAAACAAACTCCCTCTCGCTCAGATGACCCAAGCATGCCAGATTCAATCCTATCAGATTAACAGTTTTTGGCAATGTTCCTACGAAGAGGACTTACAGGACATCAAAAGCTTCATAAAAAAAGAAATAGAAAACAAACAAACAGATCAAAAAATGCTGGGGCAGAAATCCCCAACTCCTACCAGTGATAGAGGTTGAATTCTAGTCTCTACATTTGGGGACAGAGAAGGTGGGAGACAGGGAAGAAAACTAAGGGATGGACAAAATCAGATGGAAGAGGATCAGAGAAAACAGCAAAATTCTGTTGCACAAAATCAGGCTGAACAAGGACCATGAGCAACTTTAACGTGGCCACTTTTTAACATGTCTTGAGGCGGCCTCACCGTGGGAAGAGCAACCGGTTTCAGATGCAGGACCGGGGCGCAGCTGGCTGGACCATGGAGGGGGTTTGCTGCTGATTGGCAGCGCAAGACCCCCGGCTGGAGGTATTTTCTTGAGATTTATCTCAGACGCTGGGTCCTCAACAAGTAAGAATCTGGCCAGGAGAAAAGTGATTAATACTAAGGTCACAGAATTAGGTCTTTGCTGAGAACATGCCCCGGGTTCTCTCAACCAGAGGTCAGGTTGGCCAGAGGGTTATAAACGTGTACACGGAGTTTTCACTTGGAAATACTGAACTCATACGCACACAGGCCACAGACTGGAGCTGAAGCCTGGAAAGGGGGCGGTCACGGCGTGAGAGCTCTAAGGGTCAGTGACTTCCTCGAGTCCCATGGCTGTTCAGGGGCAAAGTTTTCAGATAAACAAGTTCCGTGAATTCCTGTAATGAGCTTCCTTAATCTCATGTATTTAGCCACTGCAGCCCTGTGGCCAGAAGACGGCTGAGGCCTCTACCCCTCCGCAGAGGGTGAGGAATGACCGTTGCAGCACCTGGCGTGACCCACTGCGCCAAAAAGCTGCAAAGCAGGCCGCGTGGCGGTAGCGCATACCTGTGATCCTAACGGTCTGGGAGGCCGAGGCGGGAGGATTGCTGGAGACCAGCCTGAGCAAGAGTGAGGCTCTATCTCAAAAAACAAAAAAGAAAAAAAGAAAGCTGCTTTTTTTTTTTTTTTTGAGACAGGATCTCACTCTGTCACCCTGGCTGAAGTGCAGTGGCATCGTCACAGCTCACTGCAACCTCAAACTCCTGGGCTCAAGCAATACTCCTGCCTCAGCCTCCCAAGTAGTGGGACCACAGGCCCACACCACCATGCCTGGCTAATTTTTCTGTTTTTAGTAGAGACAGGGTCTTGCTCTTGCTCAGGCTGGTCTGGAACTCCTGAGCTCAAACAATCTGCCCGCCTCGGCCTCCCAGAGTGCTAGGATTACAGGCATGAGCCACCATGCCCGGCCCTCTTCAGCTTTCTGATGCAGCAGTAAGCAAGGAGCATGCTAGAAGACAGCTCTGCATTAACCCCCTCACAGGAGGCAGCTTCGGAACCTGATCTATACGTCCTGTTCCATACATCTGTCCTTAACAGTGGCAAACCCAGGGTGGCCAGATGGAGGTTGTTCCAGAAACGCTCTGGCCACCAGGGATCTGACATTTCTCAGGAAGAATGTCCACCAAAGGCCTAAGTTGGCCTCGTTCCTCCCACACTGTGGTTTGGGCTGTTTGGGAAAGAGCAGAGCTATAAAAAAGAAAATGTCTAAAACTGAACATGCTCAACATTTTATTTTATTTCTTTTTAAAGACAGGGTCTTGCTCTGCCGCCCAGGCTGGAGTGCAGTGGCACCATCATAGCTCACTGTAACCTCTAACTCCTGGCTCAGGAAATCCTCCCACCTCCCAAGCAGCTGACACTACAGGAGAATGCTACCATGCCCAGCCCCTCATCGTTTTATATCTAACTCTCCAAAGCTGGGTGGCTTTTTTCTCAAGACATGTTCTTTAAAAATTTACTATTTTTTCACAGGGTAAAGAATTCTAACTGACAGCTAAATTTCTGGTGTGCAACCAAGACTCTTTCTCTCTGAAAGAAAGAACAAAGTTTAGCTATTTGGAAAGCCCGAGGAACTCTTTCTTATATGAAAAAAGAGTCAAATTATGAGCTTAAACAACTTTACAAAAAATATTCTCTTGAACCACCGAGCACAAAAGTCCACTTCCGGCCCTCCGAGGCGTCTGCTGCTCAGCTGCCAGGCACCGCTGTAATCTCTGTGAACACCGTTACTGTTTCACGCTCTGCTTCCCTCCTTACTCATTTCTACCAATTTACTAATTAATCCAATGTCCTAATTAATGAACATTCAGATTATTTATAGTTTTTCTCCCAGTAAGTCACTAGACCTGTTACAAACTACTGCCTTGTGTCCCCTTCTAATCTGTATGTTGCAGCCCTAACCCCTGGTGTGACGGTATTTGGAGGTGGGGGCCTTTGGGACATGATTAGGTTTGGATGAGGTCATGAGGGTGGCATCCCCATGATGGGATTATGGCCCTTGTAAGAAGAGGAAGAGACACCCCTCTCTGCCATGCGAGGCTGCAGCAAGAAGGTGGCCGTGTGCAGGCCAGAAAGCCCTCACCAAAAATCGAATTTGCCAACACCTTGATTTTGGATGTTCCAGCCTCCAGGACTCTAAGAAATAACTCTGTTGTTTAAGCCCCCCACCCTATGTTGTTATATCAGCTCAAGCTGACTAAAGACGAGACCCTCAGGGTGACCTGAACAACGGCCAGATGTATCTATTTAGCCCTCCGCTACCTCGCTTCTGTGCTTTTGGTAAGAACACAGAAAGTGGGACCACGCTGGCATCACCAAGGCCAGGGCAGGTGATGGGGAAGGGGTCCACCTGCTCCTCAACCGCTCTGGAAAGGCTAAGGTCTCTGTGGCTTCCGGAGGGCACACCTACGGGGGCAAGGCTGGTGAGGGGAGGGGACACAAGGTGGACCTATAGCAGGATAACTTTAGGTGAACCGGGGCAGAGTTGCATGGCAAGGACAGACAGAAGGAGGTTGTGCTGCCCACTCAGACCAATAGCACCAGGGTGTCTGAAAAACCAACCCCTTTCCCGAGAAATTTCCTACTGGGTTTCTTTTTTGCAACATTATATTTCGAAAAACTCCAAACCTACAGAAAAGTCAAAAGAATAATACAACAAATACTCACACACCCTTCACCTAGATACACCAGCGGTTAACGTTTCACCATCTTTGCAGTCTCTCTCTCTCGCTGTACACATCCACGCTGCACGTGCGGGTGCATGTAACTATGGGAATCACGACATGTCATCCCTAACTGTGTCAGCACGCATCTTCCTAAGGACAGAGACAGTTTTATATAGCCATAATGCCAGTATCACACCCAACAAATTCAGTGTTGATTCAACAAAATTAACACATCTACTATTCATTTTTAAAAAGCCTCGACTATGTCCAAAATGCCCTTTATAGTTCCCCACCTCCACCCCTGGTCCAGAATCCAATCAAGGATCAAGATTGTATTTACTTGTCATATTGCTTTAGTTCCCTAAATCTCAGTTAATCCAGAAGAGTCTCCCCGCTTGGTGTGTTTCATGACAGCAGCCAGCTGCCCTGGACAAAGTCCCTACTCTGTTTCTGAGCAGAGCCAGGACCTGAGCACTGAGATGTGTGATCCTGGCACACACAGAGCTACTGAACTCTAGTGCTATTCAAATGACCCTTGACCTTTTGCCCATGACGATTCTTTGGAAATCCTACAATGCAGATACAGCCTGGGTGGAATCCACATCTGCATTAGGTAAGAGGCCTGGCAATCCTAAAACCCTAACTTATAGATAAGCCCTGCGAAAGCACTGCTTCCTACTTTTATTTTTTTTTGAGACAGTCCCTCGCTCTGTCACCCCAGCTAGAGTGCAATGTCATCATTATCGCGACTTCAAACTCCCGGCTCAAGCGATCCTCCTGCCTCGGCCTCCCCAGTAGCTGGGACTACAGGTGTGCGCCACCACACCCAGCTGATTTTTTTATTTTTTGTAGAGATTGGGTGTTCCTCCCGCCTCGGC
>NW_012153729.1:8476583-8494083 GCF_000956105.1 Propithecus coquereli
GGGGGGATGACACAATGGTACCCATGTTCCCCCGTAGCACCTGCCTGACATTTGCACGCAGGACCTGAGCTCCAAAGGAAGAGACTGATTTCAACTGAATTCTCCCATTGGGTGGATTCTCTCAGGACAGGCTGCTGTAGGGGAGAAGACACAAGTCTCCAGTCATCCTCCCTGGCAGTGTGATCAGGGCTGCCCAGCACGTGAACTCCCCGTAATGTGCCTTGTCCTTCAAAGCACCCATTCACCCTCAGAGGATGTGCATTCACCCAGACAGAGGCAAACTACGCGAGGATTCCCCACCACTGAACCCATTGTTTTAGATATCGTATGTGCTGAGAGCCCAAAAGCCCTGTAGAAAGTTCTTTAAGTGCTGCACCCCAGAGGATCAAGATACAACTGAATGCCACTAAAGGACATTTTGAACTTCAGTCTAAAACCTGCTGCTGGGTGATAAAGGCCAACGTGTAAACTGATTAAGAGCAAGAGGTGGCCTGAGAATGGTCCCTGTGCCTGTTCCCATGAGGCCATGAGGGAGGCAGGAATCCCAACTATGGGAGCAAACATAACACATCAGCACATGTCCAAACCCCACCTGCCATCGACCCCGGTGAAGTTAGCAAGCAGCCCCGAGCAAGAATAGCAGGCCCCTGGCTCCCCCGTAGCCAAGCCTAGCTTCCCATTAAAAGGCAGTTGTGCTCCCTGGGATAACGCAGCTGACCTCTTCAGTGCTGGTTAGAATCCACTCTAATGGCACAATTAGTCACCCACTTGTCAAGCAAAGCGCCTGCTCAGAGGGGCTCTGGCACACTTACTCAGCAGAGAGAAATGCCTCTGAGCCCAGCCGGCCTCCTGCCCCCATCCCCCACAGGGCTTATCTGCAGCATGAACCACTGTGTGGGCACAGGACAGAGGGGCATCCACAGACACGCTGACCACGCGCCAAAGCAGTGTGCCCACGGTTTCTCCTGCCGTGGCTCTCCTCCCTTCCAAGAGGAGCTCAGGAGGGAGAACAAGGCATTAACACTGGACTTGAGACCGAGGTGGTGGCCAGGACTCGCTGAGTGGTGAAGTGCTGGGGACACGGGCAAGCAGGAGTCCAATCTAAAGAGACTCCCAGAAAGAGTGTATGGGGGTGGCGGGATAAGGGGTGACTGACATCCAACTCCTCTCTCGATATCCTGAAGCAAGACGGTGTGGTCAGCGCGGAGGGGAGGGACAGCATGAGGGGACTGGGACAGAGGCTGGGAGGGAGGGCAGGTTTGGGGGTGCTCAGCTGGCTCCAAGAGGGCTTTATCCTGCGTCCAAACAGGCCAGGCCTATCTGCCACCCAGGGGTGGGGTGGGTGGCGGGAGATGTGCCAAAGCCACGTGCAGCTGGAAAACGATAATAAAAGTGATCGCCATGATCCGGCGCCTTTTCTTTCTGAACCATCCTGTGGCTTCACAAAATGCCACAACATTGACTGTGGATTCTGGATTCTGGATTTCAAACTGGCTTAAAAATAAAAGGCAGCTTTGGTTCCTCGTCCCCTCCATCCCCCAAAGTACCCTTTTTTCAATATCAAGGCAACTCTCAATGCAGGCCTTGAAACAAGCTACATGCACGTGGATTTGGGAACTGGTGGGCGGGAGGGGTCAGGGGCGAGTGCGGAGCAAAATTCCAAGCCCTGGTCATGAGGCCTGGGAGCCACGCAGCTGCGGAGCATCGCCCTGGGCAAAGAGGGGCGAGAAAGCAGAACACCGAACTCCAACAGGCCCGTCTCCCAGCGACACTTTCTGGGGGAGGATGGCGAGTTTGCGGGACCTTCATTTCCTGCCGACTGCGGGCTCTGCCCTTCCCGGGGGCAGCCTGGCCTAGAGGCTCGCGGCTCGCTTTCCCGGACTCCGCGGGGACGATGGGGGGCCGGGGCCACCCAGGGAGTCGGAGCGGGGTGGGGAGGGCGCGGAAGGCCCCGGTGCTTACCTGCCTCGCCTCTGCCGGCTGCTCCTCCGCCTCGGCCGGCACCGCCGCGGGCTCCCCCGGCCCCTCGGGCTCCCCCGGGCCCGCGGGCTCCTCGGGCTCCCCGGGCCCCGCGGGCGCGGCCGCCGACTCCGGGGCGCGGGGGCTGGGCGGCGCGGGGGCCCCGCTGGCCTGGGCCGGGGGCGCGGGCTCCGGGGGCGCGCTGGCGGGGCCCGGGCTCGCGGCCGCCCCTCGCCGCACCAGCAGCCAGGCGAACAGCAGCGCCAGCGCGGTGGCCAGCGCGGGTAGCGCGGCCAGCAGCTCGGCCGGCGCCTCCATCCCGCCGCGGCCGCCGAGTGCCGGCCAGCCGGGACCCCGAGGGAGCCGGCCGCGCCCCGCCGCCGCGCCCCGCCCCGGGGCGGAGCCCCCGCTGCGTCCCGCCCCGGCCCTCGGCGCGGTGGGGGGGGGGTGACTCAAGGCGAGGCGGCGGGTGGGGACAAGAGCCCTGACCCCTTGGGACGCGGAGGCCGACCCCTGTCTGGCCCGGGCAGGCCTGACGCTTTGGGGCACAATTTAACTATCTGAGCTTAGACTCGGTTTGAAAACCGGTTTGAAACACTAATTACTCAGACGCCCTTAGGTCGTCATCTCTCCGCATCATTTTAGCCCAGCACTGAAGTTCATCTTAGCGCTTTTTGGAAACCGTAAGCTGGGGAATGCCGAGACAAGTACACCCGAGGGTTCACGGAAACTGCAGCACAGATTGCCTTGCAAGACAACGCAAACAATTCATAAAGCCTGATTACGTTCAGCCATTGCCATTTCTATAAGCAGGTCAATAGCTTTTATTCCTTCCGGTTGCCTTAACGCATTTTCACAGAGGACGTCTCCAGATCCCGCGGGAGGGGGCGGTGGTGAATGCCAGCCCTGTTGGCCTGATGGCCTGGCCTTGCCTGGCTGCGCCCACCCCCAAGACCCGTTTCTGTAATTCAGCTCCAGGCCCTTTGGGTCAACACTATTTCCCCAGCTGGCTTTTCTTCTTTGCACAATTACGGAATGTATGCAGGGTGGGAGGGTGGAATGAGGGAAAGGAAGGAAGGCTACTGTTTCTGTTTCTCCAGATCCTTCCAAGGCTCTGTTGCTCAACTGTGTATGTTTGAGATAAATACATTGTCACCAAAAGCATATTCCCTACCACTCCCCACACCCCTATTTAGTTATTTCAAATAAATACAGGGTGGGCAAAGTTTGTCAGGTACCATGCCAAGCATAGGCCTAATGTTAAGAAAAACAGGGTTCCAGTTTTTGCTTAGGATGCATTTAATACTTTTTGAGGAAAATTACAGTGCCTAAGCCAATCTCCGATGTCATGCTGGATGGGAGAGCTTCTTTTTAACGGGGAGATACACGTAGGCGCTCCAGCTTCCTCGTGAGCTCGTTGTGACAATTAGGATTCCCAGCAACAGGAAGAGCTTAATCCTGCTGCATCACATATTAAGTGGGGGTGGGGTGGGGTGGGGTGGGGAGAAACGCCTTTCTTTTTGGTGGTGGTTGATGAAAAAGGGCCTCAAATTGTAACATGTGGAATAGGGTTTATCTATAGGCTACTGGCTATTGACCAGCATGTGACGTTCTGCCAGCATTTGGGCCTTACTTTTGTTCCTGTCCCCATTGTTTTAAAGTACATTTTTAAAAGGTCTTGTTCTGCTGACAAAATACATTCTATTGACTTTCAAATGCGTAAGAATGAAAAGAAACAAAGACAAAACCATGCAAAAACACAACTCCAAATCAAGTTGCTTTATTTAAAATGAACAAATTTCATCCAAGTGAAAGTTAAAAATACCAATCCAATGGCAGACCCACCCCACAGCTAGACGCACACAGAATGGACGCAGAACTAGGAGACTGCTCCGAGTTCTGTTTGACAACTACAGGAGGCACGAGTGCTCAGAAGACAGTCCCAGTTCTGTCCTGTCCAGTCACGGTGGAGACAGCAGGCCAGGGCTAGTTCTCCTCCAGGGAGATTCAGTGGAGGCTAGATAAGTCAAGTTTTTAACTAACAATGAGACGAAGTTGAGAGCCACCACCTAGGGACACACATTCACCTAGTTTTACCTTATACAATGTAACATCAACGTCACATCTTGACAAAAGCAAGGGGTGGAGGAGTACAGAACAAACCAGACTCTACCTTGAACCCATTGGCATTATCAGCACGCATATCAAAACAGCTTATTTGTGGAAATACTACACACAATCTAAAGGAACTAGCTGCAGAGTCCTTACATGCTGCCTCCTAGACAGCACTTTCTACACTTACGTAAAACTCCTGTTCCATCTCATCCTGTGTCTAAAGTCCTAAATCTAAGGCTGAGACTTTAGTTTACAGTTTGTAAAGCATCTGCACCAGCAACTTCCCACTGATTCTTAAATACCTAAGTCATGTACTAATTTACACATACAGCTATAACGTTAACTATGTTCTTTCATGAAGCTCTAATAAACCTGCATTTAGTCAGGTCTGTACTTCCCTTTCTGGTTGTGGAAACGCATGTCCCTGTTTACAGTGGCTCTCCCCTCAAGGTGTCACCCCAAACACCCCAGCAATGCAACTGCAGAGGCACCTGGCGCAGCACTCCACTCTGCAGGCTGATGGTGAGGCCTCACTCCCAAAGACTCAGGGCCCTCCTGATGTCTTGGGTCCCCCACTTACGTCTCTCCCACCCTTCTCCTATCTGAAGTTTCTGGTCTAAGATCCCTTCTCCCAGGATCCAGCTCTTTGGTTTTAGGATTTGCTGTCCTCTTGGAGAATAATCCCTGAAGAGTCTGATGCTGTGACCTTCACTTTACCACTTCACCATTGTTGACAACACTCAAAGGAGCAGCTCGTGCCAGGCAGGAGGAAGGGTCACCTGCTGGACAAGTGGACCTACCCTAATCCGATCTCCAGGCCACCACCCACTCCTTCCTCACCTACGGCTTCCCCACCTCCTTCCTGTTTGTTTCCAAATGGAAGGCTTGGCTGGCACACAGTGTGTGTAGGGGGTGTAGTCAGAACAGATAAGGCATGTTTCACCGTTATTTATGGGGTCGCAACAGCCAAACAGTAGCACATAATCTGTCCTGTCCAGATGCTTTGAGGAGAGATGGCTCTGGGGCCTGTCGGATGGGCTAGATCCCTTACTTCTGGGTACTGTTTATCAAACAGGAATCATGTTTCGCATCTAGAGAAGGAAAAGTGGGTGTGCAACCTTCAAAATTCTAATTTCTCCTAGACCGTCCAGGCCACCAGCAATGTATCCCACCACGCCCCCTGGTGGCAATGAGCCTTTTTGGGCTGTTCTGTTTTAAACTGAAGTTTAGAGAGGAGCAGCTGGTAGGCAATTGAGAGGAAGGTAAGGAAAGAGGTCAAGCGTGATCGCCCAGTAGCAATCCTGGGAAAAAGGAAACAGCTTTTTGAAGATGGCAAGAAAAGCCTTTTAAAAACAGAAGGAGGAACACCATTCAGATATCACTACCAAGAGATTATACTGTACTTACACCCAAACACATACTGGGCCCACCACAGAACCAGAGGGAGCCCGAGGGAGGGAGAAGGGACAGCAGCAGCCCCAGGCAGAGCGAGGGGCGCTGCCCTGAGGAGGCTGCAGAAGTTCCCCTACCGGCCCAGCCACACATTTGGGGTGGTACTGGGTTGGATGCAGAAAACTGAACTAAGACAAAATAGAGAATCAGCCTCCTAGAGTAAAGCCATACAACCCAGCGCTAGGAAATGATAATCAGTCCGTCAGCAACTTAATACTGGGCGGAGACCTGGATTCCCCTGATGATACCTGTTTCTAGGAGGTATTTTAGGGGTAACATCATGCAATTCTAACACGTCCACACTTGCTGTTCCCTCCTCTGGAACACTACTGTGAGAGAGTTCCGTCCCCTACCTGGCTGCCTGCCTTTACTCATACTCCATCCCAGACAGTGCTTTGGACTGGGCGTGACCCTTAACAATCTCCCCCTTATTTTTTATTTAAATTTAGTTGAATTTAGGGATGGATTAAGGCAAGCAGGTGAATCAAGAAGACAAGAGATAGAACTTGCTGGTCAATCCCCAAATATTCATACCACTTAGAGGTATCATCAGAGTCCGAAGACTTCTTAGAAATGCCATCTCTGAATTTATTCCCTGCGTGTAACACAAGCCCCCCACTTAGCGCCTGCAGGTCAGACAAGCGGGGAACGCCAATCACAAGGTACCTTGCAAAGTGAGAGCTGCTTACGGATCGCGCGGTGGGAAAGAATGGAGCCAATCTGCTAGAACTTGGCCCTATTCACAATTTAAGTTCTGTGGTAGGAACACATTAAACACCTTTCCCACGCTGTAGGTAAACAAAAAACCTCCAGGATCCTCCCTGCCCCCAAATAAGCCACACAAAAATAACCCTGACATTCCATAGCCTCCCTGATTGAGGGGAGAAGATAAGTAACCCTAAGACAGCACTTGGCAGTGGGCGACGGTGCTGGGTCACTGCCACAGAATGCGTTTTTGGACTACAGGTGACACACAGGAAGGTGGCACTTACAGTATTTCTGACGCGTCACAGGTTCACACACAGATCAAAGTCCTCTCACCACTCTGCGTCTCTGCTTGCACGCGCCGGCTCTGTGGACAGCGGGAGCTCCTTACCAACATCAGCGAGGCAACAGATGCAAGATGTTGACAGGATCAGACCCTCCAGCCTTGAGGTCCACCAGCATGGTTTTCAGTGACACAGCACAGAACCTTCTTACCAACATCACGTTAGCGCCAGTGTTTCACTGAGCTGGCCAGGCTTTTAAACTTCTTGATAATCTAGTCTTAGTAAGCAGAAAAACAGCATTTGACCGAAGATGGGAACTCGAAGCAGGGGAGGAATATCCAAATTCAAAGAAGACAGAGGAGAAGGTGGGAGCAGAAGACGTGAGAACTGAGTTGGGCGGCTGCCACCAGCTTACGCTGAAGCCACCTCAGGGAGAGTCTCTTTATTTGCTCAGGGGTGAGCCCGGCCTCCACAAGTGTCCCTAATCCTGCCAAGGAAAGTACAACTGCCTGTAATGAGCATGTAGACAGCATAGCTGGGTGCAAAGCTAGAAGGCAATGTTAAAAACAGGACCCCCAGGACCTCCATGTTGAAGTAATGGCAGGGCTTTCTCTAAAAAATTTTTCTTATAAATTACACAGTGACACATTAAGCACAGATATAGGTCTGTAATAATAGAAACAACTGGAAAAGGCAAGAAGAGAACTCTACGTATGGCTGTGAAGAGGACAACGAAGGTTGAGAAATGTATATTCTAGTCTGATAGTCACTTGAATAAGACACCTAATTTCCCCATGGTATTCCAGATAGACCACAGAGGACAGAGAAAAGAGGACAGAAAGGAATGTGGGTCCTGGGCTTTCATAATGCATTTAAGAAAACACTCAGCTACTCAGAGATAGAAGAATACAACAGGAACATCCCCTGCAGTAGTCAAGGACTTCAAACACTTAGAATCCTATGAACTTCAGTATTTCACTATTTTCCTCCAACCTCTCCACTTAACACTTCAACTAGCACATCCGCTAAAGACCTCTGGGATTTAAAGACCCTAGATGCATGCAGAGAGTAAACAGACTTCACCATGAGCCTGTTACATGCCCAGGAAGAGGGCAGGTGCTTGCAAAGAGATTATCTTACTGATTTTTAAGTTTTAACTTCTTTAGATCCAACCTTGCTTCACAAAGCAAAATTAAAACAAAACAGGGAGACGTGATTGACATTTTATAAAAACGTGTAGATCTTTGCTGTCTGATTTGGCCCAAGCACTCAAAGCAGCAATGGCAAACTAAGAGAAAGAGCAAGAGGCCACACCTCAGCTTCTTCAAAAGATGCCGGGGACTTTTCTAACAATTCCCCCGTGCCGCTCTACTTTACCGCGGTGCACACACACTGATGGAGTCACTGCTTCCCCTCAGGCTACCACGGGGAGCAGAGCAACAAGGGAGGTTCTGGTATTCTCGAAGGAAGAAAATTTCAAAGATAAAATGGATTCAATTTTTATTAAATAATGTAAAGGGTTTTCTTGGCACCATTCACATACTCTTGCCTTTATGCATAAAACAAGCCAGGTTTGTCTGCAACAGCAGCAGAGAAAGCTACTGGAGCAAACACTAAGTGAATGGATTCAGGTTCCAAGGGAGTCCTCATTCTCTGGCTTCTGTCAGCCCTCCCCTTGTCTGCAGGAGCCGCCGGGCAGCCCTCCCTGGGTCCTGCCCCTGGCTGCAAGCATGTCCTCCTACACACACAACAGCTGTGCTTGGTCACCTGGAGGAGCTGCGCTCTTTGCTCACACAGTCGTCCTGGGAGGTGGTGTCCCCGTTGCCCACCATGCTGCACGTCCTCCTCTTCTTCCTGCGGTGCGTTGTCCCGTCACCTTCAGACCCAGACTCACACTGGACACGGGAGACAAGGCAAGAATTCAGCCAGGATGCAACCCATTTCCTCACTAAACAAACCTCTGACCTCACGAGACGGCACACACATTGTGCCAGAAGCAAAGCAGTCATTTATGCCAGTTCCACAAAACAGTCTTAATAGCCACCTCTTTGGACGTTTCTGGTTCCCTAAGAATTTCAACTCTCCTCAGATGCCAAGTGTCCCTCCATTATGCTCTAAGGGAAAGGTTATTTGTTTGAAATCAAGACACCCACTGTAAAAATACCTTACAGTTAGCATCTTAAAATTGCATTACGAAATTTCACTCCACCAACACAGTGCTTGATGCAGGAAAGTAAGTAGGTCTAGCACTGAACATTTGTAAAACCCCTCTCTCACCCGAGGAAAGACTAAATTAATAGATTACGTGAAGTTAAGAGACAGAAATTTCATCTGCTAAAGGCGCAGGGCCTTCTTTTTGCTAGTATTAATGCTAGCTTTAAGCAGGTCACTGGATTTACTCAGTTTCCAGGCTTATAATTTACCATCCACAGAGAAAATTCTTCACATGGGCTTTGGCTCTGAGGTCAGAGGATGCGAGTCTGAATCCTGACACTGCTGTTGGCTAGCTGTGTGACCCTGGGCTGTTTACTTCACTAAACCCTCAAATACCTCTGGATACCGCTCAAGGTTATTTTAACTCACATACACATGAGAAGCTGTAAAATGGGCAGAATTCGCCACTCAGCAGGAACGGTGGCAACTGTGGTCCTTGGCAGAAAGTGAGAAAATGTTCACATCCCTCTCCTTCCTGGCTGGAGAGGAAGAGCCATGGCTGGTTCTGACTGGGTGACAGGAGCCTGCAAGACCCATGGGCAAGGAAGAGCGAGCAGGGCCTCACCTCTGAGTCTGAGTCCGACGAACTGGAGCTGGAGGAGCTGGAGGAGTCGCTAGAGCTGTCGGAGGCGATCCCCGTGGACTCCTGAAGGTCAACCGAGTCTGCCAGGACTGCCAACTCAGGGTGCTCTTGCTTCAAGATCCTGGGAAGCAAGAAATGTTGTTCCTCGTGAGGTGACAGGCAGCAAGACCCATACATGACAACTCACACACAAAAGTGTTTCTAAGGGACCTGTATCTCTCAGAAACACCTAGAATACCAGGTGTATCAATTCAAAATGGGTACCGTATAATGGTGAGGACACATAAACCCCAAGCCTGGGAACAAAAACCCCACTATGTTGCCCATATTTTTCTGCAAAGAACACTATACACTAGCTCCACGCAATGACTACCACTGCACAGATGAGCCAGCCAACTGCCAACATGTGATGTAACATTTCCTCGAGTTAGTCTTAGTCTTTTTCCCTTGGGAGAAAAGTTTTTCCTTTTCCTTTTCCTAGTTTGGCTCCCCCTGAACCTTTTCTAGCTGATTTAAAAACAAACAAACAAACAAACAAACAAAACCTTTCTTTTCCACAGCACAGCACTTAATAATCAGAGTTGGGTTTGGTTAGATTCTAACTATAAGAGTAGAAACAATTAGGTAAGAAACACAAGGTATCAAATAACAGAGACAGTCCCCTTTCACTTGGAAGATAAAACTGAACTGGACTTTAGAGCATCCCTCCCCTTCAGGAACCTAACCTGGCATCTGCTGAAACCACTGACAAAAGACCTGCTGTATGGTAAGGTCTTGGAGTGACCAAATCAGCACGCAGCGGCCTACAGGGCGGGGTAAGTGGGCCTCAGATGCCCGAGAGTCCAGGGAGAACAGAAGCCACCACCCTTGCTGGCCCTCTCAGCAGGGAGGCTGAGCACTGAACAAGCCAGAATCCCTCTCTTACCCCGAGAGCTGGTCCCTCCAGGTCAGGGTTGGGACACAGTGGCACGGGGTGGCTGAGGGTGGCTTGCACTGCCGCTGCCCGTGCTGTATCTGTTCTGTGGATAAACAGAGGAGCTAAGTCTCCAGGGCAGTCACCTCACTCACAAGAACTGAAGGTAATAAGTTCAAATGGGAATAATATTTCTGGGTGAGAAAAATAACCGAAATAAAACCCAAACAAAATAGCTTCTTTTGCTAGTACTAGCTTTGAAAAAGAAACAAAAAACAAAACAAAATGAGAAACAATGCCAATTATGACCATATTTTGACTGAGTGGCTTTGATCAAACATGCAGAGTCTTACCCTGCCACCTCGAGGCTGGCAAACATCCTGAGATCTAGCCCTGACCTCGGACCATCTCTTCACTATCCATTAGGTTTGGCAGCCCCAGGTTTTCCCAGACCTCTCTAAAATCAGCACACGGTATTGCAGTAGTGGACTCTTTCAATTTTATCTCTGGGGTAGGAATTGAAACACAGTAAAAATAAGAAAAATAAAAAGGCTCTCACCTATACCATTTCCTTGATAACTTTGGTCTCCCTCTTACCGTCTTGTGCCATACAACAGGGAAGTTGGTGCTGCTGGCAAAATTCTGGGTGATGGCAATAGTAGTGTCAAGATTGAGGACAACGTGCCACCAGCCTCCTGAAATGCAACAAATAAACAGTTAAACAGGGTTTGGTGCTATATACAATCAGTGTGTAGCACAAACTCCAGCAATTGGGGATGCCTATCCCTAAGGGTGAGCCTCAGAAAGACATGAATACAGAGCAGGAAAAGTTCCTCCTGATCCATGGATTGCCAATGACTTGATTGTGTAAATAAAGTTTTATTGGAGCACAGCCATGCCCATCCATTTATGTGTAGTACAGGGCTGCTTTCCTGCCACAAGGGCAGAGTTAAGCAGTTGTGACAACTGTCTGGCTCATGGGGCCCAGAATATTTACTCTCTGGCCCTTTACAGAAAAACTTCGTCGATCCCTGTTAATCCAAAGCTGTGACCAAAACTTTAAAGGCAGAAAGTTGTTCAGCTTCTAGAAGGTTTTTATTCACCCACTTTAAATACCCTCACATCCATGATTGTCTGGTGTAGGACTGCCTGCCTCCTAGCTCTAAATCAGTATTTCCCCACTCAACCTAGCCAGTGCTACACTGCATCAGAAACCCAATTTATAGAAACATGCAAAGACACTGAGTAATTAGTAGAAAAAAGATAAGTAGAATCTTTACATAAAGTTTACCAACAGTTTTAGTTACATGAAATGTGGACAATAGCTCCCCCAGCACTTGAGGACACAGCTACAATTGCTGTCAGTGGTGGGGACCAGTTAGTTCATTCACCAGGCAGCATGCAATGGGATTTTTTTGACTCACTCTCCATATAGCTCTGCTCCAAATGACAAAATACTGAAACCAAAGAATGTACTTTCTTCCAGTTCATCTATACCTGGTACAAAGACAGTCTCTCCTGGTTTTTGTAAGATTTCCAGGGGTTTGAATTCAGGTGGCCAGGTCGGAAGTTGTGTCCGGGGATAAATCACGTTAAACCAGGTAATAGCTTCATCCTGCTGGTTCCCTCCTTCTTCCCGTGTGACCTTGATAAGTTCCCTGGGAGTGCTTGTCGGGAACAGGCACCAGCGCTTGTGGCCCTGAACTAAGGCATTCCAGGCACTGGTTCCCAGAGGGTCGATGTGAATCCCAGTTCCAGACCGTGGTGGCCCCATTACAAACCACCTACAGGACGGAAACATCCAAGATGTGAAGCACAATTTAATTACACATACAGGTACAACACAAAATAGGAACTTTTTAATTTTATGTATCATATCATGTTTATTTCAAAGACTATACAAATTCTGGTACACAAAAACACTGAATTGTGTATGGACTGATCACTAACAGAAAAAAAAGGTCGCTGATGTGGTTTATTGCTGGACTTTAACTATTGAAACTTCCCTCATAGATCGGTGGTTCAACTTTAGTTGCATAATCAAATCGCCTGGAGAACTTTCAGAAATTCTGACATCCAGGGGTGCGGCACCCCAGACCAGTTAAATCAGCGTCTCTCCCATGAGGACCCAGGCAGACATCAGAAGTCCCCTAAGTGAGTTCAATGTGCAGCCAAGGAAGAACCACTCACTGTTTTGAAAAAAGAACAGTTCACTGAACTCTGCTCACAAATGCCTTATAGATAAGATTTTAACTACTCAACTGCAAAATACTTTACCTGTAAGGGGGTCTGCGCTTCTCCCCTGCATACTGGAAAAGGTCATCAGTAAAAAACTTGGGCACCTTGTAGTCTTCCAAAAGTTTCCTTCTTTTGGGGTGTTCACCATAGCTGCTGTCAAAGATGTAAAGGGGGCTGTCATCTCGAGTGCTCTCCATGTATTCGATGTAGTATTTCATCTTCATTTTCACTGAATAGCCATCGTTGTCCTCACCACACTTGAACTTCTGGTTCCGGTATTTCCTTTTTAGGCGCTCCAGAGTCCATTTTTCCTGCGCAGACCAGCCTTCTTGGGCATTCAACAAAACCACGGGCTTGTAAGGCCTTTCATATCGCTCCACAAATTCTTCCACAGACAGCTGTAAAGCGTCTGCCCTTTCCACGTTATCCTGAGGGAATCAGAAAAGACCTGTCCAGTTAAAAAAAAAAAAAAAAAGTCCGTGGCAAATCAGGGTGTCCCCCAGGGCCAATTAGCAATGACATACCTAAGGAGCCAGATTCTCGTTCTGGCTCCTCCCGGGGAGGAGGAGCGGGAGGGAAAGCCCTGCGTGCCCGTGGGCACGTCGCACCCTGAACCACCCCATTACGGGAGGGGACTTCGCATCTCCCACTCCCGAGCCTTGACAGTCAGGTCCTCTAGGGCCCCGCTGCCCAAAGGGCTCAGGGGCGGTCAACCTTCTAGTTGAGGGCACCAAAGGCGTGGACTCTAGTCACCCGGGCAGGTGGCGGCTGCAGCAAGGAAAGAAGGGGGCCCGCCCTGGAATCCGCGCCTCGGGGACCCGGAGCTCCGCGCGGTGCAGGTAAGCCTCGGGGAGCGGGAACGAAGACAGCCCCGGGCAAGGTGCGCAGCTGCTGGAGGTGCCGACGCCCAGCCCCGCGACCCCCGCCCGGCCCTGCTCACCGCCACGGCCGCCGGGCTCAGCGAGAAGCTCTCGTAGTAGTTGTGCCGCGTCCAGTCCAGCGAGTCCTTGAGCTCCGGCCGCGCACTCCGCTTGGCCTCGCGGATCCGCTTCTTACTCTTGTGGTTCATCCTGCAGGGTCACCAGCTGGTTCCGCGGCGACCTCGGCACAGCTCGCTTCCTGCCACTAATGCGCCCCCTCCCAGGTCCCCTTTGGCGGCTGCGACACCAAAACGCCCTTCGCTCGGGCCTGGCGCCTTTAAAGTCGCCTTCCAGAAAATTCACTCCCCAGCCACCTCCCGAGCCTCGGGTTGGGCATGCGGCGGCCGTCTTCCCCACCCCCGCGTCTCTCGCGGTCCGCCATTGGCCTGAGCGCCTCCAGGGCCCGCCCTCATACACGCCGGGCCGCCGCCATGTCGGGAAGGTCACGCCTGCCGCCGCGCCTCCCCACCCATTTCCGGCGTGCCCGCCACTTCCGGCCGCGTGCTGCGTCCGCCGCCGAGACTGGTTTCTGTGTGTGTCTTTTGCGCTGCTTAGGGCCTCTTCTGCTCGTTGCGCTGACGGCCGAGCGGGGCTTTCTTGTTTTTGCCGTCGGGCGGCGGCGGCCGCTCCCAGCCGGCCCGCGAGTTCCTGCGCGAGCAGCCTGGCAGCTCGGAGCCCTCCGCGGCCCCCTGGCCGCCCTGGGCCCACCGACGCCCCTGCGGGCGAGCGTGGCTTCCGAGGGCATGCGGCCAGGGCCCAGCGCTTTCGGTTCTGGGAGGAGCCGGGCCCGGGAGCCCAGGGGGCCGTGCTGGAGGTCCACGTCCCGCAGGTGCGTGCTGCTGCACCCGCCGGGACGCGCCCTTCCGGCCCCCCCGTGCGGAGGCGCCTGAGGGCTTATCCCGCCTGGCTGGTGTGGGGATGGGTGGGAGGGACACTCAGCTGCGCCGCTTCCCCCTCTCGCGCTTGCTTTAGGGAGGCCTTCGGAGCAAAAAGGTTTGGTATGAAGTCCTTGGGCAGTTTAAATGTCTTACAGTAAGAAATTTGGGGACTGTGCCAGATGGGGGGCATCTCCACATCGTGTATTTCCTGCCAGGAAAGTGGCACCCTGACTCCTAATATTCCTTTGATCTTGTTGAAGGGCTTCCTAATTCATCTTTCTTTCCCTTTTGTGTAACTTCTGGGACTAGAGACAGCCACCTCAGTGCCCAAATAAAGTTTCTTGGCTTGGCACTTGCTTCTTTCTTTGAGCTCCCAGTTGCCACAAAACTCTCAATAATTGTACCTTACACGGATTCGGTCGGTTTTTCAAGGCACTTTCATGTTGCAGTGTTTCATTTGATTTTTAACAGCAGCCTGCGAGGTAGATATTAGTAATCCCATACAGAAGATGAAGAAATAGTTTGAGAGAAGTTTAAAGGCTGGAATGGAGCCCATTACTGGTAGTCTCCACACGGCTTCATGTTAAAATACCCTTTTGGATTTTTGCCTAAATTTAGGGGAGTGAAGATATTCCCTGTGAGAATAGAGACCTCTTTGCACCCGGCTGCACAACTGTATCTTCTGATCAGAAATCCTTCATTGGCTCCCTGTTGTACTCTTGCATAAAATCCAGCAGGTTGGGTGTTTTTGGCTTGCTTCTCGCTGTGCCCCTCAGAACAATGCCTTGCATATGTTAGGCAGTAATAGTTTTGAGTGGATTGAATGAGTTTGGATCTCAAGTCGCTTTATCTTTAATACTTTGACCTTTTCAGCCTCCTACCACCTCACCTTTTCTACCTATCTGGTGCACTCTGCTCCAGAGGACAGAAAGAATTGTACTTTTGCAGTTTAATTGCTAACTTGGGTGCTTTGTGTCTGGCACTACTAAGTTGCTTGCATTGAATTTTCCTAATCACCTATTGAGACAGTATTTCACAGTTTAGGAAACTGAAGCACTGTCAAGTAACTTGTGTAAGGTTGCACAGCTAGTAGGTCTAGAAGTTTGAACCCCTGCAGGCTCATTCCAGAGGCATGAGTTATACTACCTTGCCCTTCCTAAATACCATGCTCTCATGATTCCAGTCCTCTCCAAAGGCTTTGTACGCTGCCTGCCTTCCTAACTCAGGATTCAGCTCCCCTCATACTTCTAGTATGTTTTCCTAGGACCACACTACTTTCCATTAGCATATCAAGTCGTGCTTAAAACTCTCCAATATCTTACTAGAGTAAAATCTAAACTTTTTTTTCTGCCTGATCTCTGACTTCCACTTGCACTGCCTCCAGCTCCCATGCCTGCCTCTCCTTAACCCTCCCCGCTCTGGTCCAGCATTTGCTTACTTGTTGCCTCTACACGCAGGGTATATGCTCCACGAGAGCTACATCCTCAGTCTAAGAATGGTCCCTGATACTCAGGTATTGGACGATGCTTATTGAATGAATGAATGCTGTGAAGAGTAGTTATCACATGGCTTTGCAGTTTTATATTCTCACAGGTTGTAAACTGGAGAGCAGGACTCCAATTGTCAGTGCCTCACACTCAGTAATTATATAAATAAATTTTCCAACTTCCAGCAGATACATTACTTATGGCATAGAAAAAAATTCTTGGCCGGGCGCGGTGGCTCACGCCTGTAATCCTAGCTCTCTGGGAGGCCGAGGCGGGCAGATTGTTTGAGCTCAGGAGTTCGAAACCAGCCTGAGCAAGAGCGAGACCCCGTCTCTACTGAAAATAGAAAGAAATTAATCGGCCAACTAAAAATATATAGAAAAAATTAGCCGGGCATGGTGGCGCATGCCTGTAGGGAGGCTGAGGCAGAAGGATTGCTTGAGCCCAGGAGTTTGAGGTTGCTGTGAGCTAGGCTGATGCCACGGCACTCACTCTAGCCCGGGCAACAAAAGCGAGACTCTGTCTCAAAAAAAAAAAAAAAATTCTTTTCAGGTCCTGCATCTCCAGTATGGAATGTATGTTTGGCCCTGTGCTGTGGTCCTGGCCCAGTACCTGTGGTTTCACAGAAGATCTCTGCCGGGCAAGGCTGTCTTAGAGGTACAAGTGTCCCTGAAGTTTCCAAATTCCTGGGTTATTTTCAACTGTTAAGTCTACATGCTTGTCATTAGCTTTTGTTAAATATTTTTGAATCGGATTGATACATAAGTTCTGTGAGCTCAAAATGTTTTTTACACTCTTAAACTGGCTAAAAAAAATAGAGTAATCCTAGCATTCTGGGAGGCCCAGGCAGGAGAATTGCCTGAGGCCAGGAGTTTGAGACCAACCTGAGCAAGAATGAGACCCCATCTCTACAAAAAATAGAAAAAATGAGCGTAGTGGTGCCATGCACCAAGGCAGGAGAATCGCTTGAGTCTAAGAGTTTGAGATTACAGTGAGCTATGATGACACCACTGCACTCTAGCCTGGGCGACAGATCTAGACTCGTCTCAAAAAAAGTGACAGACCAAAGGTGGCCCACAAAGCCTAAAATATTTACTCTCTGGCCTTTTACAATTCACTGACCCCTGTTTCTAAATGAGTCCCTTGGACTGACTTTCATAGCACTGGCAGCAGTCTTTTCTTTTAGAAATGGAGGTTTTCACTGTCGCTCAGGCTGGAGTGTAGTGGAGCAATCATAGCTCACTGCAGCCTCGAATTCCTGGGCTCAAGCGATTCTCCTGCCCCACCCTCTGGAGTACTTGGAAGTACAGACGTGTATCACTACGCCCAGCTAATTTTTCCTTATTTTTTGTAGAGATGAGGTTTCGTTATGTTGCCTGGGCTGGTCTTTAACTCTTAGACTCAAGCAGTCCTCCTACCGCCTCCTTCCTCCTCCCAAAGTGTTAGGATTACAGGTGTGAGCCACCGCACCCAACCTCCTGGGCCTTTTTATGAGGGCACTAATCCCGCTCATGATGGCTCTGCCCTCCCGTCATATTGGTGACTGTTGATGTAACCCTACCATAGCATAGCCTTCTGTTTTGGGAAATGTTATATTGACTCCAGACTAAAGGCTTGGAAAAGTAAATTTGGTCACATTTGCAGAAATGCTCTCACTGTGCTTAAGCCTAAATGCTAAATAGACAAATCAAAAGCTTAATAATTATCTAACTTTTGCAAAGCCATGTAAATGAAATGAAGGGTAGGATTTGG
>NW_012153729.1:8499083-8507690 GCF_000956105.1 Propithecus coquereli
AGCCCTTCTCACAAAATGGCGCCCGCGCCACCCGGAAATGAATTCCCTGATTGGCTCGCCGCGCTCCGCTCCGTAGCGTCGCTGCCGCGCGCCCCGCCCCCGCCCGATGCGCCTGCGCAGAGCCCGGCGGGCGGGCCGAAAAGCGCGAAGTCACTGCTGGCGGGAGGGGGAGCGGAATTTGCGGGCAGTTGGAAAGCCCGCGAAACGCTCTTTCCGCCTGCAAAGCCGGGCGAGAGCGCTCAGACAGGAGGAAGAGGAGGCGCTCCCGATCTGGGCCCCGCCTTCTTTTCGTGCCAATACCTCAGCTCCACGCAGCTTTTCTGCTCGGCCCTCAGCCCCGCCCCTGTCAGAACAGGGGGTGTTCCTACCCCCATCTCCCTCTCCGTGTTCTCGGGCTCCTCAAACCCTGCTAGGTCGTCCCTAGGCCCCTCCACTAGTTCCCGAATTCTCTTCGCCAGGCTCCACTCCCCAGCCCCCTTCGCCCAAGCTCGCAGCCCCGGCCTGCTCCCTTTCCCGGGGGTGCGGAGTCCTCGCGGTGCGCTTGCGCGTCCAGGGCCGCCCGGGACTCCATTTCCCAGTGGGCCGAGCGGCCGGCGCCGCTGCAGCAATCAGGTGACCGGTCGCTTGACTTGCAGTGAGTCAGGGCCCGGAGGGCGGGGCCGCGCGGGCAGCTGCTGCTCGCCCTTGGCCCCTTAATCCCCCTCGCGGGCCCTTCAACCTGGAGCATCTATGTTCCTGGCGCGTCTCCGAGTGTTGGGCTCTTCCCTGCTCGGATCGCATCGTAGGAATGTCCTAACTGTGCCAGTGGGGAGAGCTTCACCCTAAGCCCGGAATTCTGAGCCAAGAACTGGAAGTTGACAGCTCGGCTGCCTTGCTCCTGCATCTGCCTTCTCTCACCATCTCATTTCCTTCCCCAGGATTGTCAGTGGGTTCGCCCCGAGGAGAGCTGACTGCCCTGGGCTGTTGCTGACCTCCAGCAGAGCTGAGCCAAAATGTCCCCGGAATCTAAAAAGCTTTTCAACATCATTATTTTAGGAGTTGCCTTTATGTTTATGTTCACCGCCTTTCAAACTTGTGGAAATGTGGCGGTGAGTTGGAATCTGTTCTCTCTCCTTTGAAGTGCATATCATGATTCCAAAAATGATAATAAACGTTAATTATATCTAATAGCGCGCTTAAATGGCATCTTTTATTTTCCCACCTAGCGTTCTTCGTTTCTTATGATTAGGTTTGATTTCTTGTGTCAGATATTTCTCCTGTATGGGGTGTTAAACATTACCGTTTATTTATCCGATTCTATTTTGGAGTTTTGGACATTGACCTAGTTATTTTATTTTTTGTCTGTATTAAGCTGTTCATTAGCACTTGGATGGCTAAGGAAATAAAACTTAGGGAATACTTACAGCTGGCTGCCCTCCCCCTTCTCTGTCTGTCATTTGTTTGCCTTCTCCAGTTCTGTTACCCTTTTTCTTTTCTCATAGTAGACTTTCAGTATTAAGTATTAAGCATTGTGAATTTTCATTTTATTCTCTTTCTCAGTACTTGGGGTCAAACTTTCCAAGGGGGAGGGAGATTGCAAAACGTTTTCCTTGATTAGTTTTATCTTCCACACAGCAAACTGTCATCAGGAGCTTAAATAGCACAGATTTTCACGGCAGTGGATATACCAGGTATTGTACTGTATGATTGATATTACTTTACGTTTAACAGTAGTTGCTTAAAACCCCTCAGAATCACCAGCAATAAAATATTGTGATTGAATTAGTGATGATTGCTTTTTTTTCTTCTCAGTATCTAGACTTATTTGGGAGAACATTAGAATAAATGCAATGAGTTTAGTTTTTCTGTGGAATTAGACACTGGGTTTGAAATCCTGGCTCTACAACTTGATTGCTTTGTTATCTTAGACAAGTTACTTCCATGAGACCAGTTTACTTGCTCAGACAATCCATGTAAAGCACTTGGCACGGTGCGTGTCATTGAATAAGCACTTAAGTATTGTTACAATTACGTTTTCCCAATCCTGAACAGAAGATGTTTTATGTGATTCTTGAAACATTTGTGTTCCTGTTTTTATAATTTCATAACAATATACCTTTATCAGAAGCCTTTAGATTTTTGTTAAGTCCCAATTTTACAGATGGGGAAAATTAAAAGACTTTCACAAATCACTAGAATGTTGTGATTGGAGCTGGGAATGTAATACATACATGCATATAAACACAAACTGGTTTCTCTTTTTTTAATTTATTTTTCAATTGACAAATAAAAATTGCATGTATTTATTGTGCACAACATGTTGTTCTGAAGTGTTTTACATTGTCGAATGGCTAAATTGAGCTATGCAGAGAGGTTTCTTAATTTCTCTATAGTTAGATATTGGATCATGGGACCCCTCAGCCACAGCTTTTATTTGGTTCTTGTTACCTGTCTTAAGCCTTGTATATTTGAGAATGAAGGGATGTTAATGTCCACTTTTCTAATTGATTAATAATAATACCACAACTTTTTATAGTGTTTTGTCTTCATGCATATTCTGAAGAACAAAGGAAAAAACACATTTGATGTTTGAGAGATTCGTAAAAGCCAAAGAAGAATTTACTTTAGATTTATGAATAGTGGCTAGTAAATGAATTCAGGACCCATGAAATGGTTTTAGTCACACTTTGTACAAAATGTACATTTGTACTAGGGCAGGGTCGGTAGTAACTGAATAAAGTTTAAATGAGACCATTAGGTTGAGTTAAATAAATTCTGGTTTAAGCAAGTTATAACTCAGTGCTTGTTATTTATAGCAGGCCAATGTCATGCAGTTGCCAGGAGTTGTAAGCTAAGTTTGTAGAACAGACTGGTTGACTAGGGCCTCTGGAGTCATGGGGTCCTGGTTTAAAGTCATAGCTGGACTTCTGGCAAGTTACTTAACTACACTGTATTTCAGTTTTCTTTTCTCTGAATTGAGGATAATAACATTACCTCTTCCTAGACTGTTAGGATTAAAAGAGAAAATATGTATAATAAAGTACTTGGCACAGTGCCTATTATGTTAGCTATTATGATTTACCAGTACATTAAAAATCTATTGTCATAAGTAAACTGATTCAAAGACACATTTCATGGGACTTCAATATTTTGTACAAATGAAAACTTTAATATGGCATTCAGTTTAGTGACATAAATTGTGACTAAAGAGTATGAATGTTTATTGCAAAATCTGTAAACTCTAAATAGATTTAAAAGTGAACTTCAAAGACAGCGCCTGAGGGTTTTGTTCTTTTTTTCCCATTTGTGTGTTACGTGTGCAGTATGGCAATTATTTATGGAGTGTTCTCTGCCTCAAATTTGATCACACCGTCAGTGGTTGCCATTGTGGGACCTCAACTCTCTATGTTTGCCAGTGGTATATTTTACAGGTGAGTAGTATAATCTTCTTTCACTTACTTAATTAGAATACTTTCAACATCTTTCAAGCACATGGTAAACTTTTAACAAGAACTTGGATTGAATAAAATATAGGTGGCATTTTAGGGATCTGGCTCTCTACTTGTTTGTTGCTCAGGGATACAATATTCCTCTAATGTGATGGAATGTGTTTATATCTGCTTTGATTTTACTATTAATAAAAATAGTATTAAACACTTTCTTTCCATGGGGGTTGAAAAGAACATCCCATGAGATAATCTTATTTTCTATCAAGTTGACTAATGGGGATTCAAATAAAATAACTGAATGGGCTCTAGAACTACAGTTCCATCATGTGCTAAGATTTGGCAAGGGCCTTTGCAAACCTGTAAAATGCCTGATTTTACAAATTCAAAATGCTAAATTAAGAAGAAAGTAGGTTGCATTTGTCCCTTTTTCAAAACCAGAGAGGTCCTTTACAGGTTGGATTTAAAGAAGAGAACCCTCAGAACTGATTCCTAGAAGGCATACTTGGCATTCTGTTGCAGGTACTGTTTGACTGTAATGCATTGACCTGTTATATTTTAGCATGTACATTGCCGTTTTTATCCAGCCTTTCCCGTGGGCCTTCTACACAGCCTCTGTTTTCATTGGAATCGCAGCTGCTGGTAAGCATTTTGATTTTTATCTTCTCTGTCTTCTTTTCTGGGGCCTATCTAAGGGTATCATTTATGTGTTTAGTATGTTAAACTAAATGATTTCATTTCCTTGATAAACTTTTGGTTTGAATTTTAGTGCTTTGGACAGCACAAGGAAACTGGTTGACAATAAATTCAGATGAGCACACTATTGGGAGAAACAGTGGAATTTTCTGGGCCCTCCTACAGTCTAGGTAATAATTCCTTTTGAAGCTCAGTCTATCCTTTGATTTTTTTTTTTGTCATCTATATTTTAGGTCTTTGTTTTGTTGAAAATTCAGATCTTCCATGTTACACGACCTAAGTTCTAGCTGAATGTGATAGAGATTCAAAATTTTATAGAATTACTTGTAATGTATGGACCTGCCTTTTGATTAGTAAATAGAAAATAATAGAAAATAACCTCCATGTATTTAGCATTTGCTATATTTCAGGGACTATCGAGTTCTTAATTTTACATAATCCTCATACAACCTTGTGAGAAAAGGTATTATTTCCATCCCACAGATAAAACAGAAACTTAAAAGTTAAGTAATTTATCCAATTTACACCATTGTTACCTGGACTTCAAAGGCCACATCCTTCCCACTAAACTATACTACCTGATAGTTTTTAACAAGTATACTAATTCAAAACTTAGACTAATTATGCCAATACTGAACAATAGACCATATTACATATTTCTTAAGAAAAAAACAAAAGCAGGCATAGGGGAGGGGAGGGAGTTAAAAAAAAAAGAAAAAAAGGAAAAAACAAAAGCAGTCATTCTGTTTATGACTGTTGGATTTTAGGAATCTGTCCTGAGAAGTTACCCTAATGAATCTTGCCTAAAATTTTGATCTTGACAAAGCTTAACAAATGCAAATGTTTAGTTTTAAGGGTTGTATATTAAGAAACAGGAGGGGGAGGGGGGGCAAGGGCAACATATGCAACCTAAACATCTGTACCCCCATAATATGCTGAAATAAAAAAAAAAAAGAAAGAAACAGGAGTGTAAATGATCGACTCCTTCTCTAGGAAAGTTTGCTAAATAAATTATCTGATTAGATGCAGATAACTAAATCATGAATTTTTTTTTATCATAGATTTTTTTTAAATTTAGAATTTTTTAAAGTAGCATGAGCTTGTTTCTAAGGAGGCATTTCCAGAGTTGCAATGAATCACATGTTTCAATGTGAGTCAAATCTTCTTTGAAGTGAGGCTCTGAATCAGGTTACTGTCACATGGAAGGTGACTGATTCTATCTGGGTCAGTTAAGTTTTCAGAGTCAGGGTGGAGCTGATACTTTTTAATGACCTGGGACAGGTAGATACTTTAAAAATTGTGCCTCTCTCTTTTAGCAAATAATGACAATAATTATTTTTTAAAAACCATAAATATTAAAATAATGTCCCAACGCCTTCTCCTCCTTTTTCTCCCCCAGCTTGTTCTTTGGAAATCTGTATATATATTTTGCCTGGCAAGGGAAAACTCAAATATCAGGTTTGTTTCATTTACTTTGCTTTATTTGGATATGTTGTCAGAGCATAATGGTAGTTCTACAGAAATACCCATTATTGCTTTATTCAAACATTGTTCTGATGAGCCTTGGTACCTCAAGGCCTCTCAGATTTTAGCTTTTAGTAAGCCTTGTCCTTGGATCATTATTATTAAACTAGTAGTATAGTTTATGCCTATGCTTCTGGTGGCATCTCAAAGTGTATGAGAAGTTGTGTTCTGTGCGAGTGTGCTAGTCAGTCATCAGAAGACTTCCAAACGCTTGGTTAATTTGTACACTTCTGTGATTAAAAGAACATGATTAAACTCTTGTGCTATTTTTCTTTTGGCTTATTTGTATTTCTCTAACTGAAAGACAAAGGTGGAGGTATCCTATTTATCTCCTCGTCCTAAGTTTTTACTGATGCATTAAAGTAAAAATTAAATGAGGAAGTAGTTTGATGATTATAAGCAACCCTGGACATAGTAGTAACTCTGGAATTGTTTGGTCAATGTTATCTAGTTCCTTCTTTTTTCTCCTTAGAGAGTGACCGGAGAACAGTGTTTATTGCCCTAACAGTGATTAGCCTTGTGGGGACAGTTCTGTTCTTTCTCATTCGGAAACCAGATTCTGAAAATGTCCTAGGAGAAGACGAATCTTCTGATGACCAGGACCTGGAAGTCAATGAGTAAGACGTTGGAAACATTCCTTTTTATCTTAAAGTGGATTTTGAGTAGATCTAGTCTAGAGATTACCGACCTGTTTAGCGCAAGCTGATATCTGATACTCTGTAGATTACCAGGGGCAGACCTGGGAGGAAAGTTTTAAGCAAATAAGAAAAAGAAGATAAAGGGGGAGCTGTGAGAGGGGAAGAAAGAAAAGACCAGCAGAGCAAGGGAGGTGGTAAAAAGGTGCACAGGGGATTTAAGTCTGTTCCCAGCTTTGCCACTGATGTGCGTGTGGCCCTGGCCGGTGGCGGTAACCCCTTCGTGTCTCTGGGCCTCAGTGTTTTCATTCAATTCAGCAGATGTCTACAGTGTTTTCATGTGCAAGGATATGGGCTTATAAAGTAGAAGAGAAAACAGTCTTTGCCTTCAGTTTTTGTGATCCAGCTCTAAAGTTTTCCGATTGCTGTGGTGTGACTGAGTGGCAAGGCCATCGGTTGTCACTGATGAACCTTGGTTATAACCGAGCTCTTGCTCACAGTGACTGGCTCTTGCACTGACCTGTGCGGGTGGTTTTCCCCTGAGTGGTCCAAATGGGGAAGCAAGTACGTGGCCCTGTGTTTTTGTAAAAATGGTAGATTACCTGAGCACATTTCAATTATACGTGATACTATTTAAAACATTTTCTCTGCAGTATCATCTAGATTTGAGGAAGAGAAAATGAGAAATTAATCTTTGCCACCCTCATTTTGCTTTATTTGTGAATTGATAAATTGTGAAGATTGCCTTATAGCATTTTTTAATCATTAAAACTTTTGCATTGAGCATTCCGTGCTGCCTTTTTAATCCAAAAAAGGGCCTAAAATTCTCTAGTCATAAGAGCTTTAAGTGTTCAGAACTTGCCCTAAGTTTGTTTAAAGCAAAAGGGATGTGGTAGTTTGGTTTGGATGGACCAGCTCACCTTGTTTTATTGTTCTTCACTTTATCGTGGGGTGCACATATTGTGCTCTTTACAAATTAAAGGTTTGTGGCAACCCTGCATCTCAGAAGTCTATTAGCACCATTTTTTCAACAGCATTTGCTCACTTCGTGTCTCACATTTTGGTAATTCTCACAATATTTTAAACTTTTTCATTATTATTATATTTGTTAGAGTGATCTGTGATTACTGGTCTTGGATGTTACTGTTGTAATTGTTTTGGGACACCACAAACCGTGTCGATATAAGATGGTGAACTTGATTAATAAATGTTGTATGTGTTCTGACCACTCCACTAACTGCTGCATCCCTATTCTCTGAGATACAACAATATGGAAAATAGGCCAATTAATGACCCTACGATGGCCTCTAAGTGTTCAAGTGAAAGGAAGAATCACATGTTTCCCATGTTAAATCAAAAGCTAGAAATGATTAAGCTTAATGAGGAAGGCATGTTGAAAGCTGAGATAGACTGAAAGCTAGGCCTCTTGTGCCAAAAAGTTAGCCGAGTTGTGAATGCAAAGGAAATTAAAAGTGCTACTACGGTGAACACATGAATGAGAAGAAAGTGAAATGGCCTTATTGCTGATATGGAGAAATTTGAGTGATCAGGAGAGAAGATCAAACCAGTCACAACATTCTCTCAAGCCAAAGCCTAATGCAGAGCAAGGCCCTAACTCTCTTCAATTCTACAGAGGCGGAGAGAGGTGAGGAAACTGCAGAAAAGTTTGAAATGAGCAGAGGTTGCGTGAGGTTTAAGGAAAGAAGCCATCTCTGTAATATAAAAGCATAAGGCGGAGCAGCACGTGCTAACGTGGAAGCTGTAGCAAGTTATGCAGAAGATCTAGCTATGATCATTGATGCAGGTGGCTACATTAAACAACAAATTTTTGATGTAGATGAAACAGCCTTATATTAGAAGAAGATGCCATCTAGGACTTTTCATAGCTAGAGAGGAAAAGTCAGTGCTTGACTTCAAAGCTTCAGAGGACAGGATGACTCTCTTATTAGGGGCAACACAGCTGGTGACTTTAAGTTGAAGCCATTGTTCATTTACCACATTGAAAATCCTAGGGCTCTTAAGAATTATGCTAAATCTGCCTGTTCTCTATAAATGGAACAACAAAGCCTAGATGACGGCACATCTGTTTACAGCACAGTTTACTGAATATTTTAAGCCCACTGTTGAGACCTACTGCTCAGAAAAAAGATTACTTTCAAAATATTACTACTCATTGGCCAGGCACAGTGGCTCATGCCTGTAATCCTAGCACTCTGGGAGGCTGAGGCGGGAGGATCACTCAAGGTCAGGAGTTCAAGACTAGCCTGAGCAAGAGCGAGACCCTGTCTCTACTAAAAATAGAAAGAAATTAGCTGGACAACTAAAAA
>NW_012153729.1:8508788-8509658 GCF_000956105.1 Propithecus coquereli
CTGTCGTTTTTGCCTATATAGACACACTTTTTCATGAACTCCTAAAACATAATAAATATATATATTTACATACAGGCAGGCAGTCCCCAAGTTACAGACGAGGTAATGTCTGAGAACATCTTCACGTTGGATTTGTATATAGCTCAGATCCCTAATAAATAGCACATATACGGTGATAATAATAACAATACTATAATGGCTCATATGTAGTAATAATACAGTGTACTACTGTAGTAATAATACCCCTGTACTGTAATAATAGATTACAGAATCTATTGTGCTCTTTCTTCTAGTTGAAACACACAGAATGTAAAATCAGAGTCATACAAAAGGTTAGATAGGAGATAGGAGAAATTTCAAAAAAGAATATTCAAGGTTAACACTCACCTAATGTTGCATCAATGTCTTGCTTACTGGAAGGGGCGCTTTTGAGGCAAGAAGGCAGCTGACATTAATCGGAAGATGATAATGGAGATGGTGCCAGAGAGGAGCGAGTGGGCTCTGGAGAATCAGGATTTGGTTCTGTTGCTGGGGGAGGGGAGCTCACCACTGAGGTCAGTTTCTTGAAAAAGATCTAGGGTTGTTCACACAGCCTTTTTCTTTTTTTCATCATAAATGGCCTTATGGCAGCCGATAGTCTCACTAATTGCACGGTCAACCTTTGTAAACCGGTAAACCTTTGTAAACTGGTGCAGTGTTAGAATCTTGTTCTTCAAGCTTAGCAAATCCTGCTTCAGGGAGACAAGTGGCTTCAGCTAATCTTTTGTTGTAAACTTTCTTGGCTCTGGATTTTCTGATTCTTCGTGTTTCTCTCAGCTGCTTCTCTATCCGCGAGACTAGCTGGTAGTGTAAAGGTGCTAAACCGCTTAC
>NW_012153729.1:8509708-8510855 GCF_000956105.1 Propithecus coquereli
TGGACAACTAAAAATATATAGAAAAAATTAGCCGGGCATGGTGACGCATGTCTGTAGTTCCAGCTACTCGGGAGGCTGAGGCGGAAGGATTGCTTGAGCCCAGGAGTTTGAGGTTGCTGTGAGCTAGGCTAATGCCACAGCACTCTAGCCCAGGGAACAGAGTAAGACTCTGTCTCAAAAAAAAAAAAAAAGAAAAAACAATATTACTACTCATTGACAATGCACCTAGTCACCCCAAGAGTTCTGATGAAGATGCACAAGAAGGTGAATGTTGTTTTCATGCCTGCTAACACGGCGTTCATTTTGCTGCCTATGGATCAAGGACTAATTTTGACTTTCAAGTCTTATTGTTTTAAGAAATACAGTTTGTAAGGCTATCGCTGCCATAGATAGTGATTCCTTTGATGGAACTGGGCAAGGTAAATTGAAAACCACCTGGCAGGGATTTATCATTCTATTTTTTCCTCCCCTCCCCCACCAATTCATCATTCTAGATACCATAAAGAACATTTGTGATTCATGGGAGTAGGTCAAAATATCGACATGAACGGGAGTTTGGAAGAAGTTGATTCCAACCCTTGTGGGTAACTGTGAGGGGTTCAAGACTTCAGTGGAGGAAGTCACAGCAGATATGGTAGAAACAGAAAGAGAACTAAAATTAGAAGTGGAGTCTAAAGATGTGATTGAATTGCTGCATCTAATGATCAAACTTATACAGATGAAGAGTTGGTTCTTATCAATGAGCAAAGAGGATTTCTTGAGATGAAATCTATTCCTGGTGAAGATGCTGTGAACATTGTTGAAATGACAACAAAAGATTTAGAGTATTACATAAACTTAGTTGATAAAACAACAGTTAAATGATATAGACAACGCTATTGCACAGTTAATATATCACAGTATAGTGTAAGCATAACTTTTTTATGCACTGTGAATCTGGGCATGGTGGTACATGCCGTAGTCCCAGCTATTTGGGAGCCTGAGACAGGAGGATCATTTGAAGCCAGGAGTCCAAGGCTGTCGTGCACTATGATCACATCTGTGAATGGCCACTTCACTTTAGCCTGGGCAACATAGCAAGACCCTGTATCTAAAAATAAATAAAAATAAATAAATACATGCTTGCTTTGGCAGCACACATACTAAA
>NW_012153729.1:8512060-8517471 GCF_000956105.1 Propithecus coquereli
TATATATATATATATACATATTGCATTTGTGTATGTGTATATATATATACATATTGCATTTTTTTTTAAGCACAAACCAATAGATATTGGAGAAGGGGTCTGTAAAGATGACTAGCACAAAGTCAACAATAATTAACCACCTGTTCATTCAGCAAATGTTAGGTGTTGGTCCTATGAAAATAAATACAACCTATCCTGTTTTCAAGGAACTTGGCTGCCCAGTGGAGGAGATAGAGAAGGGATTATGTGACTGTGATAAGGTGTAGTTTTTAGGAATACCGCTTAGCCTTTTTAGCATTCTCTCTTCCTGAATTGTCTCCCAAACTCGGAGCTTCTGTGTCTTTGTTCTACAAGTAGCACCGACTCGTGCCAGCCCTCTTCTACACTTGAGGGCTACGCATGAGCAAGACAGATAAGTCCTTGTTCTTACAGGACTCAGTTTTAGAGCGGGTGGTAGACAGACAATACACATGTAAGGAAATAGTGGAGTGAGTGAAAGAGGGGGAGGAGCTGAAGAGCTGGGTGGCTCCCTGAAACCAGCCTGGTGAGGTGTGAAGGGCAGCTGAAGGTCAGCTGGTGGCCTTTGCCAGGCCAGGCACGGGGAAGGATGTGGTGGGCCCCAGCCTGCAAGAAGGAGCGGAAGCAGGAGTTTCTGCAGCAGGCAGGGTTGGATTGTGTAAGGCTGGATAAGGAGTTTGAATTTATTCTTGGAGTGATTAGAAGCTATTCAGTGTATAAGTAGGATCTGATTTTAAAGGATCCCACTTAAAGGCCTTACAGAAAAAGATATGAAGAAGCAAAAAGGCAGCTAAATATGACTTCTACCTCAAGTGCTTAATTTGCATCTTTGAGACCTTGTTAGCTGGGTGATCTCTAGGCATTTCTCATTGGCAGTTGCCTCTATCCTCCTCCCCTCCCTCCCTCCTTCTCTCCATACTTTCCTTTCCTTCCCTCCCTCCTGCCTGCCTTTCGTCAATGGAAAAGAAGAGAAACTCTGTAAAATAATTTAAGGAGGTTTATTCTGAGCCAAATTTGAGGACCATGGCCCGGAGCCACACCCAAGAAGCCTTGAGCAAGTGGACTTACTGTGGCTGGGTTACAGTTTGGTTTTATATATTTCACGGAGACAGGAATTATAGGTAAGGTGATAAATCAATACATGGAAGGCATACATTGGTTTGGCCCCAAAAGGTGGGACATTTCAAAGTGGGGGCTTATACATCATCGGTGGGTTTAGGGATTAAGGCAGGATGACTCGAAGTGGGGGCTTAAAAGTCATAGGTGGATTTAGGGATTCTTTAGTTGACAGCTGGCTGAAAGAGTTAGGCTTTGTCCGAAAGACTAGGAATCAGCAGAAAGGAATGCTTGGGTTAAGGTAAGGGTCTTCTATCTTTTATGTGATGCTATACCAGAATCCGGTTGGGAAGTAAACCACTTCATCAAAACCTGTTTACTGAGATTTTATCATTCGTAGGTGTGACTCACCAGGCCGCCTTAGAGAGGAACTTTTGGGGCAAAGAAAAAGATCAGAGCTCATTCCTCACTTTCTTCTCTCCCTTCCTTTCCTCCTTCCTTCTCCCTATATTTGAGTGTCTCAGATACTCCAGTCATCGTTTGGAGGACACTGTGTTGAACAAAACAGATAGAAGTTCATGCATTTGTAGAGTATACTTTCTAGTGGGGGACAGACAGAAAAGAAACAGGAAGGTTTTTTTTTTAACAGCTTTATTGAGCTATAACTCATATACCACATAATTCACTATTTAAAGTGTACAATTCAATGCTTTTTAGTATATTCACGGAGTTGTGCATCTATCATCACAACCAATTTTAGAACACTTTTATTACCCCCAAAAGTTAATAAGATAAAGGGACCCTGTGCCCCTTAGCCATCTGGTATCTTAAATAGGACAAATACAAAGCAGAGAAGCAGTATAGCAGTGTGGGGGGTTTGCAATTATAGATAGAGTTGCCAGGGAAGGCTAAGAAGGTAACATTTAAGTCAATACCTGAAAGAGATAAGCTAGCCCTGGCATTTACCTGGGGGAGATGGGTTTGAGAGAGGACGGACAACGATCTAACTTAATGCTGAGCATATCACTGAATTAAATTGGAAGCGATTTGCAGCTGAATTGATTATATTTTAATGGTTTGTAGAGTATAAATCAGTTCTTATTTGGAGCATGAAGTGTAAAATATTGGAATCCTACATCAGATTCTATCCAAGTACAAGATGAGGGTACCACCAATTAATGGAGTCTAAAAGTATTTGCTTCTGGGGAAGGCGTGAGTTTTATGGTGAGGAAAAAAGTTTTCTTGTTGGTTAGAACATACTACCTTTTTTTGTGTCAATAATTTATTTATTTCTGAAGTTAACTGGATCTCTATTAGATTCCTTTTTTTTTTTTGTAAATAATGTCATTTAAAGTGTGATAATTGATCATAGGAGTTGAGTCATTCTTGTCATACCCAACTAAAACAGAGTTGAGGGGCCAGGGGCAAAAGCACTCAGGGTACATAATGTTGCTCAAAAAATATCATTCTAGACCCAGCACAGTGGCTCGCACCTCTAAATCTAGCACTCTGGGAGGCCGGGAGGATTGCTTGAGCTCAAGGGGTTTGAGGTTGCTGTGAGCTGGGCTGATGCCACTGCACTCTACCTGGGCAACAGAGTGAGACTCTGTCTCCAAAAAAAATAAAAATAAAAATATCATTCTCTGCAAGTCCTAACCTGGTTTCAGGTTACAAGAGCTAAAACTGCCTCTTGTAACCTGAAACCGGTTTTATCTATAGCTGCTAAAGTAACTTGCTGCAACTCTGAGACTCATTTTGCCCACCATCATTGCCCACCACTTGGAGCTGGCCGGGTCTCCAGGGCTTCGCTAATACCAATGAACTTTTTCTGAGGACCACAGGTAACATTCCTCTTTTTTATAAAACCCTAAACCTTGTCTTTGTTCTTTGTGCATACCAAAGACCACCTGGTCTGTGTGTATGCCCCAAATTGCAATTCTTTCTTCCCAAATAAAACATTAAATATGAAGATTCGTCTCTATATTTTTATTTTGACTTTGACAAGATGCAGGAGAATTAGACTTGGCTGGTAGGATAAGAAAACTTTCTCACCATAATCTTATTAACAGTTATACTTGAATGACAGTATTTCATTTAATTCCCACAGGTAAGTGGTAGTATCCCTAATTTACAAATGAGGAAATAAAACTTAGAGAAATGAAGTCACTTGTCTAAAACTAATTAGTCACATAACTAATAAGTGGCAAAGCCAGGACCCTGACTCTAAAGCCTGTGTTTGTAACCAGTAGATTATTCTGCATCTCAGCCGTGTCACGGAGGGTATTAATGGCTTTGAGGAGTTTTAATGCTGAAGAACTTACTTTTTCATAGTTGGGAGGTGGAAAGTCAAGTACTCACGGATTATTTTTACAGTTCGAAAATAGCAGAATAGAGGGTATTTCTGTCCTGCCTGAAGATCATTTCTGAAAAAGACATGCATGAATATGTGCAACAAATTTAATACGGAAGAATTATCTTCTATCGTTAAGAATAAAAAGGCACCCAGGTGGCACTTTAAACACATTACCTGCAGCAACGACATGGCCATGAAGGGACATCCTGGAGCCAGGAGCATGGAGGGGTGTTGGAGATAGCTGCCAGACCATGTAGAGGATGGGGTTTTTATAAACTTAGGTGAAAATGTAATAGTATTTTTGCTCTCTTTAATTTTCAAGGGAAAAATCTTTTTTAAATTTTATTTTCTCAGGTCTGCCCAGAACAATATGGCAAAGGCAGTAGATGCATTTAGTAAGTATTTTCTGTATCTGAAATGCAAGAACTGTTCAGGAACAACTTCAGCATTTGCCTTTCCCCTTTTCCCTGGTAATTTTGGATTGGCGATACCCCAGGGTTTGCATTTTTCCAGGTATGCTGCTCTGAAATGTACTGGTTGTCTTCGTAGACCTCTCTCTAACATGGGGATGTGTGAGGGATGGATGATAATATGAGTCCCTACCTGAGCAGGTGTGTGGGGGAGGCGGGAAGAGGCTGCAGGGCACTCAGGTTCTCTATGGAGTCGGGAGTCCACTGGGAGTTAAGCCGGGGAAGTGAGAGCGGATCGCTGGCCACTCCTTGGAGCAGAGCAGCCCCGGTGACTGGGTAGGTGGTAAGAGCAATCGAGCTTCATCCATGGAGAGTGCTCCCTGGCCAAGGACTCTGCTAAACTCTTTATGTGTTTTACTTTATGTAATTCTCATAACAATTCTATCAGTATTCTCTATCTACCTATCCTTATCTCAGTTTTGCAGAAGAGAAAACTGAGGCTTAGAGAAATTAAATAATTTACCCAAGGTCAACCAGCTAAGTAGGTGACTGAGCTGGGATTTGAGCCAGTGATTCTCAAAGTCGAAACCTGTGGTTCCTTCAGAAACAGGCAGCTGCGGTTTGTGATCCCGCCAGTGCCCTCTGCTTCTCCTGGCCTCTCGCAGCTGCCTCGTCTCCTGAAGAGGGAATCTGCTGGAGGCAGTTGCTCTCCAGTGGGGAGCAGCCTTTGGGGGCCACATGCTTTCAGTAAGTCCATTGTAGGCCACTGGGCATTAATGGTATCATGGCCTTTAAGTACTTAGGATTAGCCTATAGGTTGCTTTGGGCTGGAGAGCTGCTCTAATCAGCCGTGGCCTGGCTCAGATGACACAAAGCCATTGCCAGTTCTTGGCCAGGAATTCCCTGTAGCCTCTTTTCTTAAAAAGGGCTTATGGATGTGAGAGTCTGAGTCTTGCATACATAGTGTATGGTTTCAGGAATACATCCATAATTATAAATTGGGCTACACATCATAATTAAAAGGGCTATAGCCTGACTGCCCTAGCAAGATGAGATGTTACCACTGTCAAAGGTCTTGCTCTCAGCTCTGCAGGTCTGGAAACTTGTCAGGCAGAAGACCCATTATTGATCACATGGGCCAGAGGGAAAACGGACTCAATCTAAACTCATAGAAATTGCAATCTAACAGTTTAGGATGGCACTTAATATTTTTAGTGAGCCCTTGCAAGGATATTCCCTTCTTGTTATCAGGGGCCTAGAAAGCCACGTTGGCTTAGCTGGGGAGCTTGGTGAGCAGAGAGAGAGACGAAGAATGGCGAGGCTTGGAGTAACCTGTCTGGGCCAGCGTTTCATTTATTAATTGTGACCTTCCTTCAGTTGGTGCTATGATGGTGTTGTACAGAGAAGGCTCCTACTTACTATCTAAAAGCACTTAATTCCTGAACTGAATATGTAAGTTTAATGTGATTCTAGAACACGTCAGTGAAATTTTTAAACATTTTTTTTTTGATATTGACAAAATGATGCTAGAGTTTATCTGCTAGGATAAATTACTACAAATAGCCAAGGGAATT
>NW_012153729.1:8521396-8534852 GCF_000956105.1 Propithecus coquereli
CGCCCGGGCTTTTTATTTTATTTTTGAGACAGGGTCTCACTCTGTTGCCTGGGCTATAGTGCAGTGGGATCATCATAGCTCACTGCAACCTCAAGCTCCTGGCTCAAGTGATCCTCCTGCCTCAGCCTCCCAAGTAGCTGGGACTACAGGTGCACCTGGCCAAACTGTGGAGTTTCTAGAAATACATTTTCCATTGCAGATTTCAACTAAATTGAACAATGTAAAAACAAACATTAAAGTGATTGGAGGCCAGGCATGGTGGCTCACACCCAGCACTTTGAGAGGCCACAGTGGGAAGATTGCTTGAGGGGAGGAGTTTGAGACTGGTCTGGGCAATAATGAGATCCTGTCTCTACAAAAATTTTTTTTAAAAAATTAGCCAGGCACGTAGTCCCAGCTACCTGGGAAGCTGAGGCACGAGGATCACTTGAGCCCAGGAGTTTGAAGTTGCAGTGAGCTATGATGACACCACTGCACTCTAGCCTGGGCAACAGAGTGAGACCTTGTCTCATTCAATCAATCAATTAATAAACAAACAAATGTGCACAACTAAAGTTCCAGTCCTCAGATCTAGAGTTGGAGTCTTGAGAAGTGGTACTCCAGCTTCTGTGTGGTCAAAAAGCTCCCTGGTGATTGTGACTTTGAGTCCAGTCTTAAAGCTGCTCTGTGATAATTCTTTAGGAAAGTCAGTGCTTGACCAATTGTTGACTCCTTTAATCACCTAATGATTAATCTTTAGTCACGTGATTAATTTTTAATCATGTCTGTTGAAGTATTTTGTTGTTTTGTTTGATTCTGTTTGTTTTCCTCCTTTTCGTGTTATTTTTGTTGTCAGAGCTGGAAACTGTGTTGAAGAAAATGAATTCTGGGATATATTTAAGCACTTGAAATAAGCTTTTGCTTTATAGCGCAGATTTAATTCATACCTTACGCATTTTAATCTAAAACTTTAACTTGTATCCCAGAGCATTTACTGGCATTATTAACAAGGGATGTTTTGGTTGAATGGATGTTTTAGAATTTTTGTTTAATTAAAATCTAGTTAAGTATTCCTAAATTTTTTTCTTTACAGAAAAGTCTTTTAAGTTATGCACCACCAAGGAGATGCTCCTTCTTAGTATTACAACTGCTTACACAGGTAATGGAATTGCTGTTTTGGTTTTCCGTTGCTGCTTAATGACCATAGGGCTGAAAACAATAGTCATGTTATTATTTCTCACAATTCTGTACCTTGGCACAGCTGAATGGTTCTTACTTTTTGTAATCTGTAGAAATGTATGGGGTACAAGTGCAAGTTTGTTACATGTATAGATTGCATAGTGGTCAAGTCAGGATTTTTAAGGTATCCATCACCTGAATAACATACATCATACCCATTAAGTAATTTTTCATCATCCACCGCTGCCCCCTGGGTGGTTCTTCTGATTAAATTACTTGGAGTCTGTTGTGGCTTCTGTCAGAGGGTGGCTGGGGCTGGAACTTCCAGGACAGTTTCATTCACATGTCTGGTTCCTTGACCATGGTCAGATATAGATCTGGGTCTCTCTCTGCATGTAGTCTCAGGGCCTCTGTCCACCTGCGTGACCCGCTCCACGAGATCTCCTGACCTGGCCACATAGCCAGACGTCTTTGTTAATGGCGAAAGGCTGCACAGAGGGCAACAGGAAAAACTGCCAGACCTTCTTAAAGCTCAGGCCTGTATCTAGCCCAGCATCCCTTGTACCGCATTCTCTTGGTGACAACAAGTCACAGGGCCAGCCCAAATCCACTGTGGGAAGAAAACCAGGACACGTGGCTCATTGAGACCCATGATTTAAGTGCAACACAGAGCACTGCAGAAAATAACCATGAATAAATCTCTGTAACTTTATGTGGATTAAGATAATTTCTAATGAAATAGAAGGGCATGATCATATGTGATGTGACAATAGGTGGAGCACCCTTAGGTCTTAAGAAAGATGAGGGAATTCATTTCCTTTTAAATAAGGTGCTAATGTGCCAGTTACTACTTTGGCATATATGTGCCTCATAGGTACCAACTCTTCTTTTTAGGAGAAATAGAATAAACATTAAACATCTTTAAAATTCACAATTAAGATTTTGTAGCATTAAGGAATCAAGGTCCTCTACTGATTTACCCTAACTTTTTATTCTAATCTTAGTAATTTTCTCTTCCTAGGAAACAGGGTTTAATTACAATGTTATTATGCCTTTAAGCAACAGTAGATGGCATGTGTTGGTTTTCCAGTACACCAGGAGTACAATTCAGCAGGAATAGGAATGTTCCTGTTTCCCTGGAAAGCTATTCATAAGGATAATGAGTACTTTAGTATTCACTATTATTTAGTATTCAAGGTTATGTTAATTATATCCTCTGCCTATCCCCTGCCTGCACGCAGAGTGGCAGGTTTTGACATGAGGATGCCTGTTTATTTGAGTTGTATACTTTTATCTGAAATACATGGCAAATGCCATCTCGTGGTATCTTAGTTTTAGCTGCTGTAACAAATTGCCATAGACTTGCTGACTTAGACAGTTATTAAGATTAGGGTGCCGGCATGGTTGGGTTCTGGCGAGGGCTCTTCCTGGTGTGTAGACAGCTGCCTTCTTGCCGAGTCCTCACATGGCGGAGAGCAGACAGGACAACCAGCTCTGGTGTCTCTTTATAATCCACCCTCGTGACCGTATCACCCCCGAAAGGCCTCATCTCCAGATACCCTCATGCTTTGAGGATCAGGGTTTCAACATATGGATTTTAGGGGCGGACACAAATATTTAGTCCAGAGCATGTGGCTAATTCCATTTTATCCGTTATATGGCATCAGTTTATGCTCTGCTTGGGGATTAACACTTTATTCTCTGTGAGTTTTGTTTTCTCTGTGTTTTTTATGTATATATACCTTAAATACTACTAGACGTGAAGAAAATCAGGAAAAGGAGAATGTGAATGTATAGTTAAATTAAATCTGATTTTTTTTTTTCCTAAAGGTCTGGAATTGACTTTCTTCTCTGGTGTATATGGAACCTGTATTGGTGCTATAAATAAATTTGGAACAGAAGAGAAAAGCCTTATTGGACTTTCTGGCATCTTCATCGGCATTGGAGAAATTTTAGGTTGGTTTAAAAAAAAGTCTTTGCATTCAAAATACCAGTTTGTTATAGTTAAAATAGAAATTTTAAGGTATTTCACCTCTCTGTCCTAGAATTTCTGTTTTTTCTACTTATTTTTACCCAAATGGGTGTGTTTTAGTTTTTCTATTGTCACTACTCTAAATTATAAAACATTTGTCAAATAATTCATAGATAGAAAGCACAAATAAATAGACACGTGGTCTCTCCCAACTTTTCCTTTTAAAATATCTAAGGAAAGTGTCTTGGAATTCCTGACTTTCTGGTTTCTTTCTTTCTTTTTTGAGACAGAGTCTCTCTCCGTTGCCCTGAGTAGAGGGCCGTGGCGTCAGCCTAGCTCACAGCAACCTCAAACTCCTGGGCTCAAGCAATCCTCTTGCCTCAGCCTCCCGAGTAGCTGGGACTACAGGCACGTGCCACGATGCCTGGCTAATTTTTTCTATTTTTAGTAGAGACAGGGTCTCCCTCTTGCTCGGACTTGTCTCAAACTCCTGAGCTCAAGTGATCCTCCTGCCTCAGCCTCCCAGAGTGCTAGTATTACAGGCATAAGCCACCATGCCAGGGCTTCTATTGGAGTCTTTTTTCCCGTTTTTCTAGAAGATTTTTAATCTGTTTTTCCTCAGTTTTATATTTTCCTTATAAAATTAAGAGTGTTAGCCCTTTTTTTCCTGTGTGATATATTGTGAATATTTCCCCCAGTTTATTATATGTTTTCTGACTTTCATTATGGTGCTTTTTGCCATATATTTGTTTTTATTTTTATGTAATCAAATTTACCAGTGTTTTATTTTTATTGCCTCTGGATTTTGAGTCGTAGTTAGAATGTTCTTCCCTATACTGAGGTGAAAGAAGATTTGCCCATATTTTCGTCTGTTGTATAATTTATTTTTTTTATTTAGATCTCTGATTTATATGGAATTTTTCCTTACATACGGTGTGAGGAATGGATTGAACTTTACCTTTTTCTAGCTGGTGAGCCGGTTATGCCAATGCCATGTGTTAAAAAGCACTAGCTTTGCCGCAGCAATGGGACACACCACCTTTATCATAGACTAGATCTTCATACACAATTGATTCTGTTTCTGGGCTTTGTATTCTATTCCATTGATCTGTCAGTTTACTCATGTGTCAGTACCACACTGTTTTAGTGACAGAGGCTTTGTAGTATGTTTGTAGTATCTGATGAGGCGGGTCCCCTTCAGAGCTCTTCCTCTTCATCGCATTTCTAGCTATTCTTACTGTTTATTTTTCCTAATTAACTAAGACCAACTTGCCTAGCTCCGTTAAAAAAACTCATTGAACTTTTTGTTTGTGTATTTTTAAAATTGTAGTGAAATACACATAACATAAAGGTTACCATCTTAGCCGTCTTTCAGTGTTAACTTGAGTAACGTTAAGTACATTCACATTGTCGTGCAGCTGATGTCTGGATCTCTTTTCATCTTCCCAAACTGAAACTGTCTCCATTGAACACTGAGTCCCTCTCCCCATCCCCGTTTGTCCATGTCCGTTTTTATGGTTTTCAGGAGTGCTTTGTGATTTTCTTCATACAGATTTTGAGCGTTTCCTATTAAGCTTATTCCTAAATGATCTATCTCTATCTCTATCTGTTTAAATGGGGTTTTCTCATTCATTATATTTGCTAATGGGTTATTACTTATATCTAGAATGCTGTTGATTTTTACATGTTGAATTTTGTATCCTAATCGATTTGTCTCTTTATCAGTCATTTTGGGGAATTTGATTATGTGTCTTGGTATAGTTTACTTTATGTTTCTTGTGCTTCTTGTTCATCGAGCTTCTTTCCTGTGTGGATTTATAGGTTTTATCAAATTTGGAAACATTTTGGCCATATTTCTTCCTATATTTTTTCTTTCCTGCCTCCTTTTCTTTCACAGCCTCCGGTTACAACTCAAAGTTGTCCCACAACCTGCTGATGCTTTGTTGATTTTTGAAACTCTCTTTTCTTTCTTTGCTTCATTTTGGGTAGTTCGGATTACTGCTGACTCTGGAACAACACAGGTTTGAACTGTAAGGGTCCACTTTATGCGGATTTTTTCTCACCAGACGAGGATGGAAAATACAGTATTCATGGGATGTGAAACCCAAGTATTTGGAGGCCCAACTTTTCCAACATGCAGGTTCTGCTGGGCCGACTGGGGGACTCAAGTATGTGCAGAGTTGGGTGCATGTGGCAGTCCTGGAACCAGTCCCCTCCTATACTGAGGGACAGCTGTAGTTCACTAATCCTTTCTTCTGCAGTGTGAATCTGCTGTGAATCCTATCTGGTGTATCTGTTTTCCATTACCGACATTGTGGTTTTCATCTCTAGACGTTCTTGGGTCTTTTTTTGTATTTTTCATGTCTCAACTTTTTGAACATGTGGAATACAGTCATAGTATTAATTATTTTAATGTCTTGCTCATTCCTAACATCTGTGACAGTCCTGGGGTAGTTTTTCTTTCTTTCTTTTCCTAATAGCTTTATTGAGATAAAACTCGCAGGCCCCCAAATTCACCCATTTAAAGTGTACCGGTCAGTGTTTTCTAATATATTCACAGGGCTGTGCCGTGTCACCACAATCAATTTTAGAACATTTTCATCCCCCTTGAAAGAAACTTTGGGCCGGGCGTGGTGGCTCACGCCTGTAACCCTAACACTCTGGGAGGCTGAAGTCGGAGGATCATTTGAGCTCAGGAGTTCGAGACCAGCCTGAGCAAGAGTGAGACCCCATCTCTACTAAAAATAGAAAAAATTAGCTGGGTGTGATGGCACGTGCCTATAGTTCCAGCTACTGGGAGGCTGAGGCAGGGGGATCGCTTGAGCCCGGGAGTTTGAGGTTGCTGTGAGCTAGGCTGACGCCACGGCACTCTAGCCCAGGCAACAAAGTGAGACGCTGTCTCAAAAAAAAAAAAAAAGAAGCTTGTACCGTTAGCAGTCACTTCCCATTCTTCTCTCTCTTCCCCAGGCTCAGGCTACCACTGATCTACTTTGCCTTTCTGAAGATTTGCTTATTCTGGACATTTTGTGTAAATGGCCTGTGACTGTCTTCTTCACTTAGCATGATGCTCTCGAGGTTCATCCATGTTATAACATGTAGCAGTACTTCATTCCTCTTTATTGCGAAATAACATTTGACTGTATACATACACCGCATTTTATTTATCCACTCATCATTTAATGGACATTTGGGTTGTTTCCACTTTTTGGCCATTGTGAATAACGCTGCTGTGAACATTCGTGTACAGGTCTTTGTGCGGACATATGTTTTCATTTCTCTTCAGCACATCCCCAGGAGTGGAATTGCTCGGTTACGTGATAATTCTACGTTTGATCGCTTTTTCTCCTCATTGTAGGTCCTACTTTCCTGCTTCCTTGCATGCCTGGTGATATTTTGTTGTGCATACCAGACATTGTGACTTTCACCTTGTTGAGTACTAGATTTCTTTTATTCCTGTAAATATCATTGAGCTTTGTTATTAGATGTAATTCATTTAATTGAAAACAGCATGATTCTTTCATGTCCTGCTTTTAAGATTCATTGGGTGGGACTGGAGCAGCACCCACTCAGTCTAGGGCTAATTATTCCCTTCTCCTGGGAGAAGACCCCTCTGTGTGCTCCACCCAGTGCCCTGTGAATTGTAAGCTTTCCAGTCTGGCTGATGGGACCAGACACTGTTCCCAGCCCAGGGCAGGGCACTAACACTGCCAATCCTGTTGGCTGGTTCTTTTCCAGGCCTCTGCTCATTTACTCACATAATGTGCTGATCAGTACTCGGCTGAAGGCTCAGGGGGACCCTCTGAAGATCTCTGGAATTGTTTCTCTGTGCAGCTATCCTTTCTGATACCCTTGTCTATGAACTCTAGCCACTCTGGTATTCCCTAGACTCACAGCCCTGTCTCTTCAGCTCAGGAAGGCCGTGAGGCTCTGCCTGGGTTCCCTCTCCCTGTGCTGCAGCCTACTTTATTTATTGATTTATTTTTTTTGAGACAGAGTCTGGTCTCACTGTCAGCCAGGCTACAGTGCAGTGGTGTGATCATAGCTCACTGTAGCCTCAGGTGCCTGGGCTCAGGCGATCCTCCTGCCTCAGCTTCCTGAGCAGCTGGGACTACAGGTGTATACCACCACATCCAGCTAATTTTTTATTTTTCGTAGAGACGGAGTCTCACTCTTGCTCAGGCTGGTCTCAAACTCCTGAGCTCAAGCGATCCTCCCGCCCGGCCTCCCAGAGTGCTGGGATTACAGGCGTGAGCCACTGTGCCTGGCCTGCAGCCTACTTTTGAGAGGAGCTGCCAGGCTGTTTCCCAGCAATGTATGAGTGTACCAGCAATGTATGAGTGATTTAGTTTTTACGAATCCTCACCAGCATTCAGTGTTCTTATTATTTTTGATTTTAGCCATTCTGATAGATGTGTAGTGATATTTTATTGTGATTTTAATTTCCCTTTCTTTAATGGGTAATGATGTTGAGCATCTTTTCGTGTGTTTACCCATGTATGTTCTCTTTGGTGAAACATGTCCATATCTTTTGCCCATTTTCTAGATAGGTTTTTTTTTTTTTTTAAGTGTCAACCTTCACTTTTGATTTATGGGTTTGCTGGGATAGATTTCTAGGGTAGAAGTCACTTAAGAACCGTAAAGGCAATGCCCCATTGTCTCCCACTGTTAGGTTAGAAAGATCTTCTCTTCTTGTTAGTAAGGATTCTCCCCTCGCTGTGGAGACATTCTAAGCTGTTCTGATTGCTGACCCTCCATAAGCCTTTCTGTCCGGTCTTTGGAGCTCACACGTAATTCTGAAATTGCACAATGTTTGCCTTTCAGTGTGTCACTGGGCTCATTCAGCTATGGTTACAACAAAACTTGATAGTAGAGATAAGTTGTATCCTTTTTATTAACTTTCATATAAGTGACAGATCGAAGGGGGATGGTTTTGTGGGTGTAATAATTCATAGAGAAGAAATGCAAGAATGTTCCTGGATATAAATGCAAGTAATTTTGATACCTTATTTTTTTGGTATAATAGTTGATGCTTGATCATCATTAGCATTGTCTGCAGGTGCTGAGGTGTTGGATTTTTTGAAGATATTGAACGTTTGATAATGTTCAATTACAGCTTGCCTCCTTGGTTATAACTCATGACTAGCTGTGTAATGTTGTGGCAGTCCTGGTGATGTTTCTATCATCTTGATTTATAGGTGGAAGCCTCTTTGGCCTGCTGAGCAAGAATAATCGCTTTGGTAGAAACCCGGTTGTGCTGTTGGGCATCCTGGTGCACTTTATAGCTTTTTATTTAATATTTCTCAACATGCCTGGAGATGCTCCCATTGCACCCATTGAGGGAACTAACAACATTGCTTACATCAAACCCAGGTACCGTGACTGCCGTTTCTATAATACCAGGGTGGGGGAGTCAGATGGCGAGATGTTACATTAAGTGGAGCGGTTAATCCTCTTCAGAGTCCGTTGTCTTCATAAGGTTGTCTGTCAAGTATCAATAGAGTCAGAATGAATTTAAGTAGGAATCCGTAGAGAATGCCAAGTTGTTTTTGTAATAGTTGGTTTTAACCTTTTGCCCACTAAATCTTTTTCTTGATCCTTGAAGGAGCACATAAGTACCTGATTTGAATTTCCTGTCTCTGCGTTTTGAGCAGTGAGTTAGGGAGGAGCAGAACGGAGAGAGCAGGGGAGCTCTGGCAGCCGGGGAGCCCCCGCAGTCCTTTCAGCGAGGCTCGTATGAGTTTTGAGGATATTGGTTTGTTGCACTCAACTCTGAAATTCATTGTAATGTAGACATTTCTATCTAGATCCACAAATCTAAGGGGAGCCCAGCCCCAAAATCAGTACAGGCTGAGCATCCCTAATCTGAAAATCTGAAATCAGAAATGCTCCAGAATCTGAAACTTTTTGAGTGCCAACATGATGCTCAAAGGAGATGCTCATTGGAGCATTTTGGATTTTGGATTTTCGGATTAGGGGTGCTTAACTGGTAAGTATAATGCGGATATTCCAAAATCTGAAAAAATCTGAAATTTGGAGCACCTCTGGTCCCAAGCATTTTGGATAAGGGATATGCAACCTACATTTTCCTTCCCCATTAGTTAAGAGACCAGAGTTTATTACAGTATAAAGAGTATAAATTCTTACTTTGTAAATTCTAATATTTATTCTTTCATAGTATAATAAATATTTAAAACTTGAAGGTAAAATGCTTTTGTTGGGTGGGTTGCATTTACATTTTAAATGGCTCTAGCAAATATTGGTAATATTCATACTAAGTTAATTTTTGTTTTCTTTAGCAAAGAAGTTGCCATTTTCTGCAGTTTTCTGTTGGGTCTTGGAGACAGCTGCTTCAACACCCAACTGCTTAGTATTTTAGGCTTTCTCTATTCTGAGGACAGCGCGCCAGCTTTTGCTGTCTTCAAGTTTGTTCAGGTAACCTCTTCAGACTGCGTTTAAAGTAGAGTCCTTTTCCTTTGTGTATTACTTTGTTTTCTTTGGTTACTAGTATGGTGGTTTTTAAAGAAAGTTGGGGGCATCCTGTAAAAGGACTTGTGAGTAGAATTAGGAAGCAGTGAGCAGTATGATTTTTGTGCCTCTTTAGTGTAAGAGATTTTGCATTCTGATCTCTAAGGCTCAGATAGGAGATTTCCTTACTTAGACACCAGAATTCCATTCATTTGTAATATACACAAGTGTATTTCTCACTTGGGACATTACTTTATTACTCCCATTTTCCACAAAAGGCTATTTTAAATAGCAGAGATTGTAGCTTGCTCATTACCTGCTGTAGGTGGAAATTTACCGTGTGTGTTTGTGCATTAGTGACCAGTGAGGGCACATCTAGATGCAGAGGGGATGGAAAGCGCCGCCAGTCCCAGCGGTCCTGTGGGTTGGATAGTAGTGGGGTTAATTGCGGTGTTGCGCAGCACCCCTGTGTGCACATTGTGATTTGTTGTGTTTGTTTTTAGTCTATTTGTGCAGCCGTGGCATTTTTCTACAGCAACTACCTTCTCCTTCACTGGCAACTCCTGGTCATGGTGATATTTGGGTTTTTTGGAACTATTTCATTCTTCGCTGTGGAATGGGAAGCCGCTGCCATCGTAGCCCGGGGCTCTGACTACCGAAGCATCTGAGCAGGTGCCAGCGAGGGGCGGCGCCTCGTCGGAGAACATGGCAGGACGCAGCGCTCGGTGGAGGCAGCCGCCTTTCCTTTTCACAGTATGCTGGATCATGTTCACTATGGAAAGTCAAAGAATTAAGACTGTTAAGTCAGCTAGAGCTGGTATTCAAGTTTACAGATAGGAGCGATTTAAAACAAGTGGCATAAGGGAAAGCTGTTGTCACTACAGTTGTTCAAAGATACTGTTTTTTAATTCATTTACTCAAGTCCCTTATAATCATGATAGAATGCAGATATTTTCTTCTCCCTCCTGTTCTTGTTGAAAAATCCTGCCTTCATTCAAAATTCTGGCCATAAATCATGTCAAGATTTTTTCTGGGTATGGAGTATGTTTGACTGTGTAACTTTCGGAGGCGTGTGCCACTCTCCACGTGTGTCGGAGGTGGCATTGGAATAGATAGCGGGATGCGGAAATGAAATCTTGTGTTTGAAAAGATTTCTTCCTCTTAAATGTTTTGTTGTTAAGTTTTCTTACCTTGTAGTTCATAGCAAGGAGTGGCAAATTAAGTATTATGAAACAAGGTACAAATTGTCTTAAAAACAAGAATCTAACATTCTTGTTTTTGTAAACAAACAAAAACACATTTAAAAGGAGAAAAGCCTTTCCTGGGGGAGGACTTTTGCTAGTAATTTTCCTGGAAGATACAATACAAAAACCCCACAAACAAACCTGTAGTGAGACCTGAGCCATGGTGGCAGGCCATTGTCATGTTGTCATTTATGCATGCTCTGATAGCAGACGCCAGTCCATTCTCATATGCCTGGGAATGGAATGTAACTAGTTGGGGAGATGTTTAAATGGACAAGTTAGCTTTCCTCCATAAGAGCGCACTGAAATTTTTAATTGAAATAAAATTCAGAAACCATAAAATTCACCATTTTAAAGTATATACTCACAAGATCGTATAACCATCACCACTGTTTAATTCCAAAACACTTTTATCCCCCTGCCTGTTGGCAGTCGTTCCCCCTTTCCTGGCATGGCAGCCACGAATCCACTTTCTGGCTCTGTAGATTTGCCTATTCTGGACATTTCATATAAGTAAGAGAGCTCACTTTTAGGTGTGATATTTAACTGTACAAATGTAAATTCAGCCAAGAGGACAAACATATATACCTTGTTGTCCATTATTTGTTTTAAAACTTGCTAGAAATTTAGAAATTTTATAGTCGACTTGCAAATCTGAAGAAATACAATAGAGTGTGATTTTCAGGTATTTGATGACAAGGGCAGGGAGCCAGACAACCCTGTAGTTAGCTAGAATCCTTAGAGCAACTGCATCGGTGTGGGGCGCTAAACTCTCCTGTTCCAGTGGTGAAGTTCTGGCTTTCTTGGAGTTGAGATCACAGTTGACTTAGTTGACCCTGTACAAGTAATTTGTAAATGCTGATTCAGACTTAACACAAATGATTTATTATCTCTTTAAGCATGCTATTATTTACTGAGATATATTAATTTTCTAATGTGGCATAAAAAATTACTCCAAAACTTAGCTGCTTAAAATAGCACAAATCTATTACGTCACAGTTTTTGTGGGTCAGGAATCTGGGCGTGGCTGGGCTGGGTCCTGGGCTTAGGGTCTCGTAAAGCTGTGGTCAAGGTGTTTTCTGGGCTCTGCTGGGGGAGGACCTGCTTCTTAGTCACGCATGAGGTCACTGGCAGGAGTCAGTTCCCCACAGGCTGTTGTGCTAAGGGTCTTAGTTTATTACGGCTGTTGGCCAAAGGCCACCTTGTGTTGTCACGCGGAGCTGTCCTCAGGGCAGCTCACAACACGGCAGCTGTTTTCATCAAAGGAGGCAAGAAGAGCGGAAGAGAGCGAGAGCAAGACAGAGGTCACAGTCTGTTATAACTTCATATCAAAAGGGACATCCCATCACCTCTCCTGCATTCTTTTTTCTAGATGCAAGTGACAGCCTCCCTTGGGGAAGGGATTACCCAGGGTCGGAGCACCAGGAGGGGGTCAGTGGGGACCGCTGTCACAGCCAGGCTTACATCGAAGGTGAGGTCTGGGTCCTGCATTCCCAGTCCCTGCGTTCCTCCGAGCTCTTGCTCGGTTTGCTCATGGCGGCGGATCTGCACAGCGAAGCAGGCAGGCGGAGGTTAAGTATCCTTTGTTAATGACACTGAGTATTTTGACCCAAGGAAGCCGTGGCATCTCGTCACTTGTAGGATTCCTAGAGATTATCATCAAAAGAGAAATGAGATGAAGCGACGTGCTCTGTTGAGTACATCAGAAACCCAACTTCTGGGCTGCCTCCTGCTTGCTGGGTGCTATGTTATTTGTTTTAAGATCTTTAGTTGCATTTTTTTTTTTTAAGGATTTTCCTTTGTTTTTACTCACTTTTTGAGTCTGTAAATAGTGTTCATCTTGGTCAGCTCTTTAGATGACTGGGTAACATTAAGGTCATCTTTTAAATTCTCAGCATTAATTGAATTAAAAATGAAATGTGGACTGGTGGGGGAGGGGAGCACAGGGGTGAAAAAAATGAAATGTGACAATGAAATAAAGAGTTTAATTTTTATGCTTGTCGTATATACTCTGTCAAAACATTTTATCTTTAGACTTTCAGCTAAGTAAATGCCTTAGCTTGGTCTCACGTGACAGTGTGTGTGTGTGTGTGTTATGTATGGCTGTGCCGCTCTCTATCGCAGGTTCATACTGTGTATATCGAAATTTGGCTTAGACCTGGAGCAAGCTTTATGGAACCGCAGATGTTTTTCTCCGTGAGTATGAAGGTGCTCTACCTTCCCCTTTTGAGTTTTCCTTCCCTGAAGACTTGAAAACCTTTAAACCTGGGTTTTGGCTGTTCATACAGAGGGTGTTTGTTGACTAAAATACAGTAAATACCCTAGGAGTTTTTAAGTTCTCAAAATACAAGTAAGTTAACATTAATAGTTTAAAAAGGCTGGATGCAGTGGCTCACACCTGTGATCCTAGCACTCTGGGAGGCTGAGGGGGGAGGATCGCTTGAGCTCAGGAGTTTGAGACCAGCCCGAGCAAGAGCGAGACCCCATCTCTACTAAACATAGAGAAATTAGCCGAGTGTGGTGGTGGCACCTGTAGTCCCAGCTGCTTGGGAGGCTGAGGCAGGAGGATTGCTTGAGCCCAGGAGTTTGAGGCTGTGGTGAGCTATGATGACACCAC
>NW_012153729.1:8534902-8542096 GCF_000956105.1 Propithecus coquereli
ACCTTTAAACCTGGGTTTTGGCTGTTCATACAGAGGGTGTTTGTTGACTAAAATACAGTAAATACCCTAGGAGTTTTTAAGTTCTCAAAATACAAATAAGTTAACATTAATAGTTTAAAAAGGCTGGATGCGGTGGCTCACGCCTGTGATCCTAGCACTCTGGGAGGCTGAGGGGGGAGGATCGCTTGAGCTCAGGAGTTTGAGACCAGCCTGAGCAAGAGCGAAACCCCGTCTCTACTAAACATAGAGAAATTAGCCGGGTGTGGTGGTGGCACCTATAGTGCCCGCTGCTCGGGAGGCTGAGGCAGGAGGATCGCTTGAGCCCAGGAGTTTGAGGCTGTGGTGAGCTATGATGACACCACTGCACTCTACCTGGAGCAACAGAGGGAGACTGTCTCAAAAGAAAAAAAAAAAGAAAAAAGAAAGAAAATATTCTTTGCAATATGGCCTAAGTGTCCAGTTCTGCTACATTTGGTCCTCCAAGAAAATAGAAGACTTGGTCAAATTGGATGAAATTCTGGCTAAATATTGGGGTAAATATAATAATACTACTGTGGGCCTTTGTTATATAATCCACAGTGAAATGATTATGAGTGTGGGTTATGTATATTGATTAAGAGATAATTAAGTTTGAAAAGTTAACATCTCATTAAAATGTGACAACACTACTTTGGCTTGTTTGGGTTCTTTGGGTCGGGCTTCCAGCATGTAAAATAGTTAGACAACTCTTTACAACTCATATTTCTTAAGAAATATGGAAACATATTCTATAGAAATACTCCCACTCTTGACATTTCATGTGATTTCTTTCTGTTGATCCATAATATGCTAAATTTTAATACTAGGATGTATATTTGTGTTAATCCGGTAGAACAAGAAACTGTAATGTTCCAGTGCCTCTCAAACCTGACGTCCTTTTCAGCTTTGTATACAAATAGTCTCAACATGCCCTGAGCACCTCCCTCGGGTATCTGGTTGTGATTGTTGGTTTTCTGAGCTGCTGTTAAATCTGGAAGGTTTGATGTTCTTATCAAGAGCAGCTGTGCCCTCATTTTGTGTTAACTGAGACAGATAATCTAAAGAAAAAGCTGGAGTGCCGTTCTAATCCAGGGGAGGTTCATTTGAGCGTTTCTTTTTTATTTCAGTTCACAGGCCCTCCTTTTTTTCCTTCCTTAAAACGTCAGGAATTTCCAGTTCTTCAAACTTGACCGTTTACGTTCTAAGCCTGTTTGATTTTTTTTTTAATTGGTTTAGTTCTCTCAGTTTTACACTTTAAAAGGAATCTTTGGGGTAATTGTCACTGAACTGAAAGCAAAGTCTTGATGACTCATATCTTAGACACTATGAGAGAACGTGTTGAGGGAGAAACAGATGTTTTCCTCCCTGCTTCTTTGTTTGTGGTTACAACCGTTCAAGTGAAAGAGGAGCACGGCAAGTGTTTGCGGTGGCATGTTGGGTGCGTCGTCTGCCGAGTGGATGGTGCTGTCTGGGCCGGCTCTCCTCCTGCAGGTGGCTGTACCCAGAGCTACACTGTGTGTGCTCCATTCTGCAGGGAATGATTTGTTTTGCAGCCAGAACTTGCTTTAGACTGAAGGACGTTGCCTTGGCACCAGCAAACCCTTTCTTTGATTTAGGAACCCTTCTGGCCCGTCCCGTTATTTTGCAAGATGAAGTGTCTTGTATTTGGTATGCAGTTTGGCTTTTTCCTGAAAGATCAGCTCTTTCATTTTATTCTTTTCTGGATCAGCATAATCCCGGAAACTAGTGAAAGGTGAATAGCCCAAAGCAGGGCATGATTATTCACATCTGTGCGTGTTAAACCCTTAACATACTAGTCGAGCCGAGCACATTGCACATGGCGCCATCATGCCCTCCAAGGCTTATTTTCTTTGTCTGCAGACCTCACTAATATATACGTGCTTGACCATATACCAGGGCACTATTTTAAGCACTTTACAAGTAATTATAAGTTAGATACCATTATTATGCCCGTTTTGTAGATGAGAAGACCAAGGCACAAAGAGATCAAGTAATATGCTCAAGATGACAAAGCTGGTAAGTGATGGGGCTGAACTGAACTCCAGGTGGTGTCTCAGGACAGAGACGAAGCTGAACTGCAGCTGTGTACCACAGGTGCCTGTCACTGCAGGATGCCAGGATTGTCACAGCCAGGACAATATGAAGCCAACTTGTTTTCCAGTTACGAGGGGGAGTGTGGCAAGCTGAATAAGGACCCCCTAAACGTGTCCATGCTCTAATCATTGGAACCTGTGAGTATGTTACATGGCAAGGGGGAGTTAAGTTTGCAGGTGGAATTCAGGCTGCTGATCAGCTGACTGCGATGGGGAGATTATCCTGGATTATCTGAATAGGCCCAGTATAATCTGAGGGTCCTTATAAGTGTAAGGTGGAGGCAGGAGTGCGAGGGTCAGAGTCAGAGCGATCCAGTGGGAGAAAGACTCCATCTGCCGTTGCCGACTCTGAAGATGGAGGAAGGGCCCCGAGCCGTGGACTCTGGGTGGCCACTAGGAGGCGGAAAAGACAACGGAACAGATTCTCCCCGGAGCCTCCCGAAGGAACACAGCCCTGCTGACACCTTAATTTTGGCCCCTTTGAGACCCATTTTGGACTTCGACCTCCACAAGTATAATAAATTCGTGTTGTTTCAAGCCACTGAATATGATAATCTGCTATAGCAGCAATAGGAAAGTAACATAGAGATGAGTTTTTAATTATCCCATCTGATGAAAGCGTCCTCTCAACCACAGCTGGCCCTCCGCACCTGTGGGCTCGGCCACTGCGGATTCAAACAGCCACAGATCAAATTGCGTCTGTACTAAACACGTACAGACTTTTTTTCTTTGTCATTAGTCCCTAAACGATGGAGTTTAACAACTACTTACATAGCGTTTACATCGTATTGGGTATTATAAGTAAGCTAGAGATGATTTCGAGTATGCTGGAGGATGCACATAGGTTACATGCAGATAACTGTGCCATTTTATATCAGTGACTTGAGCATCCTTGGGTTTTGATCCTAGAACCAACCGCCCATGGATACCAAGGGATGACTGTACATCCTTCAGGATGGTTGACAATAGATGGAAGATGGAAGCTGTAATTTTTATTAAATTTCTCCATTCAGAAAATACTGGTTGTTCCTAACTTCCTACCAGATCAAGCCCACACTTCTTAGCCAGACTTTGAGCAACTCCTAAAAGAAAAGAAAATATGGGAATGTAGTAGATTCAGATCAACAGCCTTAGAGTCGTAAGGTGCAGAGGTGGAGAACATTTAAAATTTAGGTCACTCTTTCACAATGTTAGTTTTCATAATTCCTAATCACTGCACAGAGCCACCCTTCTGTGTCCCAAACCTTGGTGCCAGGTGTTTCCCTTCTTCCCACCCCAACCCTACCCAGAGCTTAAAAGTCACCAAATCCTCTGTTGGGGAACAAAACTCCAGCGCCTTTTGTTATTATCTAGTCAGATGCATCATCTCACACCCTCACTCCCCGTGTTTCCTCCTGCTGTTCCTTCTTGCTGTTCCAGCCACTGCTCTTATTTTCTCTTCTTATTAAAGATCTGGCTAAAGGAGTTTTCTTGTAGCTAAAGTATCGAAGCGCTATCCTTAAAGGAGGTAAAAAGTCCAAAAGCTGGCCTAAGTTCCCAGTAAGAATCCCTTAACTCTGGCCTGGAGCAGGAAGACTTGCCTTTGTAAGGCTCACCTGGGAAATTCTCTCCAATTAAACAGGCTTCTCCTTTGTGCGGCGGTGTCTCTGTCGGCTGGGCCATTCCTCTGTGGCTAATGGCCAACTTGAAATGCATTGTTGCTGCTATTAATCTCTTTTTAAGAAAGAAAATGACACACATAATAACCTGTTTGACAAAGCCCCTTAGTGGCGCATCATTATCTGTTTTCTGGCTGCAGAGCAGTGAGTGCTGTGTGTAGCTGTCCACATGGTTTCCTGACTGCTACAGAACTGATTGACTGCGGCGAAATAACCCACGATGTGTTTCCATGTTTCAGTGTAGAAGGTACACTGGGAATTTCCTGTATTTGTCTCTATAAATACCATACCCATCTTAAATATGTGGTAGGTGGGCACCATAATGACTCTGCAAAGACCAACGAGCGTGTGGGTTTAAATGTTGTGGCAAGCGAGAAGAAATAAGTAAATTTTGCAACTCTCAGCATTACATACTTCCAGTATTAATGAAAGTTAACCTCAAAAGGAGGAGAATTCATTAGACAACTTAGGTGAAATGGACAAATTTCTAGAAAGACATTGAAATTGACTCAAGAAGAAATAGGAACTTTAACTAGACCTCTAACAAGAAATTTAAATAGTAACTAGAAATATTCCACCAAGAAAACTCCAGGCCCAGATGGCTTCACTGGCAAAGGTTACCAAATACTTAAGGAAGGAATAATACTTATCCTTCTCATACTCTTTCAGAAAACAGAGCAGGAAGGGAGCACTTTCCAATGCATCACCTGAGACCGTGTGATCCCGACACCAAAGCCAAAGACATCACAAGGAAAGAAACTACAGACAGACATCCTCATGAACATAGAGGCCAAGGTATCAGCAAACTTAACCCAGATAAAACGATCCTATACAAAGGATTATACACCATGACCAAATGGAACTTGTCCCAGGAATGCAGATTGGTTAACCATCCAAAAATTATCACAGTTACATCATTTTCCAGTACCAGTAATTCTCCAACACCAACTGGATGTCCTCCGGTTCAATTCTGACACTGACTACCCAGTGTTGGCACAGACTCCACCAGTCAGACGAGACTGCCCCCACTTCAGATGCCAGTAATAAGCCTGGCAAGTTTGATAATGTGTTAGAACAACTCACAGAACTCGCGAAAGTGCTGTCCTTACTATTGTTGAAACTGCAAGGGGGTTCGGCCTGGATACAGTTGCTCGTAGCACAAAGAGCCAATTATTGAGACAACAAGGATTGCCCAGGAAGAAAGGAATTTTTTAACACAACAGGTGTGTTGCCGGGAGAACAGGAGAAGCTGCCTCAAATCTCTCTCCAACTAAGGAAGATCCTGGGCCTTCAAAGGAGGGGCCTCAAGCCTGGGGGCAGGTCGTGGTGTGTCTCACCAGGGGGACATGCATTGCAGGGACGGTGAGTCCTCAGGAAGCCTGCCCAGGGACCCTCAGAATCTCAGCTTCTTTGTCTTTCAGAAAATACACTATTTCTGGAAAACAACGCAAAAGGTCAGGTAGTTAGTTAAAGGAGAGGATTACGTAGGGTTGTTGAAATCTGTTCAGTGGGGGGCCGGTTCCACTATTACAGTTATAAAGGACGCAGCTCAGCGACAGCCAAGTGGAAGAGATACGTGGTAGGGGAAGGTCAGGGTGGGAGGGCCGGAGCTTCCGTGCCCTCCCTGGGCACAGATACCCTCCAAGGACACAGATGTGTCCACCAGTCCAGATGCTCCCTGAACCTCATTGTTCAAGAGTTTTTATCAAGATTTTATTTTGTAGGTGTGATTGATTAAATTATTGGACATTGGTGATTGGACTCAATCTCCTGCCTCTCTCCCATCCTGGAAGAGGAGGAGGTGAGGTTGAAGTTCAACCCTGTAATCATGCCGTTGGTTCGGCTGGGCAACTTAGATAGCACCACCTGGAAGCTATCTAAGGGCTCACCAAGAGTCACCTCTTTGACACACCTCCATCTGAAAATGAAATGTATACAAATACATTCACAATAGCACCAAAAAGAAGAAAATATTTAGTAATGAATGTAACAAAGAGTGCAATTCTTGTATGCTAAAAATTGCAGAACATTGCTGAGAGAAATTAAAGAAGATCTAAATAAAAGTTCCATGTTCATGAATTGGAAGATTCAGTATTGTCAAAACGGCAATTCTCACCACATTGATGCATAAATTGAAGGCAATCTCTATCAAAACTCCAGCAGGGATATTTTTTGGAGAAATTGACAAGTCGACCTTAAAAGTCATAGGAAATACTGATGAACTGAAATAGGCAAAATAATTCTGTTGGCCAGGCCTGGCTCATGCAGCCTCCAACCCCTGGGCTCAAGTGATCCTCCTGCCTCAGCCTCCCGAGTAGCTGGGACTACAAGCACATGCTACCACCCACGCCTGGCTAATTTTTCTATTTTTTGTAGAGATGGGGTCTTGCCATGATGCCCAGGCTAGTCTCAAACTCCTGGCCTCAAGTGATCCTCCCCCCTCGGCCTCCCAAAGTGCTGGGATTACAAGCGTGAACCACTGCACCCAGCCAAACAGCATTATTTATAACAGCCAAAAGCTAGAAACAGTTGACACACCATCAGCATGCAAATGGATAAACAAAACGTGGCGTATCCACACAGTGGAATGCTAGCCGGCAATAGAAAGGAATTAGCTGATACATGCTGCAACCTCAAAATGTAAAGGAAGCCAGAAGTAAAAGACTACAGATTTGATGATCCCATTTATATAAAATATCCAGAGAAGGCAAATTTATAGAGACAGAAAGCTGATTAATAGTTGCCTGGGAGTGGGAGCAGGGACTAACTCAAAAGGGTACGAGGGAACTTCTTGGGGTGATGAACATGTCTTCAAAATGGATTGTGGAGATGGCTGCACAACTCTGTGGGTCTACTAAGGAGTCACTGAATTGTACATGTACGGAGACTGAACAGCGTATCAATTTCTTTTCTTTCTTTTGAGACGGGGTCTCGCTCTGTTGCCCTGGCTGGAGTGCCGTGGCATCATCATAGCTCACTGCAGCTTCCAACTGCTGGCTCAAGCAATCCTCCTGCCTCAGCCTCCCGAGTGGCTGGGACTGTAGGTGTGTGCCACCACACTTGGCTAATTTTTTCTTTTTTTGGTAGAGAAGGGGTCTCCCTATGTTGCTCAGGCCGGTCTCCAACTCCTAGGCTCAAATGATCCTCCCACCTCGACCTCCCGAAGTGCTGGGATTACAGACGTGAGCCACCGCCCAGCTGGTATATCAATTTTTTAAATGGAGGAGTTGTTAGATACTTTAGATACTTTTATGACAGCCTCTGATAGATCATTCTACACATCTGTTCTTTCTGTTACAGTGATTACGGGAAATGGAACTGAGCGCAGTGAGAGGAGATCTATTCCACAGAACGCAGTGGGGAGGGAACGCACACTGCTCAGTATTGATGGAACCCACGGGCCA